>NC_069506.1:225423176-226023176 GCF_027579735.1 Bombina bombina | reverse complement strand
AGATACATTATTGTGTTTGAATTATTTAAGAAAGACATTTCATTTAGAAGGAATCTGATTTAATGTCCTTTTAAGAGTTACATTAGAAATATATGCTCACAGTAATATATTTTGAGATTAACAATGTGGAACTCATACATGACACAATACTGAGCATTAACATTAAAGGGACAGTATACACTCATTTTCAGAGAACTGCATGTAATAGACACTACTATAAAGAACAAGATGCCCACATACTGATATACAAATCCATGCTAAAACGGTTTAAAGACTTACTTAGAAAATCTCACTTCAGCTATGTTGAAAAGTTAGCTGGAAAGCCCATTGCAAGTGGGAAATAAAACCATCCCCCTTCTTTTGCATATGAAAAGACCCTTTACACAAACAGGAGCAAGCTGGAGAAGGTAGCTGATGGCACTCACATCAAACTTTGAGGCTTGGTTAGGAGTCAGAAAAGGTCACAGCAATGGTATTTTAGCAAAACTATACATTTAAAAAAAAAATAAGGACTATATAAATAGATCATCTACAAAACATATATGCTAAGAATAAATGAGTGTAAATGTCCCTTTAAGAAAAAATAACACAACATAACATCTAGAATAAGTAGGCATCTCATATATTTAGCATATGATAAAGGTCAATGCATATTGATTACTTGATTCAAATACAAAAGCGCATCTTTAGGAGTTAGATATGTATAAAATTCAACACAAAAGTAATTATTTATAAAAAGGAAAATATTGTTAACAAACATATTGAACAAGATGGACTATATTCATGGATTTGTACTTGCCTCAGAATATATTATGCATGAAAACATATTGCCTTCATTCATTTCTTCAATGAGACAGCCATCAAAAGAGTTTTTTGTGTTCTTTATCAGCTATGGTTCAACAATGTACATGATTGACACAATCCATACTCGCCATGGTTTTAAACTTGTCTTTTCATTCTCAAACGTGGTTTACGTTCAAAAACAAATATTGAGGGACAACGTAATCAAATCAGACGGTTTTAGCCCCTTGGCATGTGACGTCTTAAGCAATATGGCCCATCCGAGATTGCGTAAAAACGTCAGCCAATCCAAGGCGCATCCGAGGTTGCGTAAAAACGTCAGCCAATCCTTGAAATTTTACAGCTTGGCATGTGACGTCTTAACCAACATGGCGCATCCAAGATCGCATAAAAACGTCTGCCAATCCAAGGCGCATCCGAGGTTGCGTAAAAACGTCAGCCAATACTTGGACTCCTTTTACAGCTTTGCATGTCAATAAGAAACGTATTTATATTTTAAAAACTCGTATGTGCTATATTGTTATCTATGAATGACACGCTAGATAACGTAATACTGTGATATATGAAATAGAATCCATTCTTGGTAACAAGGATATATTTCATTAGAATAGGAGGATTATTAACTATTTATGAAGCAGCAGGGTTTAAATGGACATAAAACACACATTTAATATTCCACGATAATGTACGAGATTGAAATTTTAACTACTTTTTAAAATTTAAGTATATTATTTAAATTTGCTTCTTTTTCTTGTTATCTTTTGATGAAATGTATTTAGAGGTAATCTCAAGAGCAGAAAAATAAGATGTTCTAACTGCTGATTGGTGGCTACATATATATACCGATTGTCATTGGTTCACCTATGTGTTCATTTAGAAACCAGTAGTGCCCTGCTGCTCCTTCAACCAATGATACAAAGAGACTTATGAAAATTTTAGAAGTTATTTAAAAAAAAAAATCGAAATAATCATATGTTAGACATAAATGAGAAATAATGCTACAAGATACATTATGAAAATAGGGATTGGGTATACATTATATGTTAACTATAGCTATGGTGTCCATCTTTATGCTTTAAATAGGGACACATGAGAAATACATATGTCAGGGATGTTTTCAGATATGTTTGAAGCTTTATTTTGAATAAGAATAATGACACATGTATTTACCAGATGTGTCACTTGTTCAAGTTGAAATATGGTCAGCCTACCTTATAGCAATACCTCGTTGGATAATTAAAGAGAAACAATAATAAGAGAGAGATATTAATCAGCTAAAATATGCACATTACACACAGTGATTGCTTTTTTAGACTACTACAATAAGATAAGTGAAATTGGAATACATGTGCTGTCAACATTCAAAAATAGTCTTTTTAAAAAATAATATATGTCTATGTTGATGTCAAAAAA
Organism: Bombina bombina; assembly: GCF_027579735.1. Classification (NCBI taxonomy): domain Eukaryota; kingdom Metazoa; phylum Chordata; class Amphibia; order Anura; family Bombinatoridae; genus Bombina; species Bombina bombina. Next base: position 226,020,962 of record NC_069506.1, on the reverse strand, counting down.
ATTATAAATGCATATCCATTCATAAAGAATTGTGGTCAGCATCACTTCAAGGGACATGAAATACAAAGAATTAAGTTCAGGATTCACAGAGAGGATACTATGCCATCAAATTCATAATTTACATAGATTATCTCAGTTTAATAAACTTGGGATCATTTGTTAAAGGTGCATCAATTCACAAATTGTTTAGAAATGAACGCATGGATGAGCCAACAACAACCAATATAAATATATACACAAACAACAATCAACATCTAGAACCTCACTTCTCTGATAATCATGATCTTGCAAAGATAAACCTTTATGCAAAGTATATCAAGAAAATGAAGCAAATTAAATAAGAAATGTAAATATTATATTTATTGAAAAATTGATTATATATCTGATTCATGTAAGACCATTTTTTTGGTTTCATGTCCCTTTAAGGCTTAACCACATAAAATATAGATTTTAATCAGGGACATGAATAAAGAGGACAAATAATATCTTAATGACATTTATTTGATTATGATGTCATAAAAAAAAAAATTGGAGCCACCTGACAAGGTGAAAGAGTGCATCACAGTTCTTGAAGGGAGTTGTCAAGGGCCAACACAGCCCCATTGGAGCCATCTGACAAGGTGAAAGAGTGCATCACAGTCCTTGGAGGGAGTTGACAAGGGCCAACACAGCCCCATTGGAGCCATCTGACAAGGTAAAAGAGTGCATCACAGTCCTTGGAGGGAGTTGACAAGGGCCAACACAGCCCCATTGGAGCCATCTGACAAGGTGAAAGAGTGCATCACAGTCCTTGGAGGGAGTTGACAAGGGCCAACACAGCCCCATTGGAGCCATTTGACAAGGTGCCAGAGTGCATCACAGTCCTTGGAGGGAGTTGACAAGGGCCAACACAGCCCCATTGGAGCCATCTGACAAGGTGAAAGAGTGCATCACAGTCCTTGGAGGGAGTTGACAAGGGCCAACACAGCCCCATTGGAGCCATCTGACAAGGTAAAAGAGTGCATCACAGTCCTTGGAGGAAGTTGACAAGGGCCAACACAGCCCCATTGGAGCCATCTGACAAGGTGAAAGAGTGCATCACAGTCCTTGGAGGGAGTTGACAAGGGCCAACACAGCCCCATTGGAGCCATCTGACAAGGTGAAAGAGTGCATCACAGTCCTTGGAGGGAGTTGACAAGGGCCAACACAGCCCCATTGGAGCCATCTGACAAGGTGAAAGAGTGCATCACAGTCCTTGGAGGGAGTTGACAAGGGCCAACACAGCCCCATTGGAGCCATCTGACAAGGTGAAAGAGTGCATCACAGTCCTTGGAGGGAGTTGACAAGGGCCAACACAGCCCCATTGGAGCCATTTGACAAGGTGCCAGAGTGCATCACAGTCCTTGGAGGGAGTTGACAAGGGCCAACACAGCCCCATTGGAGCCATCTGACAAGGTGAAAGAGTGCATCACGGTCCTTGTAGGGAGTTGTCAAGGGCCAACACAGCCCCATTGGAGCCATCTGACAAGGTGAAAGAGTGCATCACAGTCCTTGGAGGGAGTTGACAAGGGCCAACACAGCCCCATTGGAGCCATCTGACAAGGTGAAAGAGTGCATCACAGTCCTTGGAGGGAGTTGACAAGGGCCAACACAGCCCCATTGGAGCCATCTGACAAGGTGAAAGAGTGCATCACAGTCCTTGGAGGGAGTTGACAAGGGCCAAAACAGCCCCATTGGAGCCATTTGACAAGGTGCCAGAGTGCATCACAGTCCTTGGAGGGAGTTGACAAGGGCCAACACAGCCCCATTGGAGCCATCTGACAAGGTGAAAGAGTGCATCACAGTCCTTGGAGGGAGTTGACAAGGGCCAACACAGCCCCATTGGAGCCATCTGACAAGGTAAAAGAGTGCATCACAGTCCTTGGAGGGAGTTGACAAGGGCCAACACAGCCCCATTGGAGCCATCTGACAAGGTGAAAGAGTGCATCACAGTCCTTGGAGGGAGTTGACAAGGGCCAACACAGCCCCATTGGAGCCATCTGACAAGGTGAAATAGTGCATCACAGTCCTTGGAGAGAGTTGACAAGGGCCAACACAGCCCCAGTGGAGCCATCTGACAAGGTGCCAGAGTGCATCACAGTCCTTGGAGGGAGTTGACAAGGGCCAACACAGCCCCATTGGAGCCATTTGACAAGGTGCCATAGTGCATCACAGTCCTTGGAGGGAGTTGACAAGGGCCAACACAGCCCCATTGGAGCCATCTGACAAGGTGAAAGAGTGCAACAGGCACAACAAAAAAACGAAAAAGGCCAAATGGCAACAATAACTGTAACAAAGGTAACATGTGGATGGAAGATTCGTATCTGCGCCCTTGGAGCATCTCCAGATCCTCCACTTATGGGGCATCAGCATCACCCTCATCGTCCTGTGCATTTCCAGCTGCGGATTCATGCATTGACTCTAAACGCATCATACGTTGTAGAGTCAAGCGCTGAATCCATAGCTGGGCATGCATGGTGTCAGGCATCCTTCCCAGAAACAGACTGTTCCTCAGCATTGTCTGCTTTATACGTGCTAGAGCCTCTAGCGTTAACCATGCTGAGTCACAACCTAAAATAAAGAAAATAACAAAAATTATTGATAATTACAGAACATAATAAAAAGAGAGTAAAGAGACATTGTAATAATAAAGACAAATCATTATGATAATTAAATATTCTATATAGAAGATTTACACATTAAATATGTTCTTCATACATAAACCATTAAAGGGACAGTTTACTCAAAAATGTTCTCCCCTTTAATTGGTTCACAATGATCCACTTTACCTGCTTGAGTGTATTAAATTGTTTATAAGTATTTCCATTGTCCTTACATTGGCATTTGAAATAGTTTATTTAGCCTGTGGTATCCACACCTATCCTTAAACCTTTTGGCTTCGAGGCCAAGCTGTGTAAACACAGCAAGCAGAAGAAATTACACTCCCAGTGGGTTATAGAAGAGATAAGGTAATAAAAAGTTAATTTTCTATTGTTCTATCCAAGTAGTGGTGATTGGTATATGGAGTGATATGAGATAAAGTATGTTATAATGTGAATTTCGAATGATACTTACATCTGTGGCTGGGAAGGACAATCCGACACCCAGGACAACGAAGGTGGGGACTGGGGGGAAAGTCTGGCTGGGGAGTGAAGGGGGGAGGGATGGGATTGGGCTACCGCTCTGGGGTAGGCCATACAGCTGGGGAGTCAGGGGCCTGGTGAGTTGGGGGCTGGGCAGGTGGGGGAGCTGTACGGGCAGAAATACGGGGAGAGCGGCGAGGGGGGGCAAAGGGGAATTTTTTGGGAGGGACAGGAAGAATGGGAAGGGCCAGGAGTGGCTTCTGCCTGGGGAGTGGCGGGAGGCTGATGCCCAGAAGTGGAAGGTCCATCTGAAATATATAACAAAAATATATAGACATATATTGTTACGGTTGCCTCCAGGCTGGCTGGAAGTTGGACCGTAGAAAAGGATGCTCCTAGCGCTCACCAAAGGATCATCAGCACCATAGACACCATAGACTACTGCGTAGCCACCATAAGTAATGCAGACTCTACGAACCACCGCTGCTGGGCTGGTATCTCGCCGTCTGCTCTGCGCCCTGGACCTACGACCAGGCTCCAGTAGGTGAACCTCTTCCTTCTGTAGCGTGAAGCAGGATCAGGAACAAGAGCTCTTACAAGAGCTCAGTAGCTAAGGGAGTATGAAGAGCATAGCAATCCCTGTAGTGATTATAGATGTCCCCTACAAACATGAGTCAAGGCTGCAAGTTAGAGGGTCAGAAAAGGTCTGATGTGCTGGAACACACAGCCTGCTTTTTATTGAGGTTACATGCAAAAAAGGACACTCTCAGGGGGAGGCATAAAATCCCCAATCACACATTTGATACATTTAGATAGAGAGACAACGCCCTTTGACAGGCCATAGTAGAATTACATTACTTCAGCAGATAACAAGTTACACACAAGAAAACAATGCAGTCCATCTTATCAACAGCAGTCTGACTCTGGAGTTGATTAGACAATGGGAATGTTTATCACTAAACTTAATTAGAGCTGATGCCAGCAAACTTGCATTTAGAAAGTAGCTTCTTGAAGCTGAACAAAGTTAACTCTTTAGTTCTGACCAAAGGGTCTGTCACATAGCACTTAATGGCACACAATGAAAACGAATGCTTTTGTAACAGTGCTCCCTTTCTGTGGAACACTCTGCCTGTGTGGTACTTGGTTCAGTAAGCCCTATTTACTGAACCAAGTAGGAGAAAGCCAGGGACAAGTTATTTTACAGGTCTGGGGACATAGTCTTAAAGGGGCATTGTTGACCAAAGTCACAATATGTCCCCAGACGGTTCTTAAAGGGCCATACACACCCAATAAAAGTTACTACATTTTCAGGGGCACAATCTTCCAGGGGCCATAGTCATGAGGAAGGAGGCTGGCAAATAGGCTTCTCCACAATCCAGGGAAGCAGGGCAATTTTCCATTTAAATGGCCAGTTACAAATAGCAGTTTGTAACATATCTCCCCTTTTGGAGGGAGACTAACCAGGCACCTGACCTTCTGTCGGTCAGTGCCTAAGTTAGTCTCGCAACCCACCCACAAATAAACATTAGCAGCAAAGTAGCCCCCCCCACAATAAGTAGTACTGACCTGTAGGTTCCAGGTTGTAGGATGAAAGTGTAGCATCCTCGGCCTTCCTGGGGCAGCTGGGCAAATAGCTGGTGGTACTTGGGGGGGCAGAGGCCAGCGGCACTCTGCCCTGGTGCCAGCGCTTCTGCTGGGGTGAGGGGTTTGCAGGCCAGTCCTGTAACAAGGGGGTCTGTAGGGCAGAGGCCAGCAGCGCTCTGTCCTGGTGCCAGCTCTTCTCCTGGGGGAATTGGGGCATAGTCCTGCCCGGTGGCAAAGGGAACGTGGGGGTCAGTGGGGGTTAACATCTCCACTGTTAACCCTTGGCCCAAGTTAGGAGTAAGCTGGGGAGGGGGAGATTGGCTTACCTCCTCCTCCTGATACTCCGGCGGCCGTTGGGAAGGGAGGTCGATGCTCTCCGCTCCCTGTGGAACATGCTGCGGCTGGGGAGAGAGACCGGTTGTCTCCTCTCCCTGGAAGGCACACTCCGGCTGGGGAGGGAGGTCGATGCTCTGCCCTCCCTGTAGCTGGGTCTGTCGCTGGGGATCTGGGCCGCCTGCCCAGCATCCCTGTAGGGCCGGTAGAGAGACTGCGGTCCCATCTCCACCTGCCTGCTGGGGGTCCTCCCAGGACCAGTCTATGAGGCTTGCTGCCTCTGGTATCTCTGGTTGGGGAAGGAGACCGGTTGTCTCTTCCCTCTGCACGGTATACTGCCGCTGGGGAGGGAGATCGCTGCTCTCCTCTCCCTGTAACTCACTTTCTCGCTGGAGACCAGGTGTCCATACGCTCAAACTCCACAGTTGGCGCTCAAAGGCTCGTGCCGCTTCGTTCTCAGTATCCAATTCCCGGATGATTCGACTGACTACCTCCTGCGCAGGGTCTGGACCATATCGGACTAGCCACCTCTTTACCTCTGGAACGAAATCAGCGCCCTCATAGCGACGGATCCAGTTGAGGTGCTCTTCACAGGGTTCTGACCAGTGTCTTGTCAGCTCCATGCTGCTGTAGGTAGGGACGCTGCGCAATGGCTAGCGTTGCCCTCAATAACTCTCCTACGATACCAGTGCTGTTGGGGTGCTGCTCCTTGCGCTAGGATGCCATCCCACTGCTGCCGCCAAATGTTACGGTTGCCTCCAGGCTGGCTGGAAGTTGGACCGTAGAAAAGGATGCTCCTAGCGCTCACCAAAGGATCATCAGCACCGTAGACATCATAGACTACTGTGTAGCCACCATAAGTAATGCAGACTCTACGAACCACCGCTGCTGGGCTGGTATCTCGCCGTCTGCTCTGCGCCCTGGACCTACGACCAGGCTCCAGTAGGTGAACCTCTTCCTTCTGTAGCGTGAAGCAGGATCAGGAACAAGAGCTCTTACAAGAGCTCAGTAGCTAAGGGAGTATGAAGAGCATAGCAATCCCTGTAGTGATTATAGCTGTCCCCTACAAACATGAGTCAAGGCTGCAAGTTAGAGGGTCAGAAAAGGTCTGATGTGCTGGAACACACAGCCTGCTTTTTATTGAGGTTACATGCAAAAAAGGACACTCTCAGGGGGAAGCATAAAATCCCCAATCACACATTTGATACATTTAGATAGAGAGACAACGCCCTTTGACAGGCCATAGTAGAATTACATTACTTCAGCAGATAACAAGTTACACACAAGAAAACAATACAGTCCATCTTATCAACAGCAGTCTGACTCTGGAGTTGATTAGACAATGAGAATGTTTATCACTAAACTTAATTAGAGCTGATGCCAGCAAACTTGCATTTAGAAAGTAGCTTCTTGAAGCTGAACAAAGTTAACTCTTTAGTTCTGACCGAAGGGTCTGTCACATAGCACTTAATGGCACACAATGAAAACGAATGCTTTTGTAACAGTGCTCCCTTTCTGTGGAACACTCTGCCTGTGTGGTACTTGGTTCAGTAAGCCCTATTTACTGAACCAAGTGGGAGAAAGCCAGGGACAAGTTATTTTACAGGTCTGGGGACATAGTCTTAAAGGGGCATTGTTGACCAAAGTCACAATATGTCCCCAGACGGTTCTTAAAGGGCCATACACACCCAATAAAAGTTACTACATTTTCAGGGGCACAATCTTCCAGGGGCCATAGTCATGAGGAAGGAGGCTGGCAAATAGGCTTCTCCACAATCCAGGGAAGCAGGGCAATTTTCCATTTAAAGGGCCAGTTACAAATAGCAGTTTGTAACATATATGATATCAAAAAATATTAGTATCTTTAAAGAAATGACGATTCAACATTAGTTAAAGTCTGGATTCTTGTTCTCATAAAATATTGATACAAGGTCACAATAATTACTATGTTTTAAGTTATTGATTGATTGGACTCAAATATAATTACTTTGAAGATTTCCTTGATCCTTTCAACTCTGAATCTTCCCTGTTATTTTTCATGTAACATTTCATAAATACATTACAAATCATATTTATCAAAGGCAACATTATGTGCTAATATTTAGAATTTGATAATATATTTATATTTTGGAGGATAATATTTTGGTATGCATTTGATATTGAAATGCAATAGAGTTCTGTTAGACACATGCCCGTGGATTGATTTCTGAAAATTCAAAAATTGAATAATATGGTGGTGTGTAATATTCTGAAATTGAAATGTTCACTCCACCTAACCTTTAAACCAGGTACACACTGATTGACATATATATTTCGGTGATTGCCTTTGTAATCTTTAATGTTCTAATTTGAAGCTTGATGCTTCAATCAAGTACTCTTCAAAATATATACACAGTAGGTACTACCATTCATATTATCTATTAATAATATAATCTTCTCTATCTGATTCAATTTTCCGATTAATGTTGTGAATCTCTCTTTTATATTAGGATTAAATGTATGTCATCACAATATTAAGACAAATTTATCAATGCATGCTTTAATTTTGTGGAATATTAATGTTTTATGTATTGAAATGAACAGTCTACACATAAATATAATAAAAATATATTAACATGAGCTCCGGAACTCAATTAATCTTAAAAGTATTTTACCTAAAGTATTTCCAGCTGCATTAATGGTATTTCTGCCTCCTAAAAGCCCAAGTGCACCTTAGCCTTGGTACATCTGGTGCCCGGCAACTCTAGCACTGGTTAACATCACCTAACCCCCGCCGCAAGTCTGATAGCACATGGAAGTGCGCTTGTAAATAGTTCTGGTCACTCTTAGCCATCCACCTCTCCTTTGGCAACTTAGGTACCCAGGAACTTCTTTGGATCAGAATATCTCATCTCCTGGCCGCCAAGGGGTCAGATAATAACTTTGAAGCCGTTAGGCATTTACCCAGCATCACATCCTATAGAAAATATGGCGCACATTACAGAGGCTATATCGGTAATACTCCTACCATTGTTTGATGATTTACAGCAATCGCTGGAGAACATTTTACAAGTCACCTGGACCAACAAAGGAGCAATCTCTAGCTTGGAGGTTGTGGAAACTAAACAGTTTTTACTCGTTGAGGATAAAGCTGACTACGTGACTGAGATTGGCTGTAATCACCCGGGTCCCCTCTGTATTGACCCTCCTGAGCTTCTCCCTTGTGATAGTCTCCAAGCTGACAACTCCAGATTACAAACCATACCTAAGAACTGTGTGCATGTCCCTGGAATTGAAATTCCAACTACACAATATTACACTCCACGGGCTGCCTCTGATATGAAAGTTTGTCACTTGCTGCAACCTTGGTATACGGAGGAGCAGACAATGCTACCAAACAATTGCTTACCGGCTTATTCTCACTCATGGATCCCTTTACTTGGTATTCTGGACTGTCCTGGTCACTGTGTACATCTGCTAGTACTGGTTTGGCAAATGGAATGTCATAAACAACAAAGGGACTCATATCCACGAAATGGAGTTGGTTAGGTAGTTCTTCTTTGCAAAGCTGGTGATCTTTTACTTGTATTGCAAATCTTATACATAATTGGCTTAGCAATACTGATATTTCATACAATACCTTTATCATTATAAGTTATGCAACCCTATGTTTTAGGTTGAGACTCATGCTGCATATATAGCTTCATGCAACAGATCCTATGCATATTCAGAATATTTTAGAATACTTTATTGTAATTGCGTATTGCTACTTTTCTATAATTTACTTGTATCTGAGTCATAATGCATTAGCAAATTCTTATACTTGCTGCAATATTGAGAGACAATTGTCACTTACATATTACTAACATGAATGTATGAGTGTGCAGCTTCCTCAAACTATGTCTATGTAAATGTAAAAAGAAAAGCACAGGATCGGCATTTTGCATTCCTGTCTCTTGCAAAATTACCTGATCGTTGACTCTGAGGACCTCTAGGGGTGTATTGCAGTACTGCATCTCAGAATTAATTTACAAAATTATAGCTCATCTCCTCTTGGTCTTGGATGTTAATAATCAAGCAAGCTGTTTAGTTATTTCACTCATCACTTCATTAAATTAACAATGCTTAGTCACTCCTTATATGAACCAGACAGTATGGAATGGAAACCAACACATCTTCAATCAGAAATCAGTTTTTAAGGTTTTGTGTTTGTTCTCTGTTTGTTTGTTAATGTTGTTTGTTTCTCTTAATTAATGCTAGGACCCATAGTAACCTTTATATGCAAGCTTGGAGCCTCGTGTCTACACAGATAATGGACTCACTGCCCTTTAAAACACCCTGTCTAGTGTTATATCATATTAAATGCCATCTTGATCCTCTTATTATTTTCAGCAGACATATTATTAGAGAAAGAACAATGCCTCAGCGAGTGGTTGTTTGATATACACACATCAGAAGGAGCATGCTTCATATCTTAAAGTTAAAGCCTTGCATACAAATAAGCTGGGAACTCTGCACTTACTAAAATAGTGGATGCACTGTCCATTAGAAACATGTTGCTGGGTATTGTACTCCAACTACTGGCAATTAGATTGTTGCTTATTGGGGGTAACTTGTATGGCGGTATACTTTCACTGCTATTCAAATAAACACCCCTAATACTGTCCTTGTTAGATATATTTCTGTGGACACGCGGCCCCAGTAAATAATTGTTTGATATATCCCCACCTCTAAGACCTTGACAAGAGCTTGCAAGCAAAAATGCCTCATAATGATATTCAATAAACATACCCACATATATTATCTATCTATCTATCTAGAGATTTGCCTAATTGGCATTCTTCCCTACTAGGATAATGGTTCATTTACTTTTGGGTCTACTCTAATCTGTTTAGTTCAGTTTTTATGTGTTATGTTATATTTTGTTTAATATAGTTAATAAAAAATTAAAATCAGAGAGAGTTCAAGGGACAGAAGAGGAGAAAGTTGCAATACCCACATATCATGCTTGTTTTATAGCCAATAACGTGTAAGGTTACTTCACAATTCTAATTCTCGCCTGTCTTAGAGAATCGCCTATTTTTGGTAACGGTATTGCAAGACATTATGCTCTTAATAATAGGTCTTTGGAACCAATTTATATGACCTCTATACTATGTGTAAATCATGCTTTTTTCAAAATATTCTTTAACTGTAACATGAACAGCACTGAATTTTCTGTATGTTATTAATTGTTTACTGTTACCCTGAGCTCTTTTCAATAAAAAGAATTAAAAAAAAATATATATATTAACATCTCATAAATCATGAAATCAAATCATGATTATGTTTTATGTATACTTAGAAGTGGTTTTGAATTTATAAACAATGATGACATAAGAATATGGTCTGCATATAGGCACTCAGATGAATAGCAATGACTGTCTGGGCAATCAGAAGGTGATTATTGTGGTTTTGCATGGAATATGCATGTGACATCATGATGTCATTAATGACAAATCATACATAAATGAAAGAAATATAAAAACATAGGTTCATGCTGCATGATATAGAAAGGGGGGGGGGGCAGTAGTGTATTGTAAAAATAATGTAATAATACATTTTAAAGTGCCAAAGCTGTAGACTTTGTTTTTCTTCCAGAGAATGTTTTTTTAAAATATGATACATGTTCGATACATGTTATATATATTTGAAATACCATCAGACTCCAAGGGAGCCACTTCCTCCTCCATCCCACATGTTACATCAATCTCTGTAAAACATAATATGTTGTGAACACATTAAAAACCAATATTCTAACATATTCTACTGTTGCTCAAGGACACACATCAATGTTGCATTAAATATATACTGAACCAAAGTTAGGAATTACATCATTTTGATGGAGCATACAAATGAAATTAGATTTGTAATTCTCGATGAGTAATAATTACATTTTAGTGTCTGTATTTTTAAAAATTTCTCAAAAGCGGAGTACATGGAACATTTAAGAGTTCTCATGTGTGTATCACTTGATGATTGTTGTCTAAATTTATACTAAAAAGAAACATATGCTATCCATGTTCTGAAGCACAAAGGTGTAGACTAAGAAGCTTTGAGAGATCTTAATCTTAAAAAAAAAATAGATATATAATCATAGGAGTAAATTATATGTTTTATTCAAATGGAATGCTTCATCACAATCATAATCATAATATTTATTAAAAATACACCTTCAATGACATATGAATGAGTCAATGGACTTACCCAAAGCCTGCAAAGGCAGGTCACCATTGGTGCTGGATCCCTCTGGACTCCCCACAACAACTACATCCAATAATGATATAGATATATATTAGTGAACACAGTTTGGACGTCACTTAATCCCATCAGTATAGAATATTCAAAATAATATACTTAGAAATGTGAAGAATAGAGCACTAATATGAACAATAAATGCATGAGTTAATCAAGGTGATTCTAAAGAAAATTATGTCTTTCACATATGTTTAATTTCTTACTATATTAGACAGACAATTCATCTCATATGATTATATGGCATATCTAAATATACCTATTGATCAATGTTTTTAAAATAATACACACAAACAACACTTTGAATAACAACTGGTGACAAATTGAACCGAAGCCATGTGGCACATAGATCCATTTGTGCAGTAATATTTTCTAGGACACAACACATATTGATCACAATGCAAAACAGAAGATATTTTTAAAAATGTGATCATGGTGCTGTTAGAGTATGCTTATATCTATAAAGTAAGTCCAAGAGTGAATATGTGATTTAGATATCAATATTGTTTCATCAAAACAATGTAAGGATGAATGAAGATATTTATTATTAAAGGGACACTGACCACAATTTTTAATTCAGTGATTCAAATAGAACATGCAATTTTAATCAAATTTAACATTTACTCCTATTATCAATTTGTCTGCGTTCTCTTGCATTATTTATTTTAAAAATAAGGCAGCGAAGCAATATTTTGGCTCAGAAAATATTGGTCAGTGAATGTATCCACCAATCAGCAAGAACAACCCAGGTTGTTCCCAAAAAAATGGACCTGCATCTAAACTTACATTCTTGCTTTTCAAATAAAGATACCAAGAGAATAACGAAAATATGATTATAGGAGTAAATGAGAAAGTTTATTAATATTGCATGCTCTATCTGAATGACAAAAGGCAAATTTTGTGTTCAGTGTCCCTTTAATATTAAAATAGCTTTATTTGACAATGTCGCTGTTAATGAATTGTCTAGTCCATATGTTGATGTAATGAATGGGATGGAGCATGCAATTACAATCAAATATGTAATTTAAGGATATCATCAAGATTTTTTAATTATCCTCTCTTAAAGGGACATTAAACTCAAAATGTGTAATTGTATTAATTTTCATGTTTCAAATCCAGCCTGTGATTTAAAAAACCTTTCAAATAGACTTATTTTCGTCTATTTTGCTTAAAGGGACATAATACTCATATGCTAAATCACTTGAAACTGAAGCAGTATAACTATAAAAAGCTGACAGGAAAATATCACCTGAGCATCTCTATGTAAAAAAGGAAGATATTTTACCTCACAATCTTCTCAGCTCAGCAGAGTAAGTTTTGTGTAAAAAGTTATACTCAGCTGCTCCCAGCTGCAAGTAAAAAGAAATAAAAAAATGAAGAAATGAACAGCAGCCAATCAGCATCAGCAGTGCTGAGGTCATGAACTCTTACTGTGATCTCATGAGATTTGACTTAACTCTCATGAGATTTCATAGTAAGCTTCCTTTACCTGATTGGTGAAATAATATGAGAGTTCACGAGGCTCATCCTTTCAGCTGTCCCAGGACAGACACACTAAAATGCTGCTTAGAAATCCTTTACAATGGGAGGTGGCTACTGAGGAACTTTTGAGGTAAAATATCTTTCTTTTTTACATAGAGATGTTCAGGAGATATTTTCTAGTCAGCTTTTTACAGCTATGCTGCATCACTTTCAAGTGTTTAAACATTTGGGTATTATGGCCCTTTAATTGTCTTATAATCTTTTTTTAAATGAGCAACTATGTACTACTGTTATCTGAAGACATGAGTTGAACCAATGAAAATAGGCAATTTTCTGCATCAAACAATCAGCCGGTTACTCCCAGTAATGCATTGCTGATCCTGAGCCTACCTAGATATGATTTTCTAATAAAGATAACAATAGGTTGAATCAATTTATATAATCGAATCAAATTTGAAATTTGTGGTAAATCATGTGTCTAAATCCTAAAAGTGAAATGTTTGTTTACATGTCCCTTCAATGATAAGAAGAAAAAATCAAAGCATATGAGATGTATATTTTTCTAATCTGCACATATGCAAAAATGTGTTAGTGTTGTGTAAATGTATCCAGAAAATGTCAAACACTACACAGGGGCAGAATATAAAATGGCCAGGAACATAAGATTACATTAAAATGAAGATATCAAGAATAGAAGGTGTTACAGAAGCATTATTTATTTTGTTGTGAAGAGCTTATTTCCCAGCAGCAATGCCTGAACCAGCAAGCCAGCGCCTAAGAAGGGCTCCAAGAAAACCGTAACAAGTATCATTTCATAAAGAGTTAACTCTTTTTTTTTCAGCTTTTAGAAACTATTGTCTAATTACACGTTTGCTGGCCTCAGCTCTAAGTTTAGTGATAACAAATCCCATTGTCTAATCACCTCTGGAGCCAGACTGCTAATTGATAAGATGAACTTGTAAACTTGTTATCTTAAGTACTGTAATCCTATTGTGGCCTGTCAAAGGACAGTGCTCTCTATCTAAATGTGTGATGGGGGATTTTGTGCTTCCCCCCCTCTCCCCCTGGGAGTGCCCTGTGTGCATGTAACCTTAATAAAAAGCAGGCTGGGCATCCCAGTCCTGAGTTCTTGTTTGACCCTCAATCGCAGCGTTGACTCGTTTTTGTGGGCAGAAGGGTATCCTAGCTGTACTGCAGCTAAGGGAGATTATTCTATATTTGCGAGACTCATATAGAATACTATGGAAAGCAGCTTCTCCCCTCTTTATCAATAGGGATCCAGGCTACTAAGCGGTCCATCTCTCAGCGAGACTAAGGGTAACCGTAACATTTGGCGGCAGCGGCGGGATTTTCCTGGATTTCCTAGGAGAGGTACAGAACGGATGGAGAGCGCTTACGAGAAATTGAAGCGTACAACCCTAAAGGATTTACTTGAAAGCAGAGGGGGGTACGCCAGCAACCAGCCGAGGAGAGAGCTGATCGCAGAATTGACCGAACTGGATCAGAGCTTCACAATGGCGGAAACACCGACCACGATTAGTGACGAAAAAAACAGGATTGTTCGGGAAAGGCTCTCATTATACGGGCCAAACCCCTCCATGGAATTGGTACAGCAGTTGATGGCGGAGGCGGACGAGGATATACGAGAGACTCGAGCCCACGAACTCAACCTAGCGAACGCACACCGCAATGCTGAAGCCCTGCAGGTAATCATCCCTGTCGAAAATGCTGGGAGGCCCAAGATACCCTATGCGGCATTTCGACCCTTCCTAGAGAGCGAGACAGGGATTGATGAATATTTGGCGGACTTCGAAAGGCAATGTGCCCTGCACCAGATTCCCAACAGAGAGTGGCCCACGATATTGTCTGGGAAACTATCCGGGCGAGCCCTGGAAGCCTTTCGTACTCTGGGTGCTGAGGAAGTGACACAGTATGAGCTAGTTAAGGAGACACTGTTGCGACGGTACGCTGTAACTCCAGACATGTATCGCCGACAGTTTCGGGGCACGGAAAAGAAGCCTAACGATACCCATATGGAATGGGCGCACCGGATGCGGAGAGCGGCAAATCACTGGCTGAGCGGAAGTAAAGCGGTGACTGGGGAGGAAATTTTACAATTGTTTCTCTTAGAACATTTTTATAATGGCATGGAACAGCAAGGGAAGGAATGGCTGCGAGACAGGCGGCCTTCTACCTTAGAAGAAGCAGCCAAATTGGCCGATGAACATTATGACTCCCGTCTTCACGAACCCATGAACTACCGAGCTCCAGCACGGGTCGAACCCAGAGAGGTTTACCGTGCACCCCCTCGTGCTGAATTCCGAGCCCCGGTGCCCACAGGGCCCGTCCGACACTCAGGACCACCCAATAACAGCTCTGAGCGTCCCAGACTGACTTGCCACCGATGCAAGCAACCAGGGCATTTCATGGCTAGCTGCCCCCTTAATACGCACCAGACACCCAGGAATTACAATTACCCCTCTGGGTCCTATCGTCCGGCCCGGGCCCTCTGTGTTAACCAAGAGGCCCCTATGGAGGGATATGTGGGGCCGCTTCACGAGGCAGACCCTGTATATGCTGCCTCAGATAACCGCCAGCACCATCGGCAGAGGGTATGGCTCGAGGGGCGATCTACCGAGGGATTGCGAGACACAGGGGCTACTATCACGCTGGTACAGAGTCATTTGGTGCCAGAGCACAAGCGATCCGGACAGACTGGGGCCGTTAGAGTGGCGGGGGGGGATGTGTACAAAATTCCAACAGCTAAAGTGCATCTTGATTGGGGAGCGGGAAAGGGGGCTGTGAACGTGGGCCTAATGGATAATTTACCTGCCGAAGTACTACTGGGCAACGATTTGGGCCCCATGACTTCTGCCTATGCTCCAGTATGCAACAACGAGGCGGACCCAGTGACTACACGGGCCCAAGCCCGGACGGAGCGAGAGCTCTCACCAGTGCGGGAGACACAGGTAAGACCTACCCCGACCTTGCCTGACAGGTTAGGCCCCATACCCTGGGACACCCCAGATGCTTTCGAGGCAGAGTCTAAGACTGACCCGACCTTACAAAAGTACCGGGAACGAGCAGAGACCGGAGGGGGCGGGGCAGATAACGAAACATTCTTATGGGAAAAAGGGAAACTATACCGCTGGACAGAGAAAAGGGGACAGCGTAGGCGACAGCTGGTAGTGCCCCACAAATACCGTCAAGAAATCCTCAAAATAGGCCACGACATCCCCTTAGCAGGCCACCTAGCCGTTACCCGTACCCTACACCGCATTACTCACACGTTCTTTTGGCCAGGGGTGCACGCTGACGTTAGAACTTACTGTAACACCTGCGATGTGTGTCAACGAGTAGGAAGGCGAGGCGATCACCCTAAAGCCCAGCTAGTAAATATGCCCATTGTAGAGGAACCCTTCAGCCGGGTTGCTATTGACCTAGTGGGACCACTGGCTACCCCTAGTCCCTCCGGTAAGCGATACATTCTTACCGTAGTGGACTACGCTACCAGGTACCCAGAGGCTGTCGCCCTATCCAACATACAAGCGGATACGGTAGCGAATGCACTAGTACAGGTGTTCTCCCGGGTAGGATTTCCAAAAGAAATCCTATCCGACCGAGGCACCCAATTTACGGCTGAATTGACCCAACAACTCTGGCAGGTTTGCAAAATTAAGTCCCTCCTGAGCTCCCCATACCACCCCCAGACGAACGGGCTGTGTGAGAGGTTCAATGGGACCCTCAAGCAAATGCTCAAGACGTTCACTCAGGAATACCGAGACTGGGAACGCTTCCTGCCGCACCTCCTATTTGCTTATCGGGAGGTGCCCCAGGAAACGACAGGGTTCTCTCCCTTCGAGTTGCTCTACGGAAGAAAGGTACGGGGACCCCTAAACCTGATCCGGGAGCACTGGGAGGGAGAGATGGAGGCTGACGGTGTCCCCATTGTGCCATATGTGCTGGAACTCAGGGACCGAATGGAGCAATTAGCCAAATCCGTGCGGGCTAATCTCCAGTTGGCCCAGAGAAGACAGAAAGTATGGTACGATCGGGGGGCCCGAAAGAGAATCTTCACCATAGGACAAAAGGTGTTAGTACTTAAGCCGGTGAAGACAGACAAATTGCAGGCGTCCTGGCAGGGTCCCTACCAGATCGTAGAGAAAAGGGGAGACACCACTTATGTGATAGCTAGCTGCCACGACAACAATCTTAGAAAGACATTCCATGTAAACATGCTCAAGGAATATTTTGAGCGACCAGAGAACGTGACGGCCGTATGTTGTTCCCCTCAGGAAGACCCCGACAGTTTACCCATTCCAGACCTATTAGAAAAGAGCCTCCCCACAGGTATAGTGGCACAGGTTCAGATAGGGGACCGACTTAGCCCCACTGAAAGGGAGCAGCTCAACCAACTCCTCCAGTCCAAACACCTCACCTTCTCCCCGAAGCCAGGGTACACTACTTTAACCACCCACCAGGTAGATACTCCGGGACAAGCTCCCTTGCGCCAGGCTCCGTACCGAATCCCCGAAGCAGTTAGGACAGGAATGAAGAAGGAGATCGATGAGATGCTCCAGCTCAGGGTAATTGAGCCCTCCGATAGTCCCTGGGCCTCCCCAGTTGTCTTGGTGCCCAAGAAAGATGGGACCACCCGGTTCTGCGTAGACTATCGGAGGCTCAATGAAAATACCGTGACGGACGCTTACCCTATGCCCAGGGTAGACGAGCTACTCGATCGTATAGCCAGGGGAAATTACCTGACCACTATTGACCTCTGCAAAGGTTACTGGCAGATTCCCCTGGCCCCGGAGGCTATCCCCAAGTCGGCATTCGTCACCCCATTCGGCTTATATCAGTTTAGGGTAATGCCGTTTGGGATGAAGAATGCCCCAGCTACATTCCAGCGCTTGGTGGATAGGCTCCTGGATGGCTTCCAGAGTTTTGCTTGCGCCTACCTGGACGACATAGCGATCCACAGTGAGTCCTGGGAGGACCACTTAGCTCATGTGGGAATGGTTCTAGATCAGATCCGGGCTGCTGGCCTGACTCTGAAGCCAGAAAAATGCCACTTTGGGATGGCCGAGGTACAGTACCTGGGTCACCGGGTGGGGTGTGGAAAGCAGCGACCAGAGCCGGCCAAAATAGAAGCTGTCGCCAATTGGCCCACCCCCATCACTAAGACTCAGGTCCTAGCCTTCCTGGGCACGGCAGGGTACTATAGACGGTTCGTACCAGACTACAGCACACTTGCCAAACCCCTGACTGACTTGACCAAGAAGAACTTACCTCGACAGGTCCTGTGGTCTCCCCACTGTGAAACGGCTTTCCAGGCTCTCAAAAATGCTCTAATTAACGCTCCTGTCCTGGCGGCCCCAGCCCTTAACAAACGTTTTATCGTCCATACAGATGCTTCCATGTTCGGGCTGGGAGCCGTCCTCAGCCAAGTAGGCGAAGATGGAGGGGAGCATCCAGTTGCCTACATCAGCCGGAAGCTCCTGCCCTGCGAAGTCAGCTATGCAGCGGTCGAAAAGGAGTGTTTGGCTTTGGTGTGGGCATTAAAGAAATTGACTCCCTATTTATATGGTCAGGAGTTCACTCTGGTCACCGACCATAACCCGTTGGTGTGGCTGAACCGGGTCTCTGGAGATAACGGCAGGCTATTACGTTGGAGCTTATCGTTGCAACCCTTCAATTTCACCATTACTTACAGACCTGGGAAACAGAATGGCAACGCCGACGGGTTGTCCAGACAAACCGACCTCAGCCCCGCATAACCAGCGGTCTGGACAGCCTTAGTCTGCCCCGAAAAGGGGTCAGACCGTGTCTGCCAGAGTGTTCCACAGAAAGGGAGCACTGTTACAGAAGCATTATTTATTTTGTTGTGAAGAGCTTATTTCCCAGCAGCAATGCCTGAACCAGCAAGCCAGCGCCTAAGAAGGGCTCCAAGAAAACCGTAACAAGTATCATTTCATAAAGAGTTAACTCTTTTTTTTTTCAGCTTTTAGAAACTATTGTCTAATTACACGTTTGCTGGCCTCAGCTCTAAGTTTAGTGATAACAAATCCCATTGTCTAATCACCTCTGGAGCCAGACTGCTAATTGATAAGATGAACTTGTAAACTTGTTATCTTAAGTACTGTAATCCTATTGTGGCCTGTCAAAGGACAGTGCTCTCTATCTAAATGTGTGATGGGGGATTTTGTGCTTCCCCCCCTCTCCCCCTGGGAGTGCCCTGTGTGCATGTAACCTTAATAAAAAGCAGGCTGGGCATCCCAGTCCTGAGTTCTTGTTTGACCCTCAATCGCAGCGTTGACTCGTTTTTGTGGGCAGAAGGGTATCCTAGCTGTACTGCAGCTAAGGGAGATTATTCTATATTTGCGAGACTCATATAGAATACTATGGAAAGCAGCTTCTCCCCTCTTTATCAATAGGGATCCAGGCTACTAAGCGGTCCATCTCTCAGCGAGACTAAGGGTAACCGTAACAGAAGGGATATCTTCAAATACTCACAATTTGAGATTTGTATTACAATGTAATCCCAACTTTGATTCGTGATTCTTATTTTAAAATAACAAGAAAAGAGAATTAGAGTATCCATAAAAATATCGATCAATGTGAATGTATTATGTAATGTTATGTCCAGGTTTGTAAGACAAAGGTAAATTAAAATGAGACATACCATGCTGTGATGAACCCTGGCTTGAGGTTCCAGCACCAACATCCATATCTGTAAAATATTCAATCAGGATTGGATATCATTAATACAAATCAGGCCATGGACACAAACAATCTGATTTTTAAATTCTAATTGACAAAGTAAAAATCTATTTGTATTCACATGAGTTCATTGTTTCCTCAATTAATGTCTAAATAAAGAGATCCTGTATTCTTATTTTCAATCTTTTATGTTGTTGACTGTAGCTTTAAGTCATTTTGTGTCTTCTTGCATTGTCATCAATTGATAGAGATAGTTCATTTTTTATTTTGATCTTGCTAGTATAGCTTTTATAATGTAGAAGATTGTAAATAAGGATACTGTATTCTTCCCATATATACTAATTAACGTATACATTTGACCAACATGTCTAAAGCAATGCCACTGTTACAGCAAACACATGTTCACGTGTGTGCGCAATTCTATCTTTCGTGATCATTGCGCAATGATTCAAAGCGGAATTGCGCATCCGTGATTTAACCAACATGTCTAAAGTTATGCCACTGTTACAGCAAACACATGTTCACGTGTGTGCGCAATTCTATCTTTCATGATCATTGTGCAATTATTCAAAGCTGAATTGCGCATCCGGATATTTCTTAATATTGAATGATAACAATTAATATTTAGAACTGGGGTATGATTCGATAATCAATGTATGAAATGGCGGATGATAGGGATTTTCCGGAGGCGCAATACCATTTTCGCTCTATGACACATATTCTGGAGAGCGCAAGAAACATCATTCCTATTTCATGTGTGACGTATCTAAATTCAGATATCTAAACTTCATATGTAGCGTGTGTTGTGAGATCTATATAGGTTGAATATATGACTATATACACATTTCTTACAAATCTACTCAAATATTAATATATTATATGAAGTCGGATATTTACCTGGTTCAGATTATCTATCTTCTTCTCCCAGGCCACCGGACAGAGAAGCAGCTGCACTGGCCTCTGGGTCAGGACTTTTAGATTCAGCAGCTGGGAGGGAAGAAGTAGAAGCCGAGGAGCGAGAGGATCTAAATCTGCTGGGGACCCGGAGATTGAGGAGGTCATATAAAGTCACTGCATAAGTGAGTAGGTACAGTTTCCGTGGGGGTGGAACTTTCTTTCCATCCCTCCAACGGGCTTGTACCCACTTCCTTATGAGGTGGACTTTCTTGGCTAGACGCAACCTCATGTCCCCGAACCTCTGCATGATTTGATACGTGGTCCTCTGGATGCCACACACTAAATTAACATCATTGGTGATAGACCCCCAGAGGGTCTTCTTAATGCTCTGCTTCATCAACCGTTTCTTGTTCCCAAACAGCTGCAGATAGAAGTCCTCGACGGTGTTGACCAGTGCTGCACTCTTCGGCTTGGTGAACCTGGGAGACATCATGCCTGCTAGTTTGGCGGATATATATATATATATATATATATAAATTATATATACTGTCTGCCAGCAGGCATTAGAGAACTGACAAAAATGGCAAAGTGTAATGGACTTTTATATGGTGAAGTAAACATGAGATGCACCATGGGACATGGTATATGTACATCTGATTGGATAAAATATTGAAATTTTGTTATTATGTCTGTAAGACCATACTGACTCAAGTTATGTTTGTGTGATGAACTCTGATTGGCCGTTCCTTAATGTTTCATATCTTCATAACTTCCATACACATACCTCCGGGGGGTGCTGTTACTACATTTTTCATGTAGACTTATTTGTAATTCATGGGACTGTTATGCGGATATGTGTGACGCAGATGTAATATACGTGATCCATTAAATATTAATATATTAAGTCTACATTTGTTTTTTTGTAAATATAATCCAGTCACATTAGTAAATGTTTTACACATTTCGATGTTTAATATCGCTCAGGTTCTTTAATACCAATAATTTTTATTAAAAAAAATTAAACATTGTATGTATTTATTGTTTATAAAATAAATTTCGTGACTTATTGTGAAGTATTTGTCAGGGTTTTTCCCTGTTGTGTTTGCCATGTGCTGCTGGCAGCCATTTTACTCACCTCTCTTCCTGACTTGGTGCATTGTGGGGGATGCTGCTCACTTCCTGCACTTCCTTTTATGGCCAGACTGTTGTGCATCATCCATTTGAGACCGGATGCAGTCTCGGAATTGAATCATTTATTATTTAAAGGGCCTCTGTTCAGTATGCTTTGCCTTTGCGTTGTCTGAGACCTGTTTGTGAGAGTTCCTGTGTATTACCTGGCTGCCTGACGTCCTTCCTGGTTCCTGATCCCTGGCTTGTTCCTGACTCTGCTGTTCTCCTTGTTCCTGATTCCGGCTCGTCTGACTATTCGCTTTGGCTCCTGACTCGGCTCGTCTGACTACCAGCTCTGGTTTTGACCCCTGGCTTGTTATTTGACTTGTGGACATTTTATAATTTTTTGCTATTAATAAAGGTGTGATTATTTTTGCACTTCTCATCTCAGTCCGATTCCTGGCACCCTGACATTACGCAAAGGCCATGAATCCTGATGCTGCTAATTATCCACCTTTACCTGCCATCATTTCCAGGATGGATGTACAGGATCACCGCTTGGATCAATTTGCACTAGCCCTGCAAACCCTGCTGACTCACACTCTACATTTGGACCAAAGTGTCCCGCATGTTATGGCTGCTCCTGTTTCCGCTGCTGCACCTTTGCCTACCAGGAGCATGTCCGGTTCTGCACCTCTACCTCAGCGATATGGAGGCGATCCTATTCAGTGCAGAGGGTTTTTGAACCAGGTGGGCATTTACTTTGAGATGTTACCTCAGGCGTTTCCCTCTGACAGAGCTAAGGTGGGATTTCTCATCTCATTACTCTCTGACACAGCTCTTGCCTGGGCTAATACCTTGTGGGAGACTAATAAACCTGTGATTCCAAATTACCCTGAATTTGTGGCCTCCTTTCAAAGGGTATTTGATGTTCCGGCTCACTCCTCCTCTGCTGCTAAACGACTCATGTCCATTCAGCAAGGTACAAGATATGTTGCTCAGTATGCTATTGAGTTCTGTACGCTTGCCGCAGAGGTAGGTTGGAACAATGAAGCCCTTGTTGCCGCCTTCTTTCATGGGCTCTCTGATGCGATTAAAGACGAAGTTGCTACCAGAGATTTACCAGAGGATCTCGAGGCATTGGTGCCTTTTTTGATCCTAATTGACATCAGACTCAGAGAGAGGCCCTCTTTCAAGGAGCGCTTGCGGAAGCCTCCTGTTCCGTTGTCTGCTACGTGTTCGTTCCCACCCATGCCTCCCTCTCCTCCCATGCCTTCTGGCCCCGAGTCACCAGGTACTGCTGAGCCGATGCAGTTGGGATTCACGCGTCTCTCAGCGGCGGAGAGGGCCTTTAGGAGGAGGGATTGGCTCTGCCTCTATTGTGGGTTACAGGGCCACCTTTTGAAGTCTTGTCCTACACGGCCGGGAAACGCTCACACCTAAGGTCCTGTCAGGGGCAGACCTTGGGTGGTTTATACTTGTCCCCGGAACCACTTAAGGAGAAACCTTTGGTCATGGTTGTCCTTTCCTGGGTGGACTCCTCCATAGTCACTCAGGCTCTTGTTGACTCCGGTGCTGCTAGCTATTTCATTGACAGTGCATTTGTATCAAAGCACTCCATTCCTGTTTTGCCTAAGTCCATTCCGCTTGCTATTGAGGCCATTGATGGCAGGCCCCTTCAGCCCGCAATCGTTACTCACGAAACTGCTCCATTGTCCATGGCTGTTGGGGCTCTCCATTTTGAAACCCTCCAGTTCCAGGTGATAAACTCTCTGCATTTTCCAGTTGTTCTGGGTTATCCCTGGCTCCAGAAGCACAATCCCAGTCTCAACTGGCGCAGGTCCAAAATTTTGTTGTGGTCCCCGCAATGTATTTCCACTTGTCTTCGGAAACCAGTTAAAGTCTTGTGCACTTCTTCGGTATCTCAATTGCCAGAGGAGTACCGAGAGTTCCGAGACGTGTTTGACAAGGTGCGTGCCGGTACGTTGCCTCCTCACCGGTCTTACGATTGTGCCATAGACCTGCAATCCAGAGCCATTCCTCCTCGGGGCCAGGTATACCCTCTGTCTGTTGCAGAGAATTGTGCTATGGAGGAGTATGTTGCTGATGCTCTGTCGCGGGGGATCATCCGCAAATCCTGCTCTCCTGCAGAGGCTGGCTTCTTCTTTGTGAAGAAAAAGGGTGGCGAGTTAAGACCATGTATCGATTATAGGGGTCTTAATCGTCTTACCATTAAGAATGCTTATCCTATTCCGCTCATTACGGAACTCTTTAACCTCCTCAAGGGAGCTACGGTCTTTTCTAAACTTGATTTGAGAGGAGCGTACAATCTTGTTTGGATTAAGGAGGGTCACGAATGTAAAACAGCATTTAACACCAGGAGCGGGCATTATGAGTATCTTGTAATGCCCTTTGGCCTATGTAATGTTCCTGCTGTTTTTCAGGAATTTATTAATGATGTCCTACGAGATATGTTGCAACAGTGTGTTGTGGTGTACTTAGACGACATCCTCATACACTCACCCACACTTGAGGCTCATCGTTCTGATGTTACACGGGTTCTTCAGAGACTACGTGAGAACGGCCTGTTTTGTAAACTTGAGAAATGTGAGTTCCATCAGACTCAAGTAACCTTCCTAGGTTATGTTATCTCCGTTGCAGGGTTCTCCATGGATCCTGACAAGTTATCTGCAGTTCTGCAGTGGCCTCGCCCAGTTGGTCTTCGGTCTATTCAACGTTTTTTGGGGTTCGCAAATTACTATAGAAAGTTTATTAAAAACTTTTCTTCCTTGGTCAAACCTATCAGAGACATTACCCGTAAAGAGAATGATCCACTCCATTGGTCACCTACTGCCATTGAGGCCTTTGATAGTCTTAAGACTGCCTTTGCTGCTGCTCCAGTTCTGGCTCATCCTAACCCTGTCCTGCCTTTCGTTCTTGAGGTCGATGCATCTGAGACTGGAGTAGGTACCCTCTTGTCTCAACGTCCTACGCCTGACAGTTCCTTGCATCCGTGTGGTTTCTTCTCTAAGAAATTGTCTCCAGCGGAGTGTAATTATGAAATTGGCGACAGGGAATTACTGGCCATAATTTTGGCACTCAAGGAATGGAGGCATCTTCTCGAGGGTACTACCGTGCCAGTGCTCATTCTTACTGACCACAAGAATTTAACTTATCTATCTGAAGCAAAACGTTTGTCGCCCCGACAGGCCAGATGGGTGCTATTTTTGTCTCAATTTAATTATGTGGTCTCCTACCTGCCTGGTAGTAAGAATGTTAGGGCTGATGCCCTCTCTTTCCCTTCTCAATTTTCGCCTCTGTCCAAGGAGGAGTCTGTACCTACTCCTGTTATACCTCCTGACCATATTTTGGCTACCATACATACTAATTTGACTTCTCCCTTGGGGGAGGAGATCCTGGCTGCACAAACTAATGCACTGCCTGAGAAACCTAGTGGTAAGTGTTTTGTTCCTGAGAATCTTCGAAACTAAACTTTTGCACACTTACCACTATCCTAAAGCCGCAGGTCACCCAGGCAAGAACCAAATTATTTGGTCTGTCACTCGACAATTCTGGTGG
This sequence comes from Bombina bombina, assembly GCF_027579735.1. Classification (NCBI taxonomy): domain Eukaryota; kingdom Metazoa; phylum Chordata; class Amphibia; order Anura; family Bombinatoridae; genus Bombina; species Bombina bombina. The sequence goes on along the minus strand of NC_069506.1, from coordinate 225,995,883 downwards.
CCAGGTCTTCGTTCTGATGTTGCTGCGTATGTTGCCTCCTGCTCAGTTTGTGCACAGAATAAGACTCATCAAAGTCTTCCGGTGGGTCTTCTTCAACCTATTGCTAATGGTGAGCATCCTTGGACACATCTTTCCATGGACTTCATTGTCGAGCTCCCTGTTTCCAATGGCAATACTGTTATCCTTATGGTGGTTGACCGTTTTTCTAAAATGTCACATTACATTCCCTTGATAAAGCTGCCTACCGCTCAGGAGCTTGCTTCAATTTTTGCCCGGGAGGTCTTCCATTTACATGGGTTACCCAAGGAGATAGTGTCGGACCGGGGTAGCCAGTTTGTCTCCAGATTTTGGCATTCCTTTTGTGCTCAAATGGGGATCCAGCTTTCCTTCTCCTCAGCATATCACCCTCAATCCAATGGGGCTGCGGAACGGTCTAATCAAGCTCTGGAAAAGTTTCTCCGTTGCTATGTCTCAGATCACCACAATAATTGGTCTGAACTGTTACCTTGGGCAGAGTTTGCTCGTAATAGTGCTAGTAATGCTTCCTCCAAGTTATCCCCGTTCATGGCGAATTATGGGTTTCAACCATCCTTGTTGCCCGATTCATTCATGTCTCAGGGTATTCCGGCTTTGGAGGAGCATCTCCGGCAACTCCGTTCCATGTGGGTGCAGATTCAGGATTGCCTTCATCGTTCTATGCAGCGCCAAAAGTTCCAGGCTGATCGTAGGCGTCTGTCCGCACCTTCCAACCAGGTTGGTGAGAGAGTTTGGCTGTCCTCCCGCAACTTGAACCTTCGTGTGCCTTCCAATAAATTGGCTCCCCGTTATGTTGGTCCTTTTCGAATACTCCGACGGGTTAATCCTGTGGCCTACGCTCTTGACCTTCCTCCTGCTATGCGCATCTCCAATGTTTTTCATGTCTCTCTCTTGAAACCATTGGTTTGTAATCGGTTTACCACTGTGTTGCCTCGTCCCCATCCTATCTTTGTTGACAACCATGAGGAGTATGAGGTCAGCAGCATTATTGGCTCTTGTATGTCCAGGGGCTGTGTACAGTATTTGGTTCACTGGAGGGGCTACGGTCCGGAGGAGCGTTTTTGGGTTCCCTCCTCTGATGTTCATGCTCCCGCCCTCCTCCATGCCAGTTTCCCCAATAAGCCTTTTGTCCTTCCGCGGGGGAGGGGTCATTGAGGGGAGGGTACTGTCAGGGTTTTTCCCTGTTGTGTTTGCCATGTGCTGCTGGCAGCCATTTTACTCACCTCTCTTCCTGACTTGGTGCATTGTGGGGGATGCTGCTCACTTCCTGCACTTCCTTTTATGGCCAGACTGTTGTGCATCATCCATGTGAGACCGGATGCAGTCTCGGAATTGAATCATTTATTATTTAAAGGGCCTCTGTTCATTATGCTTTGCCTTTGCATTGTCTGAGACCTGTTTGTGAGAGTTCCTGTGTATTACTTGGCTGCCTGACGTCCTTCCTGGTTCCTGATCCCTGGCTTGTTCCTGACTCTGCTGTTCTCCTTGTTCCTGATTCCGGCTAGTCTGACTATTCGCTTTGGCTCCTGACTCGGCTCGTCTGACTACCAGCTCTGGTTTTGACCCCTGGCTTGTTATTTGACTTGTGGACATTTTATAATTTTTTGCTATTAATAAAGGTGTGATTATTTTGGCACTTCTTGTCTCAGTCTGATTCCTGGCACCCTGACATTACACAAAGGCCATGAATCCTGATGCTACTAATTATCCACCTTTACACCTACCATTATTTCCAGGATGGATGTACAGGATCACCGCTTGGATCAATTTGCACTAGCCCTGCAAACCCTGCTGACTCGCACTCTACATTTGGACCAAAGTGTCCCGCATGTTATGGCTGCTCCTGTTTCCGCTGCTGCACCTTTGCCTACCAGGAGCATGTCCGGTTCTGCACCTCTACCTCAGCGATATGGAGGTGATCCTATTCAGTGCAGAGGGTTTTTGAACCAGGTGGGCATTTACTTTGAGATGTTACCTCAGGCGTTTCTCTCTGACAGAGCTAAGGTGGGATTTCTCATCTCATTACTCTCTGACACAGCTCTTGCCTGGGCTAATCCCTTGTGGGAGACTAATAAACCTGTGATTTCAAATTACCCTGAATTTGTGGCCTCCTTTCAAAGGGTATTTGATGTTCCGGCTCGCTCCTCCTCTGCTGCTAAACGACTCATGTCCATTCAGCAAGGTACAAGATCTGTTTCACAGTATGCTATTGAGTTCTGTACGCTTGCCGCAGAGGTAGGTTGGAACAATGAAGCCCTTGTTGCCGCCTTCTTTCATGGGCTCTCTGATGCGATTAAAGACGAAGTTGCTACCAGAGATTTACCAGAGGATCTCGAGGCATTGGTGCCTTTTTTGATCCTAATTGACATCAGACTCAGAGAGAGGCCCTCTTTCAAGGAGCGCTTGCGGAAGCCTCCTGTTCCGTTGTCTCCTACGTGTTCGTTCCCACCCATGCCTTCTGGCCCCGAGTCCCCAGGTACTGCTGAGCCGATGCAGTTGGGATTCACGCGTCTCTCTGCGGCGGAGAGGGCCTTTAGGAGGAGGGATTGGCTCTGCCTCTATTGTGGCTTACAGGGCCACCTTTTGAAGTCTTGTCCTACACGGCTCGGGGGCAGACCTTGGGTGGTTTATCCTTGTCCCCGGAACCGCTTAAGGAGAAACCTTTGGTCACGGTTGTCCTTTCCTGGGTGGACTCCGGTGCTGCTGGCTATTTCATTGACAGTGCTTTTGTATCAAAGCACTCCATTCCTGTTTTGCCTAAGTCCATTCCGCTTGCTATTGAGGCCATTGATGGCAGGCCTGTTCAGCCCGCACTCGTTACTCACGAAACTGCTCCGTTGTCCATGGCTGTTGGGGCTCTCCATTTTGAAACCCTCCAGTTCCAGGTGATAAACTCTCCACATTTTCCAGTTGTTCTGGGTTATCCCTGGCTCCAGAAGCACAATCCCAGTCTCGACTGGCGCAGGTCCGAAATTTTGTTGTGGTCCCCGCAATGTATTTCCACTTGTCTTCGGCAACCAGTTAAAGTCTTGTGCACTTCTTCAGTATCTCAATTGCCAGAGGAGTACCGAGAGTTCTGAGACGTGTTTGACAAGGTGCGTGCCGGTATGTTGCCTCCCCACCGGTCTTACGATTGTGCCATAGACCTGCAACCCAGAGCCATTCCTCCTCTGGGCTGGGTGTACCCTCTGTCTGTTGCAGAGAATTGTGCTATGGAGGAGTATGTTGCTGATGCTCTGTCGCGGGGGATCATCCGCAAATCCTGCTCTCCTGCATTGGCTGGCTTCTTCTTTGTGAAGAAAAAGGGTGGCGAGTTAAGACCATGTATCAATTATAGGGGTCTTAATCGTCTTACCATTAAGAATGCTTACCCTCTCTAATATTGTGAGTCCCCAGAGAGCCTGTACGAATAATATAATCCTAGTTGCTAGAAACCTGATATTCCAGAACTGGTTGAAGCGAAACCCACCTACTGTAACTCTGCTAAAAAATGCTTTACTTAAGCAATTAATTACTGAACAATTTGATGGGATGGGAGATGTACTAAAGAGATTTAAACCTTTCTAACTAAGTGGGAGCCGTTCCTTTATTGCCTACCTAGAGAGACACAAGACATTGTAATTTCGCCCTTTAAGAACACAGATTATGTCTTGAACGTGAAGCTGAGAGGTGAAGAACTATACAAGTATCTTGCGGGGAGAGAGAGATAAATGGAGGGGCGCCGGACTGAGAGCAGCATACTGTGAGTTCTATTTTTTGCTTTCCATTTGAGTTGACTTTACTATTTATTTTACTGTTTAACTAATTTGTTTGTTATTTGAAAAAAAATTGTCTACCATGAGACTAGATCTGAATGTATCAAGACAGAGGTCAAACCTGTGAACATGCAAGGTGCCATGATTTAAAATCCTCTTGTAAACTTTACAGTTTCTCCATTATTGTAACCCATATCGATGACTAAGATTTCTTTGTTTGAATCTTTATCTGACTTCATGTAACTCTTGTGGTGACAAACAAAAAATAAAAATATTTTAAAAAGAATGCTTACCCTATTCCGCTCATTACGGAACTCTTTGACCGCCTCAAGGGAGCTACGGTCTTTTCTAAACTTGATTTGAGAGGAGCGTACAATCTTGTTTGGATTAAGGAGGGTCACGAATGTAAAACAGCATTTAACACCAGGATCGGGCATTATGAGTATCTTGTAATGCCCTTTGGCCTATGTAATGCTCCTGCTGTTTTTCAGGAATTTATTAATGATGTCCTACAAGATATGTTGCAACAGTGTGTTGTGGTGTACTTAGACGACATCCTCATACACTCACCCACACTTGAGGCTCATCGTTCTAATGTTACACGGGTTCTTCAGAGACTACGTGAGAACGGCCTGTTTTGTAAACTTGAGAAATGTGAGTTCCATCAGACTCAAGTAACCTTCCTAGGTTATGTTATCTCCATTGCAGGGTTCTCCATGGATCCTGACAAGTTATCTGCAGTGGCCTCGTCCAGTTGGTCTTCGGTCTATTCAACGTTTTTTGGGGTTCGCAAATTACTATAGAAAGTTTATTAAAAAAATTTCTTCCTTGGTCAAACCTATCACAGACATGACACGTAAAGAGAATGATCTACTCCATTGGTCACCTACTGCCATTGAGGCCTTTGATAGTCTTAAGACTGCCTTTGCTTTCGCTCCAGTTCTGGCTCATCCTAACCCTGTCCTGCCTTTCGTTCTTGAGGTCGATGCATCTGAGACTGGAGTAGGTGCCCTCTTGTCTCAACGTCCTACGCCTGACGGTTCCTTGCATCCGCGTGGTTTCTTCTCTAAGAAATTGTCTCCAGCGGAGTGCAATTATGAAATTGGCGACAGGGAATTACTGGCCATAATTTTGGCATTCAAGGAATGGAGGCATCTTCTCGAGGGTACTAGCGTGCCAGTGCTCATTCTTACTGACCACAAGAATTTAACTTATCTATCTGAAGCAAAACGTTTGTCGCCCGACAGGCCAGATGGGTGCTATTTTTGTCTCAATTTAATTATGTGGTCTCCTACCTGCCTGGTAGTAAGAATGTTAGGGCTGATGCCCTCTCTCAACTGTACCTACTCCTGTTATACCTCCTGACCATATTTTGGCTACCATACGTACTAATTTGACTTCTCCCTTGGGGGAGGAGATCCTGGCTGCACAAACCAATGCACTGCCTGAGAAACCTAGTGGTAAGTGTTTTGTTCCTGAGAATCTTCGAAACTAAACTTTTGCACACTTACCACTATCCTAAAGCCGCAGGTCACCCAGGCAAGAACCAAATGATTTGGTCTGTTACTCGACAATTCTGGTGGCCAGGTCTTCTTCAACCTATTGCTAATGGTGAGCGTCCTTGGACACATCTTTCCATGAACTTCATTGTCGAGCTCCCTGTTTCCAATGGCAATACTGTTATCCTTATGGTGGTTGACCGTTTTTCTAAAATGTCACATTGCATTCCCTTGATGAAGCTGCCTACCGCTCAGGAGCTTGCTTAAATTTTTGCCCGGGAGGTCTTCCGTTTACATGGGTTGCCCAAGGAGATCGTGTCGGACCGGGGTAGCCAGTTTGTCTCCAGATTTTGGCGTTCCTTTTGTGCTCAAATGGGGATCCAGCTTTCCTTCTCCTCAGCATATTACCCTCAATCCAATGGGGCTGTGGAACGGTCTAATCAAGCTCTGGAACAGTTCCTCCGTTGCTATGTCTCAGATCACCACAATAATTGGTCTGAACTGTTACCTTGGGCAGAGTTTTCTCGTAATAGTGCTATTAATGCTTCCTCCAAGTTATCCCCGTTCATGGCGAATTATGGGTTTCAACCATCCTTGTTGCCCGATTCATTCATGTCTCAGGGTATTCCGGCTTTGGAGGAGCATCTCCGGCAACTCCGTTCCACGTGGGTGCAGATTCAGGATTGCCTTCATCATTCTATGCAGCCCCAAAAGTTCCAGGCTGACCGTAGGCGTCTGCCCGCACCTTCCTACCAGGTTGGTGAGAGACTTTGGCTGTCCTCCCGCAACTTGAACCTTTGTGTGCCTTCCAATAAATTGGCTCCCCGTTATGTTGGTCCTTTTTGAATACTCAGACGGGTTAATCCTGTGGCCTACGCTCTTGACCTTCCTCCTGCTATGCGCATCTCCAATGTTTTTCATGTCTCTCTCTTGAAACCATTGGTTTGTAATCGTTTACGGAAATTATGATATCTTACAGCGCTGCGTTTGGTGACCTCTTGCTCCTGTCTGCGGTGGGTCCCCCAAGATCACCCACTAGGTAAATAGGTTATAAAGAATGAATAGAGAGGAGCGCCAAAAGAGGCAGGGTCTGATATATGTAATGCTAGATCTTAGGTTCGTATAGCTTTGGCTTAGTGTTAGAATGGTCTCTATGTGTATATATCATAGAAATAAATCTAGAAGTAGGTTATAGTATATATGACACAAAATATTTATTACAATTAGCACGAAAAGCGTATATAAGTTTATACAATAAAAACAGACGTTGTATAGTTAAAACAATAAGATGTACAATTAAAATTATTAAATACAATCTCACAAATTAAAAACGACAGTTAAGTACATGGATCCATGTGGCCACAATTCTAAGAAGATATGGCCTAGGGCAATCTAAAAAGTAAATATAGTTAACTGTTTATAATATGGTAGGTTGTTTCGCTGGCGTTTTGCACAGTGATATGAGTACAAAAATGTTATTTTAACATAGGTACAAGAATGTCACTTTAAACATAACATTTGTGGTAAATGTGTTGTGTAAAAAGTGAGTATGGTGGTAAGAAAAAAGAAAAATATAAAAAATAGAAAAAACAGTTCCAAAATGAGATTAACAATAGCTTATCAGTGAGCACTTGAAATATACACCACAAATAAATACAAGTACAAATGTGATCCAAAAATTGTGTGTGTACAAAAGTGATCCAAAAATTGTGTGTGTACAAAAGTGTAGGTGTGTAAAAAATAGTATAAATAAAGATAAAAATCTCAAATGCCTAAAAACCTTTTCTGCACAACTCAGAAATATTGTGAGCAACAAATGTGTGCACAAATCAAACAATGTAGACTAAAAACTTCTGAGGTATATATGTCCCTAGAGTTCAGTCCATATGATGAAATGATCCTTTGAAACTCCTGAGTCGAAATCCTAAGGATGTATATAAGTTCAAGTTCTATAGATGTATTGGAAATCCAATTGTGAAAAATAGAAATTATATAAAAAATATGTGAAAGTGAAAATGTAATGTGAAAGTGTAATCGTATAGAAAGTGATGAGTCACAGGTGAAAAATAATGAAAAAATATAAAAAATGGAAATAAAAATAATGATACTCCGGAAATTCCTCAAGACCTACAAAAAAACAAATACTAACATAGTGTGATACTGTTTAGGTATTCTTAGAAATAATAGGAATATAACTCACCATCTATTTTGTCAACGCGTTTCGGCCTGCCAAGGAGGGCTTTCCATGCCCGTTTCCCCAATAAGCCTTTTATCCTCCCACGGGGGAGGGGTCGTTGAGGGGAGGGTACTGTCAGGGTTTTTCCCTGTTGTGTTTGCCATGTGCTGCTGGCAGCCATTTTACTCACCTCTCTTCCTGACTTGGTGCATTGTGGGGGATGCTGCTCACTTCCTTTTATGGCCAGACTGTTGTGCATCATCCATGTGAGACAGGATGCAGTCTCAGAATTGTGATGTCATCATTTATTATTTAAAGGGCCTCTGTTCAGTATGCTTTGCCTTTGCATTGTCCGAGACCTGTTTGTGAGAGTTCCTGTGTATTACCTGGCTGCCTGACGTCCTTCCTGGTTCCTGACTCTGCTGTTCTCCTTGTTCCTGATTCCAGCTAGTCTGACTATTCGCTTTGGCTCCTGACTCTGCTCGTCTGACTACCATCTCTGGTTTTGACCCCTGGCTTGTTATTTGACTTGTGGACATTTTATAATTTTTTGCTATTAATAAAGGTGTGATTATTTTTGCACTTCTCGTCTCAGTCTGATTCCTGGCACCCTGACAGTATTGACATTGCTCTATTAAATGTATTTATAATGCACATTGATTGCATGCTAGTGCGTGACATTAGAATCTAATTTTTAAAGATGCGAATCTCGTGTTGCAAGATACGTTTCCCACGCTATATTTCAGAAATGCGTAATTTCTGGTTATAATGGCCGGAACTTGGATAATCTGTTTATAAATGTTAAAATACACGTTTGTTCATTATTAGTAAATAAACCTCGAGCTTGTATTTGTTTGAACTGCTCACATATGTTATTGTGCAATGGCGTCTTTATTTTTAAAGGGACATTACACCCAAATATTTTCTTAAAATGACCTGGAGAGAGAATACATTTTTATAATTTAAAATGTAACTATCAATTTAGATTATTCTTTAGATATCTTTAACAGAAGAAATTGAAATGCACATGGTTGAGCCAATCACACAAGGCATCTCTGTGCATCCACCAATCTTCAGCTACTGAGCATATCTAGATATGGTTGTAAAGGAAATAATATCAAAAGAATGAATTAAAATCAATGATAGAATTAAATTTTAATGTTTAAAATTATATTTTATTTATGAATCCAGAAAGAAATGCTTTTGAATAACCGTCCCTTTCATGAGCTAATATGCAATCTTGAACTTGATCTAAATACATCTGTCTAAACATTGTAAATATGCATTGTTGGCCACCCACAAATAAGTAGATATTTCCCAGTAATGCTTTGCTGATCATAAACCTATGCACCTCCCTTTCTCAAACTTAGTATAACATGGAAATAAAGCATATTTGTATTAGCTTCTGTATTGTTTGCCCCACTGTGAATGAAATATCTTCAAATGGCTGTATTTATACAGCTTTACCTTAAAGGGACATTAAGCTATATGTTCTTTACTGATTTAGATGGATAATACAATGTTAAAACAACGTCATATTTAGTTCCATTATCTCATTAGCTTTTTTCGGTTGATATTCTTGCATGAAAACCATATCTAGATAGGCTCTGTTGCTGCTGATTGGTGGTTGCACATAGATGCCTTACGTCATTGTCTAACCCATGTGCATTGCTATTTCTTTAACAAAGGATATCTAAAGACTGAATATAATTAGATAATAGAATTACATTTAAATGTTGTTTTAAAAGATGATATGTATTATCTCTGAATCACTAAATGACATTTTTTAAAATGTCCCTTTAAGGACAAAACCATTAGGAATATGTGGAGTTAACATTGTAGAAATAAACTAAATGGGAATGAAAATACCTATAGATATGTGATATCTATCCAACAGGTAAGGAGTATAATTGCTAGAAATTATCTTTGGATATATCTATAGTTAACTGACCCTTCAAATGACTCCACTAGAGCTGAAAAGTAATCAATATGGCATACAATAACTAGCTTGGTATAAATGTGAATTTAACTTTTTATTTACAGATAATTTCGAACATATTAAATAAAAAATCATTTAAGCCAGTTAACCTATATTTAGTGTAATAATGTTTTTGGATACCTAAGGAAGATTACAGAGATTAGAATGTAAATCTAACATTCAACTACACTGTCACTTTAATGTAAGTTATACACTTTCCTTTCTTAAAAGTGAAATGAACAAAGTTGTTCTGTATAATTTAGACTACATATCCTCGTCATAAACATTTTATGATTTGAACATCTATGAATCACAAAATAGAAGCATAGATAGATGTATTTAACTCCAAATTACATTTTGTAAGATACTTGACTTTAACATTATCTGAATAAGCTGTGTTGATAATTTACATTCAATACATTAACCAAAATTAGTATATTTGATATCAGGCATGTGCTTGTCAAATAGATGACTTTAACAGTCATGGGACTAATATTTTGTTTACTTGTCAGAATATTAGATGGATATATTTCTTCTTATCTTACTGTGATAGAGATATGTCTCAAAGAATATGTATTTTAAAAAATTAAATAGAAAAATATTTATTATGAAAATAAATTTATTGACAAAAAAACAAGAAAAAAGTTCATTCATCACAGATGAAACTCTGAAAAAGAAAGAAAAAAAATATTAAAAACATTATTCATTTAGGTTATTTAATGAACACATGTCTTAAAATATTCCTTAAATCTAATAATTGTTAAATCATCTTGTGTCAATGCTCTAACATGTATTTTTTGTCTTGATATTAAAAACAGGTTCATACTTGAAATCTATATCTATCCATAATTTGAAATGAATCCAATTATATTGTAGAATCAATATTAGAATTAAACATTAGCATTTAAAATTAGACTAACTAATGCATATCACATTTAATAAATATTTTTATATTGGATTGTATGAGGAACATAATTGAATGTAATATTTCATGTCCCTTCAAATAATATACCTCTATATCAACTATAAAATGTATCCCTTTGTCTGATTGGTCAGAATCTGAGTCCTCTCTAGCACAAAGTAGGGGTAATGTATCTAAAATAAACATATTCTAATATAGGACATGTATCTATTCCTAATTATTTTAACATTCTTCCTCTTGTGATTTTTAAATAGCATGCATTGTGCAAACTAACCTGGATGTATGGTCTTTGAAAATAACAGTTTATCTTAATTAGGTGTCTTAATCATCATTTTCAAGATAGAGGATTGTGAAATACCATCTAACAAAATAAAATAAATCTAAGTGTCTCCAATAGGATGCATCGACAGTCTTGGTCAATAAAATTGTTGCCACTTACCATGTGAACGTGTCTTTGTATGGTTTTCAAGGTCAGCACATTTGAAAGACAATGCCAGACATGATCACATTGGTATTCATCACTTTCAATCTAGAATTCTTCACTTTAAGTCTGGGATTCTTCACTTTCAGTCTTGAATTCTTCACTTTCAGTCTTTAGATGAAGTCATCTCCCTAATGGTAGAAAAAGTGTAAATCAAATAATTAATAGAAGTGTGTGACTTAGTTCTGCACCCCCCCCCCCCATTTCTGAAACTATTTATATCACTAGCTTACTAAGCGTGTGTAAAATCTTGTGTTATGTTCTATCAATCAAGTGTGAAGATGAGTCATACATTGTGCAGACCTAACCTCTGATGTGTGACTTTTAATATGACTTTGAAGCATATAGTTTTGCTAGAGGATCCCTTTCTGAGTATCCAAAAATCTAGTAATGTGTAAACTAAATACAACTTTTTAAAATGTATGCCATATGATGGCTGATTGTGCAAAATTCCCGCCAGCCACAGTCCATTCATTGTTTATACTTACCAGCTGATGTTGTCTTTGAAAACCAGGTGGCGAAGTCATTACAGGACCCAATGCCAGAATCATCTGATGTATGAATTACCTATAATAATAATAAAAAATATTTAATATAATCATTTGATGAACAATCCTAACATGTTTGCACAATTCTCTACTTCTCATTTCCCTAAAATTCACACATATTCACAATGCTCCTATATAACTTCTATTATTTACCGTCTGAAGTGGTGGTTGATGATGTTTGCTCTGACATTGAGCCCCTCATCCAGGAATGGCCCCTCTAGAACAGGCTCGTCCTCCTCATCTTGGAGGAGGTCTCGGGGCGCCTGGATGGCCTGCAGCATCCCAGCCCGCTGTGCAATGTTATGCAGGACGCTGAAGGCTATAACGATCTTCGCCACCTTACTAGGGCTGTATTGGAGGGCTCCTCCAGACCTGTCCAGGCATCTTAGTCTCATTTTGAGGAGCCCAAACATCCTCTCCACTACAGCCCTAGTCCGCTTGTGTGCCCGATTGTAGCGCTCCTGGGCCTCGTCCGTGGGGTTACGTATAGGCGTAATGAGCCAAGGCCGGCTCATGTAACCTGAATCACCTATAAATAATGAACATAACAAAATGCTAAATATAAATATAAGAAATATAGTTCAAATTATTATATTAAAATACAATTCATTTGTGTACACGAAAATCCCCTAAAATAAACATTTTCATTAAATAAATTATATGTTTAAATCGCATTCTCTATCTGCCAATTTAAGCTAAGACATGCTACATATGCGTATTTCGCATAAACCAGACATTTGCTAAAAGAGAAAGAAATGGTTAAATTGCATCCTAGAGCTGCCCATTTAAGCAAAGACATGCTACATATCTGTTTGGAGCTAAAACTAGACATTTGCGGAAAGAGACAATTACATGGTTAAAGCACATTCTCTATCTGCCCATTTTGCACATTACACAAACACAACTGTTTTTTAAGACTACAGTGGCAATTGTCTAACTACTTAACCATGTAGTGCACAAGTACTCATCAACGAGCCACCCAGGGGGAAACTGTCTGGCCTCAAACTGCCACCACAGGGACGACTGTCTGAGGATGTGGGCATCATGACAAGCCCCGCCGAAATTCGCACACACCTGCATAATCCGCATCCGTGAGTTGCAAACAAACTGCACGTTGAGACTATGGAAGTGTTTGCGATCTTGGAAGGGCAAGTCATCTTCTAGAGCACGCAGCACAATGTGGGTGCAATCTATTGCTCCCAAGACATTGGGCATTCGAGCTATTGCAACAAATTCCCTCTTCAGGTGCCTCCAATCACCATCATTTTGAGGGAATCCTATGTAACGCTTACTGACTCGTACCATGGCGTCCAGAAAGTTGTCAAAAACCGCAGAAAAGGTACCCTGAGACAGCCCATGCATGTACCCCTCTCCGGATTGAAAACTTCCAGAGGCCAGGACGTGTATTCAACTTAGCATCTTGGTCATGCCAGGGATTGCAGTTTGCATACCTCTACGTGGCTCCATATGAGGTTTAAGAACATCGTAAAGGCTAATGAGCTGATAGCGATTGAGCCTATACTTGTCATAAACCTTGAAGTCGCTCATGTTATCCAAGGTGGGCCTCACTCTGTGAACAGGAGGACCTCTAACCAGATGAGCCCTACGTTTCTCTTGGAGACGCCGAGCCCACCTGATTCTATTGAACACCACTCGTGCAACAGCACCAGCAGCAACTAACTGCGGATCATTCATATTTGCCAAGCCCAGCAGCACAAAGCCAAACAGCAGAGCAAACACACAAGGAGTAACAAGGTATGCAAAAACACAAAAGCGATTTGATACAATGTCGATCACAAGGGACACTTTTGCCATGTTGTTTGGGGGATTTATAGTGCAATATGTCCAATGGTAGTGAGTTCGTAATGATTGCTGATTGTATACACTTGATTGTATGTGAGCAGCGTGAATGCTTTCAAAGTGGGCGTTTTTTTTAGGTGTTTGCTGGAATTTTGTTTTCCCCCAATGAATCGTAATGTGAAAGTGTAAAATATAACATATACAGTGCACCTTCGTAATGTTTGTTCATATGCGTAATAAATACTTATTAAACGCGTTGTTATAGTAAAAAGCACACGTCCACGCTAACATGAATGAAAGCGCATACTTGTGTATAATGTGCATAGACAAGGCATAGAATCTGATCGATCAATGTTGCTGCAATATTTTTTGTAAACGATAAAGTAATGGGTGACAGCTATAATATTGTCTATATAAGTGATTGGCGAGATGTCAATATTGTACGCATCCCATTGTAATCGCTATAATAATGACGATCTTCCGGCTGACATCTGTAGTTTTGTATGTATAAGTGATTTGCGAGATGTCAATATTGTACGCGTCCCATTGAAATCGCTATAATAATGAAGATCTTCCAAACTCTCGTTTACGTATATGTAATATTGTAGTATTGAGTGAGAAACTTCTGAAAGGGGCGGTACAGTCCTAATGCTGTAATCTGTATGGTTGAAGCTTATAATGACGTCATCATATTAGCAACCTGCCTGTCTAGTTAGCAAATCCTCATTCTGTTGTTGTATTTTACTACATTGTTATTGTGTGCTGATTAAAAAGATAAATGTGTGCTTTGTTGTTGTACGATGCGTGTTATGTACATATATGCATTTATTGTGATTCTCTCCCACATATGCCGACTTATTTAAAGCAGTATAGCATTGTTGTTCCTTCCAAAAAAGTGACAGCTATAATATGTTCTAATGATAAATTCTTATTGTACGTAATTCCTAATGGTATATTCTGAGTGAATTGTGATGTTAAAGGGACAGTAACCCAGAATATCAATGCACATGTATAAGTGAATGACATAAGTCATGTATGTGCATCCATTAATGATCATGTGTTGAGCCTATGTAGATATGCTGTTCATGCAAGCATATGAGTTGAATAAATGAAATGCTATAATAGAGGTAAATGAGACGTGTTTCCAATTGTCTACTGTTTGTGAATAATGAAATGTGAAAATTATTTTTCTGTCCGTTTAAATATGATGTAATTTTTCAAAAAGATTTTGTATTGGTAATGGTAATTTGTAGTTGATGTAATGTAAATTTATATAACAATTTGATGTTGTAGTGAATTTCACACAAGTAAAAGCCATAACTCCATAGGAAAATAGTAATTTCTTGATCTATTTGTCATAGCGGGACTAACGCAAGAAAGAATGAGTTATTTTCACAATTGTAACGCTGGTATTACGAGTTTTCTTGTCTACGCATTTTACGTGCGTTAGGTAAATCTGCCTGTAGCGTGCACGAGCAAGTCTTCCCCATAGAAATCAATGGAGGAGAAAAATGTGTTGAGAAATAAAATCTAACACTTGTTTTGAGCGTAGAGTGAGTAACGTCATGTTATTCTGTGAAAAAGTAGCTAAATCGTGTTAATTTCATAATAAAAAAATGTTTTGTGTAATGTGATGTATATTGGTTGTATGTATCAATTAGTGTATGTATGTGATAATATTTGTAGTTAGATGTAGCTATATGAGTGTATGTTCCCGTCTGTTTATGTAAGTCAATGGAAAATGGATTTGTGTGGGTTTTTTACTAACACCCGAGATCTTTTAACTTCGATCCGTTCTATTTTGACATAAAAATGTAAAATCTTAAACATAAATATTGTGTAGTGTTTGTATGAGTATAAGTGTAGTTTGTGTAATGTTTTTGTAGTGATTTGTGGATGTTTTTGTTAGCGGTATATGATTAACTACTGGGTCTGGGTTTACTTTAATGATTTGAGTGGAGATGGATATTTTTGTGGCGTTACGGAAACTCGTAATACCAGTGGTAGTGAAAAAGCAGCGTTAGTAGGCTTTTTCACGCATAAAGCACAACTCGTAATCTAGCCGTAACTTCTTCCAGAATTGGTTATTTTCTGGAGAGAGCCAGAGATAATGGGATATATCTGACTTGGAGAACGAGTATCTAGGACAGTTAGCATTTCTGTAGTAATCCATTTAGATATTTTTATAGGTGTAACATAGACATTATTATTCTCTCATTCATTTAATACTCAATTTGATTTAATCAGAAGAGAGGTTATCAAAATATTTATACCATTTTGATGTTAAGTATATCTAATGAAATTTGGTCTTGTTTGGCCAACAAAATGTTGTACAAAAGGGAAATGGAATGATATCAAAACATGTCTTTTAAAGGGACTCCAGAATTTGTATTGTTTAAAAAGATAGATAATCTCTTTATTAGCCATTCTCCAGTTTTGCATAACCAACACGGTTCTATTAATATACTTTTTACCTCTGTGATTACCTTGTATCTAAGCCTCTGCAGACCACGCCCTTATTTCAGTTCTTTTGACTGACTTGCATTTTAGCCAATCAGTGCTCTCTCATAAGTAACTCCATGGGAGTGAACACAATGTTATCTATAGGGCACACATTAACTAATGCCATCTAGCTGTGAAAACCTGTCCACTGCATACAGATAAGAGGTGGTTTCCAAGGGCTTAAAAATAAGAACCTACCTAGGTTTAACTTTCAACTAAAAATACCAACTAAAAACATAATTTATGTAAGAACTTACCTGATAAATTCATTTCTTTCATATTAGCAAGAGTCCATGAGCTAGTGACGTATGGGATATACATTCCTACCAGGAGGGGCAAAGTTTCCCAAACCTCAAAATGCCTATAAATACACCCCTCACCACACCCACAATTCAGTTTAACGAATAGCCAAGAAGTGGGGTGATAAAAAAGTGCGAAAGCATATAAAATAAGGAATTGGAATAAATTGTGCTTTATACAAAATCATAACCACCACAAAAAAAGGGCGGGCCTCATGGACTCTTGCTAATATGTAAGAAATGAATTTATCAGGTAAGTTCTTACATAAATTATGTTTTCTTTCATGTAATTAGCAAGAGTCCATGAGCTAGTGACGTATGGGATAATGACTACCCAAGATGTGGATCTTTCCACGCAAGAGTCACTAGAGAGGGAGGGATAAAATAAAGACAGCCAATTCCTGCTGAAAATAATCCACACCCAAAATAAAGTTTAACAAAAAACATAAGCAGAAGATTCAGACTGAAACCGCTGCCTGAAGTACTTTTCTACCAAAAACTGCTTCAGAAGAAGAAAATACATCAAAATGGTAGAATTTAGTAAAAGTATGCAAAGAGGACCAAGTTGCTGCTTTGCAAATCTGGTCAACCGAAGCTTCATTCCTAAATGCCCAGGAAGTAGAAACTGACCTAGTAGAATGAGCTGTAATTCTCTGAGGCGGAGTCTTACCCGACTCAACATAGGCAAGATGAATTAAAGATTTCAACCAAGATGCCAAAGAAATGGCAGAAGCTTTCTGGCCTTTTCTAGAACCGGAAAAGATAACAAATAGACTAGAAGTCTTACGGAAAGATTTCGTAGCTTCAACATAATATTTCAAAGCTCTAACAACATCCAAAGAATGCAACGATTTCTCCTTAGAATTCTTAGGATTAGGACATAATGAAGGAACCACAATTTCTCTACTAATGTTGTTGGAATTCACAACTTTAGGTAAAAATTCAAAAGAAGTTCGCAACACCGCCTTATCCTGGTGAAAAATCAGAAAAGGAGACTCACAAGAAAGAGCAGATAATTCAGAAACTCTTCTGGCAGAAGAGATGGCCAAAAGGAACAAAACTTTCCAAGAAAGCAATTTAATGTCCAATGAATGCATAGGTTCAAACGGAGGAGCTTGAAGAGCTCCCAGAACCAGATTCAAACTCCAAGGAGGAGAAATTGACTTAATGACAGGTTTTATACGAACCAAAGCTTGTACAAAACAATGAATATCAGGAAGAATAGCAATCTTTCTGTGAAAAAGAACAGAAAGAGCAGAGATTTGTCCTTTCAAAGAACTTGCGGACAAACCCTTATCCAAACCATCCTGAAGAAACTGTAAAATTCTAGGAATTCTAAAAGAATGCCAAGAAAAATGATGAGAAAGACACCAAGAAATATAAGTCTTCCAGACTCTATAATATATCTCTCGAGATACAGACTTACGAGCCTGTAACATAGTATTAATCACGGAGTCAGAGAAACCTCTTTGACCAAGAATCAAGCGTTCAATCTCCATACCTTTAAATTTAAGGATTTCAGATCCTGATGGAAAAAAGGACCTTGTGACAGAAGGTCTGGTCTTAACGGAAGAGTCCACGGTTGGCAAGAGGCCATCCGGACAAGATCCGCATACCAAAACCTGTGAGGCCATGCCGGAGCTACCAGCAGAACAAACGAGCATTCCTTCAGAATCTTGGATATTACTCTTGGAAGAAGAACTAGAGGCGGAAAGATATAGGCAGGATGATACTTCCAAGGAAGTGATAATGCATCCACTGCCTCCGCCTGAGGATCCCGGGATCTGGACAGATACCTGGGAAGTTTCTTGTTTAGATGGGACGCCATCAGATCTATTTCTGGAAGTTCCCACATTTGAACAATCTGAAGAAATACCTCTGGGTGAAGAGACCATTCGCCCGGATGTAACGTTTGGCGACTGAGATAATCCGCTTCCCAATTGTCTATACCTGGGATATGAACCGCAGAGATTAGACAGGAGCTGGATTCTGCCCAAACCAAAATTCGAGATACTTCTTTCATAGCCAGAGGACTGTGAGTCCCTCCTTGATGATTGATGTATGCCACAGTTGTGACATTGTCCGTCTGAAAACAAATGAACGATTCTCTCTTCAGAAGAGGCCAAAACTGAAGAGCTCTGAAGATAGCACGGAGTTCCAAAATATTGATCGGTAATCTCACCTCCTGAGATTCCCAAACTCCTTGTGCTGTCAGAGATCCCCACACAGCTCCCCAACCTGTGAGACTTGCATCTGTTGAAATTACAGTCCAGGTCGGAAGCACAAAAGAAGCCCCCTGAATTAAACGATGGTGATCTGTCCACCATGTTAGAGAGTGTCAAACAATCGGTTTTAAAGATATTGTTTGAGATATCTTCGTGTAATCCTTGCACCATTGCTTCAGCATACAGAGCTGAAGAGGTCGCATGTGAAAACGAGCAAAGGGGATCGCGTCCGATGCAGCAGTCATAAGACCTAGAATTTCCATGCATAAGGCTACCGAAGGGAATGATTGTGACTGAAGGTTTCGACAAGCTGCAATCAATTTTAGACGTCTCTTGTCTGTTAAAGACAGAGTCATGGATACTGAATCCATCTGGAAACCCAGAAAGGTTACTCTTGTCTGAGGAATCAAAGAACTTTTTGGTAAATTGATCCTCCAACCATGATCTTGAAGAAACAACACAAGTCGATTCGTATGAGATTCTGCTAAATGTAAAGACTGAGCAAGTACCAAGATATCGTCCAAATAAGGAAATACCACAATACCCTGTTCTCTGATTACAGACAGAAGGGCACCGAGAACCTTTGTAAAAATTCTTGGAGCTGTAGCTAGGCCAAACGGCAGAGCCACAAACTGGTAATGCTTGTCCAGAAAAGAGAATCTCAGGAACTGATAATGATCTGGATGAATCGGAATATGCAGATATGCATCCTGTAAATCTATTGTGGACATATAATTCCCTTGCTGAACAAAAGGCAATATAGTCCTTACAGTTACCATCTTGAACGTTGGTATCCTTACATAACGATTCAATATTTTTAGATCCAGAACTGGTCTGAAGGAATTCTCCTTCTTTGGTACAATGAAGAGATTTGAATAAAACCCCATCCCCTGTTCCGGAACTGGAACTGGCATAATTACTCCAGACAACTCTAGATCTGAAACACATTTCAGAAATGCTTGAGCTTTTACTGGATTTACTGGGACACGGGAAAGAAAAAATCTCTTTGCAGGAGGTCTCATCTTGAAACCAATTCTGTACCCTTCTGAAACAATGCTCTGAATCCAAAGATTGTGAACAGAATTGATCCAAATTTCCTTGAAAAAACGTAACCTGCCCCCTACCAGCTGAGCTGGAATGAGGGCCGCACCTTCATGTGGACTTAGAAGCAGGCTTTGACTTTCTAGCTGGCTTGGATTTATTCCAGACTGGAGATGGTTTCCAAACCGAAACTGCTCCTGAGGATGAAGGATCAGGCTTTTGTTCTTTGTTGAAACGAAAGGAACGAAAACGATTATTAGCCCTGTTTTTACCTTTAGATTTTTTATCCTGAGGTAAAAAAGTTCCTTTCCCACCAGTAACAGTTGAAATAATGGAATCCAACTGAGAACCAAATAATTTGTTACCCTGGAAAGAAATGGAAAGCAAAGTTGATTTAGAAGCCATATCAGCATTCCAAGTTTTAAGCCATAAAGCTCTTCTAGCTAAGATAGCTAGAGACATAAACCTGACATCAACTCTGATAATATCAAAAATAGCATCACAGATAAAATTATTAGCATGCTGAAGAAGAATAATAATATCATGAGAATCACGATGTGTTACTTGTTGCGCTAAAGTTTCCAACCAAAAAGTTGAAGCTGCAGCAACATCAGCCAAAGATATAGCAGGTCTAAGAAGATTACCTGAACACAGATAAGCTTTTCTTAGAAAGGATTCAATTTTCCTATCTAGAGGATCTTTAAACGAAGTACCATCTGACGTAGGAATAGTAGTACGTTTAGCAAGGGTAGAAATAGCCCCATCAACTTTAGGGATCTTGTCCCAAAATTCTAATCTGTCAGACGGCACAGGATATAAATGCTTAAAACGTTTAGAAGGAGTAAATGAATTACCCAATTTATCCCATTCCTTGGAAATTACTGCAGAAATAGCATTAGGAACAGGAAAAACTTCTGGAAAAACCACAGGAGCTTTAAATACCTTATCCAAACGTTTAGAATTAGCATCAAGAGGACCAGAATCCTCTATTTCTAAAGCAATTAGTACTTCTTTAAGTAAAGAACGAACAAATTCCATTTTAAATAAATATGAAGATTTATCAGCATCAACCTCTGAGACAGAATCCTCTGAACCAGAGGAATCATCAGAATCAGAATGATGATCTTCATTTAAAAATTCATCTGTAGGGAGAGAAGTTTTAAAAGATTTTTTACGTTTACTAGAAGGAGAAATAACAGACATAGCCTTCTTAATGGATTCTGAAACAAAATCTCTTATATTATCAGGAACATTCTGCACCTTAGATGTTGAAGGAACTGCAACAGGCAATGGTACTTTACTAAAGGAAATATTATCTGCTTTAACAAGTTTGTCATGACAATCAATACAAACAACAGCTGGAGGAATAGCTACCAAAAGTTTACAGCAGATACACTTAGCTTTGGTAGATTCAGCACTTGACAGCGATTTTCCTGTAGTATCTTCTGACTCAGATGCAACGTGGGACATCTTGCAATATGTAAGAGAAAAAACAACATATATAAAGCAAAATTGATCAAATTCCTTAAATGACAGTTTCAGGAATGGGAAAAAATGCCAAAGAACAAGCTTCTAGCAACCAGAAGCAATAAAAAATGAGACTAAAATAATGTGGAGACAAAAGTGACGCCCATATTTTTTCGCGCCAAATAAGACGCCCACATTATTTGGCGCCTAAATGCTTTTGGCGCCAAAAATGACGCCACATCCGGAACGCCGACATTTCTGGCGCAAAATAACGTCAAAAAAATGACGCAACTTCCGGCGACACGTATGACGCCGGAAACGGAAATAGAATTTTTTGCGCCAAAAAAGTCCGCGCCAAGAATGACGCAATAAAATGAAGCATTTTCAGCCCCCGCGAGCCTAACAGCCCACAGGGAAGAGTCAAATTTTTTGAAGGTAAGAAAAAAATTATTAAATCAAATGCATTATCCCAAATATGAAACTGACTGTCTGAAAATAAGGAAAGTTGAACATTCTGAGTCAAGGCAAATAAATGTTTGAATACATATATTTAGAACTTTATAACAAAGTGCCCAACCATAGCTTGGAGTGTCACAGAAAATAAGACTTACTTACCCCAGGACACTCATCTACATATAGCAGATAGCCAAACCAGTACTGAAACGAGAATCAGTAGAGGTAATGGTATATATAAGAGTATATCGTCGATCTGAAAAGGGAGGTAAGAGATGAATCTCTACGACCGATAACAGAGAACCTATGAAATAGACCCCGTAGAAGGAGATCACTGCATTCAAATAGGCAATACTCTCCTCACATCCCTCTGACATTCACTGCACGCTGAGAGGAAAACCGGGCTCCAACTTGCTGCGGAGCGCATATCAACGTAGAATCTAGCACAAACTTACTTCACCACCTCCATCGGAGGCAAAGTTTGTAAAACTGAATTGTGGGTGTGGTGAGGGGTGTATTTATAGGCATTTTGAGGTTTGGGAAACTTTGCCCCTCCTGGTAGGAATGTATATCCCATACGTCACTAGCTCATGGACTCTTGCTAATTACATGAAAGTAATTGCTAATTACATTAAAAATAAGAACCTACCTAGGTTTAACTTTCAACTAAAAATACCAACTAAAATCTAATTTTCCAAAATGTTCAGTTCCTCGTGAAATCCCCAAATTTCCTGTATAGAAGTGTCTAAGTTGGAGGAAGCAAAAAAGTTATGTTTAGAGATGTTAAATTCTGTACAAAGTACGTCAAACAATTTAATGTTATGAGCATCATCCAGCACCTAGGTTAAATATCCCAGACCTTTTTGCATCCAAATTTTAAAAACGTTTGAATTTAATCCTAGTTAAAATTCTGGGTTAACCCTAACGGGAAGAAATTGCAAGATATCAAAATCAACAATCAGAACTGAACACATTTTCTGGCAGGCTATTTCAATTTTTTTAAAACACACATATTTTGAATGTTTACCGGTAAATTAACTATTGGACAATGGAGGCTCGCTTTCAGAATAAAAGGGCAAAATCATCTTTTCTTCTAGTTTAAAATATGCAACATAATTTTGTTTAGTTAACCAGTCAGTCGCATATCTGGACATATTTATTGTTATACCATTTAATATCAGGGAGGGCAAAGCCCACAAACACAGGCGTGGAAAGAGGAAAAAGACAAGGGGCACCTCATCGTGTAACCATGTTGGCGGTAACAAAACAATATGGAGTAAGAACTTCACTAACAATTTGTAAATGCACCTTTATAGCATCAATGTACTAATTGGGCAGCAGTATGCTGATGTACCGGAATCTCCCAAACAGGCTGCTGGTCTCCGTCACCCATACTCTCTATGTGTCAGGGTTATTTCAGAAGCTTATCACAGTCTCAATAGAAGAAGCCATGTATTGTGAAGTATAAAAGCCAAATCCTAAGTCATAAATAGTGGAGCATACAGCACACATCCAGTGTACAAATAAGGTTAAAAACAATCCTTTATTTATATTTAGGATCGTAGGAACCAGCCCAATTTTAGTGGATAGATATCCTTGAGCTAGTCATTTTAAAAGTAGATCCCAACACAAAAAGGTCTGGGCACCTTTGCCATAGAGCCTCATAGTGTTCCAGTATACAATGCCATATTATAAATTTGGGAGTGTCTTAATTACCATGTCCTGGAACTAATCTGTGATGTAATAAAAGGTAACGCTAGCTGTCTAATCCATTCTCAAGTAAATATGTTTTGTTTTTTTTAAATATACTTTTTATTGAGGGTTAAATTACAAGTCAGTGTACAAAGAACACAATTAAAGTACAAATTTGGGCAGAAAACCACGTTTCAGAATAAACCGACAACAAATAAGCAACAGGATTGACAATCAGGGGCTTTCAGCCTTGAATAAATGAACCTCAAAGATTAAGATGTTAACAGTATTAGTAAGTTTGTAGGACATTAGACAATTGTTCGACTAGAGTCTAGGATGCAAAAATTAAAACTAAATATAAAACAGAATACACTGATGCTCAAAGAACCTTGTAGTTGATAACCGACTAATGGTATAAATAAATCAGGATGGGGAAAGGGGGGGAGAAGGGAGGAGAGGATGGATAGCATAAGTAGGGCCAATCATAGGGGAATAGGGAGGGGGAATGCAACAGATATCTCCCGGTCAATACAATATGGAAGTTGAAACCACTTGCCACCCTTTCAAATTAAGAGAATCGTGTTCTCACCCAATAGGTCCCAGGGCTCCCATGTCAAAGCGTATAAGTCTATTTGTTGACGAGAGCTGTACACGTAACTTTCCATAGATCGAAAGTAGGAAATGAGATGGACCAATGCCTGCCAGTTAGGGCAGTCAGGTTTCTTCCAATTCCTTGCAATTAGCAATTTGGTGGCCATCATGATTGTTATCAGCAAAATGCGGCTTGGCGCGGGGGAAGACCACAGACCAGCGTGGACAAGAGCCATCTCCGGAGGTAAGGAGCTAATCAGCCCCAAGCGGCAACACAGCGCCTCCACCCTGCTCCACAGAGGGGTAATGGCAGGGCACGTCCACCAAATATGTTGTGGGTCACCCACCTGCTGGCAACCTCTCCAACAAAGGGGTGAACTGCTAGGAAACATTTTGTGCAACTTATAGGGGACATAATGCCATCTGGTCAGCAACTTATAGAACAACTCAAAGAGTGTTATACAATGAATGGATGACTTGGTATGTAATATTGCCTCCCACCATACATCTGTTGGTAGTACCACTCCCCTATCTCTCTCCCACTCCTCCATTTGCCTCGTTTAAGTGAGTTTAGTAGCATCCAGGAGGATTTGATAGTGGGAGGACAAGGGGGAGACATGCTGGGAATCCGTGGATAGTCTATTCTCCCAAGGTGTCAATGGTCTATGGGAAGCATTTAGAAAACCCCATGATTTTAGTATGGAGAAAAGTCTAAGCAAGTCAAATTTAAATTTGGGTTGAATATCACAGTTCTGGGCCAGGACTTCAAGCGCCACTTGTCTGTCTCCTGAGAGAAAGTCTGTGATTTTCAAAGTAGACAGAGCTTGGCGTGCAGCCAGACCCATAAAGGGGAGACCCAGTAAGAGGCCCGACATTGAATGATATGGCGATGGGTGCGGGGAAACCTGGTTATAGTGTCAGAGGTGCAACCAAGAATTTCTACAGTGCAGAACAATTTTATTGTGAATCGGGTTTTCCGAGACACAATGAGCCGGAATCCAGATTAGGTCCATCAACTTTAGATGGGCCGGTATGGACGCCTGTTCCAGCTCCATCCAGTGAGAAAAAGCCTTCTTTGAGTTCCATTCTGAGATATGGGTTAAGAGGGCAGCTTCGTAGTAGAGCCTGATGTTCTGGAGACCCAGGCCCCCGCTAAGACTGGACGTTGTAGTAGGGACGCAGCAACACGCGGCTTCTTCCCATTCCATATATATCTGTTAATTACCGCTTGAAATTTATTCAGCAGTGAGAGTGGAACATTTATTGGTAAGCATCGGAAAAAATATGTTAACTTGGGGAGCTGCATCATTTTGACTGCGGCTATTCTCCCAAACCAGAAGATTTCATCATATTTTCTAGAACACAGATCTGCCTGGAGCTGGGAGAGAAAGGTGTGAAAATTCTTTGTCAAGACTGTGCCGATCTCATGGGAGAGAAACACTCCAAAGTGTTTTAGACCAGTTAAGGACCATTGAAAATGATACCTCTTTTTGAATGAGTTTAATTCATGGTTGGGTAAGTTTAAGGGGTATGCCTCTGTTTTACTTAAGTTCAATATGTAGTAAGAAATATTAAAAAATCTATCTAATAGGTCAAAGAGAGCAGGAAGTGATTCTTCTGGATCTGTGATAAACAGAGTCAAATCGTCCGCATATAGGGCTAATTTCTGGGGGGTATCATGTAAAGTTAGGCCCTTAATCTGAGTTGAGACCCATAGAGTCACAGCCAGCGGTTCGATAATCAATGCGAACAAGAGGGGGGAAAGGGCCTGCCTAGTGCCGTTAGAAATCTGCACCTTTTTGGAGCAAAAGCCCAGGCCCCTCACCCTCGCCATAGGACAAGAATACAAGGATCTCACTGCCGTGATAAAAGAATCAGGGAGACAAAAAGCTTTTAGGGTTGAGAACATGTAACCTCACCCTGTCAAACACTTTTTCTGCGTCCATAGACAGGGCGAGGAGAGGAATCCTCATGTCAGCGGCTTCAGTGAAGATGTTGAGGAGACGCCTCGTGTTGTCTGGGCCCTGCCTGCCCGGAATGAAGACTACCTGATCCGGGTTAACTAAATCTGGGAGCAATCTGTTTAATCTTGTGGCCAATTTTTTTGCGTACAATTTTATGTCCACATCAATAAGTGAGATCGGCCTATAATTTTCACATAGAGAGTGATGCCATCTTTAGGCAGAGTTATAATGGAAGCTTCAAGAAATTCGGGGCGGAGGTTGCCTGTTTTAAAGGTAAGGTTAAAGAATCTAGTTAGGAGAGGGGTCAATTGCGAAGAGAAGATCTTATGGAATAAAGTGGTGAACCCGTCTGGTCCTGGTGCTTTATCTAACTGGGGCGAGGAAATCGCTTGCTTCAGTTCATCAGTGGTCAGGGGACCAGCTCTGACAAAACTGGGAGAGGGAGGATAAGAACTGATCTATTTGCCCTATAGGGGCTTTAGAGTTTTGTAGGGAGGAATCAAGGTTATATAAGGGGGTGTTAGTAATGAGCAAATGCGCTGGCAATATCTTTAGGTGCCTGCACTGTCCCTTTAGGGGTTTGAATCGACCGAATTCGGCGTTGCTGTGTACGGGATCTAAGTTTGTGAGCTAGGAGCCGATCGGCTCTATTGCCTTTGTAATAGTACAGCTGTTTGAGGGTCAGGAGGTTTGATTGCACCTTTATTTCTTCGGACGCATTAATTTCGGATCTGATGGCAGAAATTTGATCCGCTATCTGTTTCAAGGGGCCAGCCTTGTTGAGACTTTCCATAGACCGTAGTTCTGAATATAGTTGGGCCAGGGGCTTGCCTGAGAGCTTACGTTTTGTTTATTGAAGCCTATTTCATGAAGTGACCCCTCATAAATGCTTTCAGAGTTGCCCATAACACAGAGTCATCAGTTAAATCGTTATCATTAATGGCCAGGAATTCCAAAATGGCCTTAGAGGCTTCAACTCTGGCTGGCCCCGATATCAATGATGGATGTAATCTCCAACAAGAGGGTGGAAGCCCCTGAAATTGGGCGTCTGTCAAGGTAACGGAAACCATATCATGATCTGACCAGGGGCAAACCCGTATGGAAGGGTGGGACAATTTGTCCAGAAGGGGGGAACAGCATAGCAAGTACTCTATTCTGGAATAACATAGATGTGGGTTTGAATAAAAGGTGAAGTCTTTCTCCGAAGGAGACAGACAGTGCCAAGCATCGTATAGATCATATTGGTACATCAGTGATCTAAACTGGTTCGAGATCCGCTTGGCTGCAGGGTCCAAGGGCTTGTGCTTGGGGGATTTCTTATCCAGAATTGGGTCCCAGACTAAGTTAAAGTCCCCCGCTATTAAAAGCGTGCCTCTACATAGTTGTTCCACGAGCGGGAGAACCATTTTTAGGAAGGTCAATTGGCCAACATTTGGTACATACAGAGAGACAAGGGTATATTGGACTCCTTCCAGGGTACAGACCACTATCAGAAACCGGCCCTCCGGGTCTTTCTCCACATGCTGGACCGCAAATGCAACTGACTTATGAACAATGTTCCCTCTAATTTTTTTTACAGATGTGCGGACCTACTACTGCTGTGAGCAGATTTTTTACATACACACACATATATAATATATAAATAAATATAAACATATACATATTATATATATATATACACACACACATACATACATACATACATACATACACACACACACATTATTATATACAAAGAGGGGTAGAGAAATTTCATAAAATTAATCAATAGTTAAAAGGTTGGACACATATGTTCAAAATGTAGGAGCCAGGTAGTTTTCAGGGAGTGTATATATATATATATATATATATATATATATATATATATATATATATATATATATATATATATATATATATATAAATATATTTATATATATATAAGAAGCTATATTAGATAAAACATAACAAATGTTTTAAACAATACCACTAAATACTGCAAATTAACATGGTATGATTTTAACACTTAATGTGACATATTTTTTTAACCAGTTAAGGAATAAGGGCAGCCAAGTACTGTAGTTAAACAAGTGTTTGGAGAGAGGCTTCTGATAGCATAAGTAACTTGATAACTTCTTTACAGGGAAGAATAATTTACAGCATTTCCCTGCCTTTCACACAGCACATTTTCTACAAACAACTCTGAAATATATATTTACACTTTTCTAGCTGAAAGCTAAAGCAACTAACTCAGTCACTGTTTTTATATAAGAAATTATGTTAACTTACATTAGAATGTGACAAGGCTTGCATCCCCCTTAGTCCTTTCCCCACTGTTTATAACACCCAGAGTATAGGACAGGAAATGTGAAAGGAATGCAATGAAAGTGGTGAGGTGAAGAGCCAGTAAAGAGGCAGACTGGAGAGACTGTTACTGGTCCCTACCTGTCATTCTGTTATCTCACACGGAATAGCAGTGGGAGGGGGAGAATTAACACGGCAGCTAAAGACAGCATGACCTCCGTGTTGGAAGCCCAGCCCCCCGGTGTAATTATCTTCAGGTCAGGAAGGTTAGACACAAATCACGGATCTGCCTGCTGAATGTCAGTGACAGGCATCGCAGGGAGAAGTGGAGCTGTAACACATGTACTTTTCCCTAACTAAAGCAGACACAGCATATTATCAAACGCTGGGGATATTTTTTCTAGACACCTCAAGCACATGGGATAAACAAACCCTGGGGGCACACAAGTATTACAAGCAGTACACTCACCCATCCGATTCCTCACTGTATATTGAGTTTTCCCACCAAAGCCAGAGCGCAGGTCTGTCTGCCTAAAGCCTTGTGATGAGGCCAGAAAATGAGCGGGCAGTAAAGGCAGTGCTAGAAGGTTATGTGAAAAGCGGCACTCTTGCAGTTGCAGTCTGACATCATCCATTCTACTCTGTTTTTACTGGCAATAGCCATGATTCCTCTCTGTTTGCCCCTAAATTCCCCTGGCTTAGTGGACCCGTGCACATACCTTTGAATGACAATAACGGGTGTAATAAAGCTGCTCAGGAGAAAAAAAAAAACTGAGACTCTCATTCCTCCTGTGTTTTGCGCGGTCTGATGTACTGACTGCGCTACACAGAGAGGGAAGGTGCGCAGCCGCGCTGCCGCGCACCTTAGAGGGAACATTGCTTATGAACCACAATGGCAACACCTTTTTTGTAGAATGGGAGGCCGATATACAGATCGGAAGCAGTTTGGAATTCTGAAGGAAAGGGGAGCCCTTGGGCCAGTGGGTTTCCTGGAGGATGGTGACCCCAACATTATTTCTGAGTAGATAACAAAGAAGAAGGCTTCTCTTAGAGGGAGAATTTAGTCCCTGGGTATTTAAGGTGGAAAATGTAAGAGCCATATTTTGGGGAGGGAGAGAATGAGACGGAGAGAGGAAAAAAAAAGGGGGGGGGGAGGGGAAGGAAGGGGAAGACGAGTAAAGAAAGGAATGGGGGTGAGGGTCAGTGAGACAGGCTTTCTAGCCAAAACAACACAAGGGAATAGAAATAAAAGGTTCCTAGACTCAAACTTGAGGTGAAATGATTCAAGCACGTATCAAAAACTGAGGTCTGTGATGAAAAAACACAGCCAATATCTGCGTTGTGCTTCCCTTAAAAGCGAAGACCAAAGCAGATTCAAAAGTGGGGGGGGGAGAGTGCCGACGGCACAAGAGGTAAGCTAAAAAGCAATAATTTCAACCAGCATGAGGCCAAGTGGGCCCAAGGGGGTGAACCTGAAATACTGAACTGAACATTCACATTGGGCAATTATTACAGCAGACGGTTTCAAATAATACATTAACATTAATTTCTATTTGGAGTGTAGCAACAAGTGTATAAGAAAACGGGGGAACAACAACTAATAAATGCCTGAACATGACATATAAATAATAATAGAATAAGAACAACCTGAGGTTAAATGGACGTTGGGGTGGGGGTGTACCTGAGGCGACTAACGTTAGGTAAACTAGAGCTTATACCTTCACCTTGCTGTGTTAAAACTATAAAATGGTTTAACCCAAAGGCCCTGGTGTTTGGAGCATAGAAATGGGAATGAGGCTCCCTCCCGCATGGGTAGATTAGAAGGGAGCCCTACCCTACCTCCCTGGTCCTTCACTATGCGTATTCTGATGGGGGGATGGCTCCTGAGTTTTGTGTAGGGCCCTAGATCTAAGGAAGGCCTCTAGAAACATTGTATATAGCAAGAGTGGAGAGGTTAAACCAATGCCTTCATGTGTGCCTGTGCTACTTAGGTATCTGGAGAGGGAGAGGGCTCTGAGGCCTCATATAGTGGGCTCTGGGTGGTATTGGCCTTTTAAATTAGGTAACTGAAACACTAGCATGCTAAAACCTTAACACATTTACAGGTCTATAAAAACAGTTGGAGGGGTGCCAATATCCGCAGCCTCCTCATCTTACTCTTATGAAGTCAGGGTCCAAGCTGTGTCAGGCTCCCCCATTCACAGAGGATTCCCCTTATTTATGTATCAGATTCACTGAAAAAGAAAAGGGTTATCAAAAACAATAACGTTTGTCTCACACATAATAAGTTCTCGTGCCCCCATTGCTGTGGGCAGAGTTTACAATGTCCACCACATATGTCTCAAGGGCCATTCAGTCGATAATCCCTGATGATGTCTATAAAGGTGGAAGAGAGACCCTGTCATGTAGGGGTCAAAACACAGTGTCCCTAGTACTGGGCTACGACACTCCGGCTAGGTGAGGAATCAAAGAAATTGAAGCAGAGAAGGGTGTCCCAAAACCTCACACTGGGTCACAGGGACGTGGTAGATTCTCTGGTAAAGAAGCCCGCATGGGTTTTTTATTAGCATCCCTGGGGGGCAGTTGTTTCCAAGGGGGGGTGCCTCTGCTCTCAGATCCCCAGCTGTAGATTTAGGTGTTGATTTTTTTTTCTGTAGTGTAGCTTCCCCCAACAAGACCACCCCCCACATCCCTTTTTTTTATTTCAAGGGGCATTCCCTCCCCCCTTTCTCCCACTTACAAAACTTTTATTTTCTGCAGTGTAGCGGTTCCCACCCGCTCCCTCCCCGTGCACGCCCCCAATGACCCCACCCCCCTCTCTGCCTTGGAACCCATCGATGGATGGCCGGATGCCCACCCACCAATGTATGCGGCCATCGATGTCCGGTGCAGAGAGGGCCACAGAGTGGCTCTCTCTGCACTGGAGGGGTAAAAATGGTTATTGCAGGATGCCTCGATATCAAGGCATCCTGCAATAACCGGAAAACAGCTGGAAGCGATCAGGATCTGACAACGTACTCCATACGTCCTCGGTCGTTAAGTGTATTTTTTTCTCAGGACATATGGCATACGTCATCGGTCGTTAAGAGGTTAAATGTGGACATACTAGATGTTTGATGTGTAGCTTTGTTACTCATAGAGCTTCTTCAATTACATCTTTCACAACAGGGGAGAAGATTGAAATTAATACTAATATTACATGCAATGCAAGTTTTATAATATATGTATTAACTTGCAAGTGTGGTCTCCAATATTTGGGACGCACCTGTAGGAAGGTGAGAACAAGGTGAACACCTTAGAAATATCAATAAAGGTTCCTTAAAGGGACAGTCAACACCAGAATTTTTGTTATTTAAAAAGATAGATAATGCCTTTTTTACCCATACCCCAGTTTTGCATAACCAAGTTATAATAATACACTTTTTACCTCTATGATTACCATGTATCTAAGCCTCTGCAAACCACCCCTTATTTCAGTTCTTTTGACAGATTTGTATGTTAGCCAATCAGTGCTTACTCCTAGGTAACTTCACGTGCGTGAGCTCAATGTTATCTATATTACACAATGAATTAACGCCCTCTAGTGGTGAAAAACTGTCAAAATGCATTCACCGTCTAAGAAATTAGCATATGAGCCTACCTAGGTTTAGCTTTCAACTAAGAATACCATGAGAACAAAACAAAATTGGTGATAAAAATAAATTGGAAAGTTGTTTAAAATTATATGTCCTATTTAAAGGGACACTGAGCCCAATTTTTTTCTTTCGTGATTTAGATAGAGCATGCAATTTTAAGCAACTTTCTAATTTACTCCTATTATCAATTTTTCTTCATTCGTTTGCTATCTTTATTTGAAAAAGAAGGCATCTAAGCTTTTTTTCTTGGTTCAGCACTCTGGACAGCAGTTCTTTATTGGTGGATGAATTTATCCACCAATCAGCAAGGACAACCCAGGTTGTTCACCAAAAATGGGCCAGCATCTAAACTTACATTCTTGCATTTCAAATAAAGATACCAAGAGAATAAAGCAAATTTGATAATTGGAGTAAATTAGAAAGTTGCTTAAAATTTCATGCTCTATCTG
Source organism: Bombina bombina (assembly GCF_027579735.1). NCBI lineage: Eukaryota > Metazoa > Chordata > Amphibia > Anura > Bombinatoridae > Bombina > Bombina bombina. Next base: position 225,964,087 of record NC_069506.1, on the reverse strand, counting down.
AATCACGAAAGAAAAAAAAAAATAGGGTACAGTGTCCCTTTAAATCATTCAAGTTTATTTTGGACCTGACTGTCCGTTTAAAGCAAAGTGTTGGTTTAAGGGGGCCCTGGCCTGGATGTGGGGTTTGTTGCTCAGGGGCCTAGAGTGTGGGGGGGTCCTGTCAGGGGTCTGTCGCTGTGAGTTCCCTGGAGTCTGGCCCTGAAAGTTGGGGGCCATGTTTTTGGTCTTTGATGTTGGGGGTCCTGTCCATGGAGGCTGGGGGGCAGGGAGACTTCTATGTTCATGTGCATAAAGTTGGGTCAGTGTGAGCCCTTCCCTAACTTTTGCCGGGGCCCTTATTGGTCTCAGTCCACCCCTGCCCCAGATGTACACTTACTTGATTTGGGGATTCTGACAAACAATCTGTCACAATTTTATACATGCTTTTAAATTCTGGTGTAAAATCAGTAAAGTCCCTGTGAGTGACAAGTATTGGGCAAACTTCCCTTTGAAAAGTGGAAGGTTATGTTTAGTTTGCATGCAAACTATGAGGTACACAGTTCTCACACATTTGATTTACCTGGCATACTCTAATAGAGTCAGTGGCGTCACTAAGGGGGTGCGGGCCGCACCTGGGTGACACCAAAATATTTTTTTATTGAAATTCAAAGAAATACAATGTTGAGATTCATAGATTATTTTATCAGAGGCTGGCATTTGTGAACATTAGTGGGACTGGGGAAGTTGTAGACACACAATTTTTTTGCCCCTTGAGCCAGTGCTGCAATTTCAACAAATAGTTTTCCCGGCTGCTTTTGCTTGTTTGTACTTTGCTCCTCCCCTGCCCAATTTCACTATGAATTTTGTGGGTGTGCCGTGGGGCTTGCAAAGTTGCGCTGCTAGCCTAAACCTGCCTGCCTATCTGTGCTCAGTGACATGCGGCCCAGGGCTGTGCACTGACAGACTTGGAACAGAGTCAAAGAGCAGAATTTTCATAGTTTGCGCGCCTAAACCTTTTCTTCAGTGATTTATTTTAGAGTGCTCTGTTTATCTTTCATTTGATGTTCTGCTGAGCCAGGGAGCAGCTCTAGGCATGAGCTTCGTAATTAATGCAGTAACGTTTACATATTTTGTATGTGTGTGTCTGAGTTTTTGTGTGTGTGTCTGAGTGTGTTTCCGAGTGTTTGTGTGTGCATCTGAGTATGTTTTTAAGTGTGTCTGAGTGTTTGCCTGTGTTTTTGTGTGTGTCTGCTTTCGGGGGGGGGGGGGGGGTGAAAAGAGTGCAAAATAAACAAATATATGTAACTAGCAGGATAGCAGAAACTGACTCCTCTAAAGAAATATCAGTGGGGACAAACATTTTGTTCCATGTTTGTACTTATAAAACAGTATATGACACCTTATATAATTAAGTTTAATAAGCCCCAAGAAATAGGTAAATCCCTTATGTACCCCCTGTATTCCCCAAGTGTCCCCCAATGCTACTAAAACCATTAGGAAACATGATATGGAGAAAATAATTTGTGTCATGAGGGGAGCAAGTTCTATGTTAGTGCAGTTGCAGAAGTATCCAGTAGAGAACCCATCCAGTGCTGGTATTGAGTACTGCAGAGGATTGCAGTAAGAAATACCAGAGTTCCTCAGGGGGAGGCTAAGGAAAAGCCCCCATGATGCCTGAGGATAGTCATGGCTGAGTCCTGAAAGAATTACGAAACACTTTGATTAATCACCTCTAAAACACATGTATCAATAAGTAAACATTTGCCTAATAAAATCCACTTACAGCTTTTGAAAACTATGCCTTTTCCTACAATAAAATTTTTATTTTCCCTATTATGTCAGCTAAGACAGCCCTTAAAAAGGGACTGTTCAACATTATATAAAATATTCAATGAACGTGGCAGTTTATAATTATATATGCAGAAGTTGCCCTAACCACTACCTGCGCACTTCTCACCATTAAAGGCTCTCCTGCCAGCCCTCAGGATTAACGCATGCACATTATTGGACACAAACATGTTTTGGGGGCTGTAGCAGGCAACTCGTGTATAGTGCATGACATTTTTAAAGGATAATTTTAAAACGGTTAGTGTCCTGTGTGCAGCCTGTTACATAGGCTTGGGGTACTGCAAGCAGTCACAATCTAAATAAATATGTAAATGAAATCAACAGGCTGTACTATTTTAGACCCTTTTTCTTATGAAAAACCATAGTGTATAATTGAGTAACGTTATTTATTGTTATGCACCTACTAGGTTTAACCCTTTTGTGCCGGGGTAAAGGTGTCTACATCAGAACTGTTCCGATGTAAACAAATTGAAAACTCGCAATCGTGCACGTGACCACGAGATTTCAATGATGGGATTGAGTCAGACAGGAATCCCTATGATGCTAGGCACGCCCTCCAGACCACGATCCTATAAGGGAAGCGCCAGTGGATTCAGGAAAGCCAAGCGGTTAGGACGTTGTATTTTGTCCTTCGGCGCTAAAGCCCAGCAAAATTCCGACGGAATACAACATCCTAACAGCGTTAAAAGGTTAAATATTACCAGTTATCTACTGTATTATTTCAATTAATAAATTGCATCTATGAATGTTTGTCGAGTGTCTAGAGGTTTGTTTATAACTAATTAACTTGCACTTCTTCATAAACAAAACATTACAGTCCTACAATGTTTAGAACATACACAAGACTCATTCATCAATGCATATAAAATGTTCATCAGTCCAGGGATTGGTAATGACTAATAAGTAAACTGCTCATTACACTATGGGTATTCTGTATTATCGCAATTAATTACACAGCTGTTTTCTGCTCTTTCAGAAAGAACAATCATTTCTAATTTCTGGATAAGCAGTATCAATTGCAAAGCCATGTACAGCTCTTTCAAAAATAAATATGAAATAAAATTGACATTAATTCAGAATTCTTAAGTTATTTGCCCGTTTCTCTAAGAGAATTCTGTGACAAAACCAATCTCGCCACTGTACATTGGAGGGCCTTTTATGGAACATTCTTTGGGCTGGAGGTACATGGGCTTAAGGATACCCAGAGACTGCATGGAAATATGGAATTTTATATGCTGGATACCCCATGTACTTTCATAACTCTATTATGTCTATGTCACCCTGTATCCATAAATACAGGATGGGTACAGGGTGTGAGTGCCCCTTGTGGGAGCAATTGTGACTCTATAACCCAAGTGGGCATAAAAGACTTTATAGCTAATAAGAACTGTTCCTATATTCTGTAATAAGATGTATTCTATGTATGTTTAAGATCGGATTGTGTCTCAGGAGTCTGTCTAGGTAAACTGATTGTGTCCTTGTGTGATTATGTTAACTAGACTGCCCAACAGCAGATTGTCTGAGTACTTAATATGTTAATCTGTTTTACCTGTGAATAGACAATTCTTAGAGGTTTGATGCATTGTTCATATGTTTGCTTTACTGTTTAACCAATGCCCTCTGTAACCTGAAGCCAGGGTTATATTCAAACCCCCCCCCCCCCCCCATCTGGGGTCAAAACCTGTATAAATACTAGGCATTCAGCCTTTAATAAAGATATTCTTTTTTTAAACCTGAAATGTGGAGCTTGGTCTCATGTTTGCAGGGAAACTGATCGAGGTTGTGAAGTGCTGATTCTGTATGCAGGACATTGTTCCTTGGTATCCTGTTGGTACCGTAACAATTGGTGACAAGCGACGGAATGAACCTTATCGCCCAGAAGAGCAACTACACAAGCCAGTAACCTCAGGAAGAGGGGGATTATTACAATACTGACTAAGATGGAAAAGAGAAAAGTAAATTTTGCAGCTTTTAAAAACTTCCTGGAAACAGAAGGAGAGATTGATGGGTACCTTGCGGATTTTGAGAGGCAATGTGCACTACACAAGGTACCCGCAGAGGACTGGGTCACAATATTATCTGGAAAATTATCCGGCCGGGCCAGAGAGGCTTTTCGGGCCATTCCAGATGAGGAAGTCAGGGATTATAATACTGTAAAAGAGGCTCTGCTCTCCAGGTATGCGGTTACACCGGAGGCGGTTCAGAGACACTTTTAAATTAGCTGGAGATTCCTACCTTGAGTGGGCATGTAAGGTGCACCGCACAGCAGCTCACTGGATAGCGGGGTGCCAAGCCATATCTGGGGAAGAGGTGCTGCAGCTATTCCTGTTGGAACATTGCTTCGACAAGTTACCCGCAGGAGTTCGAGAGTGGGTTCGGGACCGTAAACCCTCCACCCTGCAGGAAGCGGCTCGCTTGGCAGATGAGTATACGGATGCCCGCAAACTGGACACTGCTACCACTAAGCCCCCTGCTAGAGTGGAGTACAGACCCCCAGTCACCCCAACAGCTGCCAGTTACCAAACCCCGGCGCACCGCTATACCACACGGCCTCCAGCCACGAACTACCCTCAGAGAGCCCTGTTCAATTTGCGGTGCTACTCACAACCTATTCGGTGCTTTAGATGTAAGCAACTAGGGCACAAAAGACCAGAGTGTCCCCTAAACGCAGCGAACCAAGCGCAGTCCTGGAGAAGACCCGCCGGCGGAATCCCACGTAATCCTCAGCCTGCGGCCCGCTACGTAGAGGCGCAAGAATGCTGGAGCATCCTACATGAGGCAGACCTTGTGCAAGCTGCCCACCGGAATAACCGGCAACTGGTTAAAGTGAATGGGAAGAAGGTCAGTGGTCTACGGGATACTGGTGCTACCATGACCTTGCTTCAAAAGAACTTGGTGTCTGAGAAACAGTACACTGGAGACACTGTGGCTGTGAGGGTAGCAGGGGGCGATGTGTTCAGCCTACCTGTTGCCAGGGTACATTTGGATTGGGGAGTGGGCGCTAGACCTGTGAATGTGGGGGTCAAGAAGGACTTACCTGCTGATGTTCTTTTTGGAAATGACTTGGCCCCCCTTGTTTCTGCCTATGCTCCCATGGGTCCCGCTGATGTTAACCCTGTGACTACCCGTGCTCAGATCCGTGCAGCAGAGACTGACCCCCCTGCTGCTAAGCCCCAGAACGCTGAGCTCAGCAAATCTCTATCCGCTATTGATACGTGGAAGTCCCGTTACAATGCGCTGATGAAGGAGAAGAGGAGCGCAGAGGAAAAGGCACGTTTAGAACGTGAATCTCTGCTAGACAAGCTGCACCGACAGACTGCAGAAAACACCAGCTTGAGAGTGGAACATGAAACCTTAAAGACAAACTTAGCGACACTTGAGGAGAAGCTGACGCTGGCTCATAGTGAGGTGCAGCAACTCAAGGGCACCCTATGTCAGTATGAAGGGATTGTGGATACCTATAAAGAGCAGGTACAGAAAACTCGTAAAGAAGCTGATGGGATTTTGAAGGACTGTTTGGCCCTGGTCTGGGCACTGAGGAATTTGAACCCTTGTTTGTATGGACAGGAATTCTCTCTCATAACGGGAATACAGATGGATTGTCCCAGCAAACTGACATGCCTACCAGGCGCTCTGGTGGTATATGGCACAGTATATACCCTGGACAGCCGAGCATGACAAACCAGAGGGAGAGGAGTTTGATGGTCCTGGCTTGTTATGGGAGTCCTTTGCAGAGCCTGACTTTGGGAGCCCAGACTCCATTCCCCAGCGGCAGGCTGCGTTACAAGGGGTAGGGACAGTTGGTCCTGTCCCCCAGCAACACGGCTGTTTAGCCAAAGGGGAGACGATTGGTCTCCCCCTCCAGCAGCACAGCTATTTATCCAAAGGGGAGACAGTCGGTCTCCCCCTCCAGCAACCAGGCTCCCACCAGGCTACTTCCATGGTAGTGCTGGCACCCGGGCAGAGTACAGCTGGTCTCGGCCCACCTCGCAACCCACCAATTCAGCGTACCAGTCCCCCACACAGCTGTGGTGAGGCACCTGGACATGGACAAGTTTTCCCCGTACTCAGGTGTAGTAACCATTTATTGTGGGTGGGCTGTACTACTAATTGTGTTTTATGGGTGGGTTGCTGGACTAACCAGGGCACTGACCGGCAGGAGGTCAGATACCCTGTTAGTCTGTTTGGAAAAGGGGAGAGATGTGACAAAACCAATCTCGCCACTGTACATTGGAGGGCCTGTTATGGAACATTCTTTGGGCTGGAGGTACATGGGCTTAAGGATACCCAGAGACTGCATGGAAATATGGAATTTTATATGCTGGATACCCCATGTACTTTCATAACTCTCTTATGTCTATGTCACCCTGTATCCATAAATACAGGATGGGTACAGGGTGTGAGTGCCCCTTGTGGGAGCAATTGTGACTCTATAACCCAAGTGGGCATAAAAGACTTTATAGCTAATAAGAACTGTTTGCAGGGAAACTGATCGAGGTTGTGAAGTGCTGATTCTGTATGCAGGACATTGTTCCCTGGTATTAACCCTTGGTATCCTGTTGGTACCGTAACAAATTCTGTACAAGATGATTCAATAGAAAAACTATTTAACGCAATTCAGCAAGGTTTAATTATTACAGGCGATGGGCATGACCATAGACGCACCACTCTGAGACTGCCTCTGCAATTGATAGACCAGATAGATACTAGAGCTGGCTGCTGCGCTGACAAGATGGATACTAGAGCTGGCTGCTGCGCTGACAAGATAGATATTAGAGTGGTAGCAGCAGCTGACTAGCCTCTCAGAAAGGCACAATCGCATAATGGGATGTTGGCACTATCAAATTGCATGAAAAACAGCAAATAGAAAAAAGTAATTATGAATAAACATTATGATGTTTATTTTTCAATTGTGTCCCTTTAAATTCAAAGTACCGGTAACTAAGCTATATCAGTGCTAAACCACTTTAAGAGATTGGGGTAACCTGTCCAGTTTATGTCCCTTAACTGCACATACTGTATACAGTATATTGTGCTATATTTGCATCTTCCCAAAAATGTAAATCAATCCTTCAGGCCGCTCTATCATTTCAGGGATTGATTCAATTACTTTGAATGTTCCCAAGACAAGCTAGGGAGTGTGCATCTGGCCTGTGCAGGCACAGACATGTTATTTTCCTATTCAGTTTAAGTACTATGAAATCTCACAAGATCACAGCAAAGGCAAAGCATTACTTCAGCACTGCCGATTGGCTATACCCCCCCCCCCCCCGGGTTTGCAGCTGAAGTGTAACTATGTACAGTACAGCACTGTAACGGTACCAACCGGATACCAAGGGTTAACACCAGGGAACAATGTCCTGCATAGGGAATCAGCAATTCACAACCCAGCCAGTTTTCAGGTTTAAACAGAATGAATTTTATTAAGGCTCATATGCCCAGTATTTATGCAGGTCTGACCCCCCCAGAAGGGGGGTTGAAAGAATGTTGTACATTGAATGGAGGGAACACGCCCTTTTACATGATACAATAGAATACCTTGCTCAAGCTGATAACAATTTAAACACAGACACACACTTGGCTTTCCTTATCATCTAGGGTCTGCTCTCTGAGGTTGATTAAACAATGGACTGTGTATCAATAACATTAATGACAGTGCACAATAGCTGAGGCTAAAGCTGAACACAGTTAACTCTTTCAGTGCTGACAGAAGGGTCTGTCACATCTACATAGCACAATATACAGCCTATAGACAACCTTTCTTACGTTATAGTCCAGAAGTGGCTAGGTTTGCCACAATGCTCCCCCAGAACCAAGCCGGCATACACAGTCTGATCCCAACGGATCGGCTTGGGGATGTCCGGGGCAACAACTTTCGGCTCAAGTAAGCTACGGGGTGTTCTCCGCCATCTGCTCCAACTTGGCTCAGTACTGCCCCCACCCCAAACATGGAAGCGTCTCTTCCCGGAGGGACTGGGCTTGGGTAGTCACAGGGTTAACATCAGCGGGATCCATGGGAGCATAGGCAGAAACAAGGGGGGCCAAGTCATTTCCAAGGAGAACATCAGCAGGTAAGTCCTTCTTGACCCCCACATTCACAAGTCTAGCGCCCACTCCCCAATCCAAATGTACCCTGGCAACAGGTAGGCGGAACACAGTGCCCCCTGCTACCCTCACAGCCATAGTGTCTCCAGTGTGCTGTTTCTCAGACACCAAGTTCTCTTGAAGCAAGGTCATGGTAGCACCAGTATCCCGTAGACCACTGACCTCCTTCCCATTCACTTTAACCCGCTGCCGGTTATTCCGGTGGGCAGCTTGCACGGGGTCTGCTTCATGTAGGCTGCCCCAGCATTCTGGCGCCTCTACGTAGCGGGCCGCAGGCTGAGGATTATGTGGGATTCCGCCGGCGGGTCTTCTCCAGGACTGTGCTTGATTTGCTGCGTTTAGGGGACACTCTGGTCTTTTGTGCCCTAGTCGCTTACATCCAAAGCACCGAATAGGTTGTGAGTAGCCCCGCGAATTGAACCGGGCTCTCTGAGGGTAGTTCGTGGCCAGAGGCCGTGTGATATAGCGGTGCGCTGGGGGCTGGTAACTGGCCGCTGCTGGGGTGACTGGGGGTCTGTACTCCACTCTAGCAGTGGGCAATCGGTATACCGCTCCCCCTGCCCCTCGTACTGCCACGGATCCGCCAGTGTGTACTGTATCCGGCACCAAATGGGGAGCTATCAGGGTTAAAGTAGCTCCCGAATCCCGAAGTCCCTGGACCTCCTTCCCCTCTACGGTCCCCAGCTGGCGGGGATGTTGCCAGTTATCGACGGCCCGGACCGACATCACCTCATGCAGAATTCCCAGGGGTTCCTCGGCTTGGGTGCTCAACACCTCATGAGCGGCTGGCTCCGTTTGGTAATGGTGAGCAGCCGCCCTTGGGGCCAGGTTCTGTCTGCCTTGGTTCCAAGCTTGTCTGCTCCGATTTTGGGTGCACTCACGTGCCATATGTCCCCACTGCTTGCAGGTGTGGCATTGTATATTAGCCCGTCCGTTGTTAGGCTGTAGTCCATGGTGCCTCCTGGCATCAAAATGCTGGTCTGCTAATCTGGCTGCTTTGGTTAAGGTGAGAGGTTTTCGATCTCTCACCCATTCTTGGGCTTCTGGGGACAAGCCGTTAAAGAATTGCTCCAACAGCATCAGTTGTCGCAATTCTTCCATGGTGGTAGCTTGGCTGGCCTGTATCCACCCTTGAGATGCTTGATCCAGCTTGTGGGCCCACTCTGCATGTGAATCTCTTTCTGGCTTGCGCAGGCCTCTAAACTTGCGCCGGTATGCCTCTGAGGTAATGGCATATCTTTCCAAGATCGCTCTCTTCACTTTAGCGTAATCCTTGCTGTCCTCCCTGGGTACAGCGCGATACGCTTCCGCTGCCCTACCGGCTAGCTTGCCTGCTAGCACCGGCACCCATACGGACTGCTCCAAATCATGTAACTCGCACAGTCTCTCAAAATCCTTTAAATACCCATCAATCTCATCCTTCTCCTCACAAAACATTTTAAATGCATGGTATGGGATTTTGGGTCTTACTGGGTTGCTGAGTGCGTCCAAAATGGATTCTGCTCGGGAGGATGCATTCCGTGGACTGTGTGCCATCACGTACTCCTGCACATCTGCCATTACCATGGATAGCATATCCCGTGGTACAGGTTGGGGTAAAAATTCCAGCCTGGTCCTCATTTCCCTCTGGTATAGGGTCTCCTCCATGGCTGCTGGAGGCGTAGCGCTGCGAGCTCTGTCTCCCTCCATCAGCTCAGCAATTAATATAGCCTTGGGTTTGCTGCTGCCTATCTTTCCCCTGGCTTCTAGCAGTTCCTTTTACGTTTGTCTCTTTAGCTTAGAATAATCCATCTCCATTCACTTCGGTCCCTGGTACTCCTTCCATCTTAGTCAGTATTGTAGTAATCCCCCTCTTCCTGAGGTTACTGGCTTGTGTAGTTGCTCTTCTGGGCGATAAGGTTCATTCCGTCGCTTGCCACCAATTGTAACGGTACCAACCGGATACCAAGGGTTAACACCAGGGAACAATGTCCTGCATAGGGAATCAGCAATTCACAACCCAGCCAGTTTTCAGGTTTAAACAGAATGAATTTTATTAAGGCTCATATGCCCAGTATTTATGCAGGTCTGACCCCCCCAGAAGGGGGGTTGAAAGAATGTTGTACATTGAATGGAGGGAACACGCCCTTTTACATGATACAATAGAATACCTTGCTCAAGCTGATAACAATTTAAACACAGACACACACTTGGCTTTCCTTATCATCTAGGGTCTGCTCTCTGAGGTTGATTAAACAAGCTGAGGCTAAAGCTGAACAAAGTTAACTCTTTCAGTGCTGACAGAAGGGTCTGTCACATCTACATAGCACAATATACAGCCTATAGACAACCTTTCTTACATTATAGTCCAGAAGTGGCTAGGTTTGCCACAAGCACTTACTCTAAATTTCTTCAGTTCACCAGAGGTAAAATATCTTTTTTACATACAGATGCTCAGGTGATATTTTCTTGTATGCATTTTAGTTATGCTGCATCACTTTGAAGTGATTTAAATGGACACTCAAGTCAAAATAAACTTATGATTCGGAAAGAACATAGTTTTAAAGGCACCTTTACAATTTACTTTCATTATTAAATTTTGCAGTGTCTTTATTTTCACACTTTTGGGGAACAAGATCCTACTGAGCATGTGCACAAGCTTACAGGGTATACGTATACTAGTTTGTAATTGGCAGATGCCTGTCGCATTATACAGGGGCTGGAAAATGGGAGAGAGAAAAAAAAATCTACTGCTTATTTGAAATTCAGAGTAAGTGCTTTTGCATTGCATTTTTTGTGTACTTGTTAATTATGTAATTCTACTGCATTGAGTGGTCCTTCAACATATGAGTATTTTGTACCTTTAAAATGTTATATAATGCTATAGAATAAACATTATTTTGTTCATCCAGCATTCTTTCAACAACTACGGTACTACAATGAGTACGAGATGTGCGCTTAGTTACACTTGTTTTAGGATTTATTAGATGAATTAGGTACAGACCTATACTTAGTCAACAGTAGATATTTTTATCATCTGGGAAGGGAGAAAAAACTGACACATTTATGGGAATAATTGCATAGTTAACAAGTGCATAATAAAGACAACAATGTAACACCTACTCTGAATTTCAAATAAGCAGATATTTTCTGAAATTGTTTTTCTCCTCCCATTTTCTTGCTGGCCCCCTATACCACTAGAACTATAACCTTAATCTCCATAAGCAATACTACTTCTCTACTCTTATCTCTAATCTTTCTTCAAACCCAAAATGTCTATTCTCCACTTTCAATACTCTCCTCCGCCCTCCCCCACCTCCTGATACAACTTCTCTGTCAGCTCAAGATTTTGCCAGCCACTTCAATAACGAAATCGACTCCATCAGAAATGAAATCAGCTCTCAACATAATTCCATTCTCTCATCCCCTCATAAATACGTCGTCATTATTTGCCGATGATATGCTTCTCACACTTACTAATCCAGACCACTCAATTCCTCACCTTCTCAACGAATTCACTACCTTTAAATACTTATCTAACTTCGCTATCAACATGTCCAAATCGGAAATTTTAAATGTTAACATGCAGGGCCCCTCACTAAAAGCCACACAGGAGATTTCCCCATTCACCTGGTGCACTCATTCACTGAAATACTTGGGCATCCACCTGACCCCCTCACATGAAGACCTTTTTAGGCACAATTACATCCCCATCAAACACAACATAATTTGCGACCTCTCCTCGTGGGGCTCCAAAAAACTATCCTGGCTGGGACGCATCGACACCATTAAAATGAACATATTCCCACGTATTCTATACCTCCTCCAGACCCTTCCGATCCCCCTGCCTAAGGCATACCTCCCATCCCTCCAGAAAGCATTCAGTGATTTCATCTGGCACCGCAGACCACCCAGAATTAGTAGGCAAACCATGCTAACCTCCAAATCACAAGGGGGTTTGGGGGTCCCCAACCTTGCCGCCTATCGCCAAGCTATCTTTTTACAACGCCTAGTAGACTGGAACATCCACTTTAACCACAAAAGGTGGGTTACACTAGAACATCTGATAATGGATAAACCACATCTAGGACGGCTATGCTGGAGCATCCCTCATTTATTCAAATCCACTAACACCAATAACCCAACAATTCAGGAAACCTTTCGGGTGTGGGAACACACAATCATTACTACTCACTTCATCTCATCAATCCCCTCACCCCTGACATCGTTGATAGAAAATGGTGAATTCACAATCAGACCCTACACCACGCAAAACACCACTAACACCACAAACAGAGACCTCACAATACACGACCTCACTGACAATGAAACCCTACTCTCCCGAAGCGATTTGGTAACAAAGGGCCTTGACTGTTTCACCTACGCCCAGGTAACTCACTTTATCACCAGGCACCAAGGCCATAGGAATATGGTCAGACCCCTGACCACCTTCGAATCTCTCTGCATTCAGGACCCCCCTACGGCACACACTATCCACTATATATAAAATCCTAACCCATTCCCCCCCGGGCCATATACCCCCTTATCTTGAAAGTTGGGAAAGGGACTTAGGAGTCATTCTGCCCCACACGAGCAGATTGATGTTCAAGGACACAAAAAAATCCTCTATTTCATCCTCAATCCAAGAAATTAACTTCAAACTCTTGCATAGGTGGTACCTATTTCCGAGGAAATTACACCGCCTTTTCCACACCCAAGACAATAAATGCTGGCGCTGCGGCCACGTTAATAGTGACACTGCCCACATGTGGTGGTGGTGTAACAGTATTCAGAATTATTGGAGAAGGGTTATAGCCGAAATGGAGTCCATACTGACAACTCAATTCCCGATAGACCCCCTGATATGGCTACTACACAAGCCCCCAACTACACTTAAATATAAACCCTACATCCACTTATTCAATATCATGACTAATGGAGTTAAAGTACTAATAGCTAAGAACTGGAGGAGTAGGGAGGTCCCATCTATGCGCATGTGGCGCACAAAGGTCTCGGAAATATTAGAACTGGAAGAATATTACTTCCTCAAACACGATAAAATGGACTCCTACGCAGAATTTTCACAACTTTGGACCACCTATATCCAAAACAAACATACGGAAAACCAATAGTCACCCTAGAACAATCAGACATCTACACACATACCCACTTACATAAAACACTGACAAAGGGATCCAACAACATCCTACATCTCAAAATTCTAATGTCTGGGGCGCGGGCGGACCGGGACCGTTTATATTGTTTATATATATTTTTTATTTTCGTTTAATGTAAATAGTAATATAAATAACTTTTCTCAAAGAAGGATATTTGAAACAAACTATCTTTTTGAGCAGAGCCCTCCCAATCTCTTGCGACCCCACGAATGGACTTTCTCACAGACCTTCAATCTACATTTGATGTCGCAAAACAACATGTTTGACCACTATGGGAGAGCCCGCTAATCTAGTGCTTGCTAGCACCTGGTACTCCTAACTTATCCTTATAAAACCACAGCTGTTGTTGTAACTGATGATTTGGAGCTGCGTCTCCAACCCCTTGTAACTATATTCTTTTTCCTTACAATAATGCTGTTAAAAAAAAAAGTTACCAACAACCTACTTACAGCAAAATCAAGAGGCCACTTCTCTCTGCTAATCCTCCTTGATCTGTCCGCAGCCTTCGACACGGTTGACCACCGTCTTTTGCTCCAAACCCTCTGCATCTGTGACACCGCCCTCTCGTGGCTCTCTTCCTATCTGTCAAACTGTACCTTTAGTGTAGCCTTCTCTGCCCCAGATTTTAATTCACTCTCATTCTTTCCCGCCTCGATTACTGCAACTCTGTCCTCTCCCCACAGGTCACTCTTCATCTGCTGCACCTCTCTGCCAATCCCTTCACTGGCTTCCTCTTGCCTCTAGGATCAAACACAAAATTCTCACTCTGACATACAAAGCCCTCAACTCCACTGCTCCCCCCTATATAGCAAACCTTGTCTCCAGATACTTTCCCTCTCGTCCCCTTTGCTCTGCTCATGACATCCTACTCCTCTCGTTACCTCATCACACTCCCATTTTCAGGACTTCAACATGGCTCCCATCTTGTGGAAAACTCTGCCTCGCTCCACAAGACTATCCTCTAGTTTTGAAAGCTGCAAGCACTCCCTAAAGACTCTACTGTTCAGGGATGCATACAACCTACGCTAACCTTACTTTATACCAGTTCCTCTTCTCCATTGCTATCCCCTTAATCTCCTTAGCATGTAAGCCTAAGAGTCCAGCTGTTTGTAGATCACCTCAAGATCTGACGACAACAGTCCAACTCTTGGCAGGGCCCTCTACCCATTTGATCCCTAGAATTGTTTTGTTGTACTCCACCTTTGTGTTTAGCACTGAGGAATCTGTTGGCGCTCTACCAATAACACAGAGTTGTGCACATGCTCAGTAGGATCTAGTTCCCCAGAAAGTGTGCATATAAAAAGACTGCAAAATTTGCTAAAAGAAGTAAATTAGAAAGTGTCTTAAAACTACATGCTTTCCTAAGTGATAAGTTTATTTTGACTTGTGTTCCTTGTAATATTAAAATAAGTAAAATTTGTGTCTAATCAACGGGAGCTGCCATGTTGTAACTGCTGTGGTTAATTAAGGACAATTAAAAATAGGTCACTGGAGATTGCAGCCAATACCTGTATAGAAGATAACCGTTTTGCACTTCCATTTCTAACAGGAACTGAAACACAATTTCAGAATGGTATTGCTGGAAAAGGCGACAAAAACCCCACAAAATTTATGCTTACCTGATAAATTTATTTCTCTCTCGACACGATGAGTTCACGGATCATCTAATTACTATTGGGATATTAACCTCCTGGCCAGCAGGAGGCAGCAAAGAGCACCACAGCAAAGCTGTTAAATATCACCTCCCTTCTTTCCAACCCGTCATTCGAACGAAGTAAATGAGAGAAAGGCAGCAACAAGGTGCAGAGGTGCCTAAGATTTATAAAAAATATCCTGTCATCAAAAACAGGGCGGGCCGTGGACTCATCGTGTCAAGAAATAAATAAATTTATCAGGTAAGCATGAATTTTGTTTTCTAATGACACGATGAGTCCAAGACAGGGAACCTAAATAAAAGGCACCACTGCTTGAAGAACCTTTCTCCCAAAGGTAGCCTCAGCCGAGGCAAAAGTATCAAAATTATAAATTTTTTAAAAAGCATGTAGAGAGGAGCAAGTTGCAGCCTTGCAAATCTGTTCTAAAGAAGCTTCATTTTTGAATGCCCATTAAGAGGAAACACCCCTTTTAGAATGAGCCGTAACCTTCTAAGGAGGCTGCTGTCCAGCATTTTCATAGGCAAAGCGAATTATACTCTTAAACCACAAAGAAAGAAGTAGCCGTAGCTTTCTGCCCCTTATGTTTCCCAGAGACAACTACAGACAGAGCTGAAGACTGACGAAAATCCTTAGTCGACTGTAAATATAATTTCAGAGCACAAACCACATCTAGGTTGTGCAGAAGACGTTCCTTATGAGATGGATTAGGACATAAAGAAAGAACAATCTCCTGATTAATGTTCCAATCTGAAACTACTTTAGTAAGAAAACTCAATTTAGTACGTAAAACAACCTTATCTGAGTGAAAGCTAGGGAGACTCATGCTGTAAAGCTGAGAGTTCAGAGACTCTACGAGCAGAATGGCAACAAGAAACAAAACCTTTCAAGATAAACTCCAGGGAGTAGTAACAGGTTTGAACACAGGCATGATTCTGACCAAGGCCTGACAGAACAATTGAATATCTGGTACCTCTGCCAGACGTTTATACAACAAACTAGATAAGGCAGAAATTTGACCTTTCAAGGAGCTTGCCGATAACCCCTTCTCCAAACCCTCAAGGAGAAAAGAAAATTCTAGGAATCCGAAATCTACTCCAAAAGTAGCCTTTGGAATCGCACCATTACAGATATTTATGCCAAATCTTATGGTAAATTTTCCAGGTAACAGGCTTGCGAGCCTGAATCATAGACTAAATTATCTGATCTGGCAGACGCTTAGATAAAATTAAGCATTTTAAATCCAAGCAGGCTGCTTCAGAGAAACTAGATTTGGATGAAGTGCCCTTGAAGTAGAAAGTCCTTTCTTAGAGGAAGTTTCCAAGGAGGGAGTGATGACATCTCCACTAGGTCTGCATACCAAATCCTGCGAGGCCACACCAGAGCAATGAGAATCACCGACACCCTCTCTTGCTTGATTCGAGGAAGACGAGTGACCTGATGAAATAGGTATGCAAGATTGAAATTGCAAGGAACTGCCAGAGCATCTATTAGAACCGCCTGAGGGTCCCTGGACCTCGACCCGTACCTTGGGAGCTTGGCATTCTGACAAGATCTAGATCCGGCTGTCCCCATTTGAGAATCAAGTTGGAAAACACTTCCGGATGCAATTCCATTCCCCAGGTGAAAGGTCTGTCTGCTCAGAAAATAAGCTTCCCAATTGTCCACTCCTGGAATGTGGATTGCAGATAAACAGTTGTGGGTCTCCACCCACTGAAAAATCTTGGACACCTCTTTCATGGCCAAAAAGGTCATTGTTCCACCCTGATGGTTGATGTAAGCCACTGAAGTTATGTTGTCACTGAAAACTGATAAACCAGGCAGAAGCTGAGGCCAGGCCAGCATTGAAGATTGCTCTTAGCTCTAGAATGTTTATGGGAAGAACAGATTCTTCCTGAGTCCATGTCCAATAAGCCCTTAGAAGGCCCCAGACTGTCAGGCTGGCGTCCGTAGTCACTATCACCCAGATAGGTCTGTGAAAACAGGTTCCCTGGGAGAGATGATCCTGAGACAACCACAAATTAAGAGAATCTCTTGTCATCTGAGATAAATTACTTTGGAGACAGATCCGCGTAATCCCCGTTCGACTTTCTGAGCATGCATAACTGCAGAGGTCTGAGATGGAAACGAGCAAACTGAATATCATCCATGGCGGCTACCATGAGACCGATTACCTCCATACATTGAGCCACTGATGGCTGAAGAAAGGATTTAAGAGATTGACAAGATTAGAAAATCTTGTATTTTCTGACCTCCGTCAGAAATATTTTCATCAAAACGGAATCTAATATGGTTCCCAAAAAGACTACCCTTGTAGATGGAATTAAGGAACTTTTTTCCAGATTCAACTTCCAACCGTGAGAGCGCAGGAAGGATACAAGCATCAGCTTGCTAGATGGAGACTGGGCCTGAACCAGAATGTCATCCAGATAAGGCGCCACTGCAATACCCTGTAACCGTACTGCTGAATGGCATGAGAAAATCACAGAGTTCAGCTAATTATCTTCATTAAAAATTCATCTTAAACTCCTACTACTCTGCCCATAATCTCCACAAGCAACACTACTTCTCTACTCTTCTCTCTAATCTTTCTTCAAACCCAAAACGTCTGTTCTCCACTTTCAATACTCTCCTCCGCCCTCCCCCACTTCCTAATACAACTTCTCGGTCAGCTCAAGACTTTGCCAGTCACTTCATTAACAAAATTGACTCCATCAGACATGAAATCAGCTCTCAACATAATTCCATTCTCTCCCCCCCTCAAATACAACCCTCATAACCTGAAACTTAGTTAATTCTCCCCTGTTACTGAGGAAGAAGTTTCGGCACTTATACTGCGCTCTCACCTAACTACCTGTCCCATTGACCCTATCCCCTCACAGCTGCTCCCCTCTCTCTCTGCTACCCTTATCCCTATACTAACACACATTTTCAACCTCTCCCTCAGCACTGGTACATTTCCCTCATCGATGAAACATTCACTGGTCACAACTATCCTCAAAAAACCTTCCTTTGATCCTACCTCCCGATCCAGCTACCGCCCTATTTCCCTCCTCCCTCTTGCTTCAAAGCTTCTCAAAAAACGAGTATATGCACGCCTATCCCATTTCCTTACATTAAACTCCCTTCTTGACCTGCTGCAATCTGGATTTCATCCCTATCACACCAGAGACAGCTATTGTTAAGGTCACCAACTACCTACTTACAGCTAAAACCAAAAGGCCACTTCTCTCTGCTTATCCTCCTTGATCTGTCCGCAGCAATTGACACTGTCGACCACCCTCTTTTGCTCCAAACCCTCCAATCCTTCGGCATCTGTAACACAGCCCTTTCATGGCTCTCTTCCTACCTGTCAAACCATACCTTCAGCGTAGCCTTCTCCAGGGCCTCCTCTGCCCCGTCACCACTTTCTGTCGGAGTACCGCAAGGCTCTGTCCCCGGTCCCCTTCTCTTTTTAATCTATACATCATCACTAGGTTCCCTCATTAAGTCCCACGTTTTCCAATATCATTTGTATGCCGATGACACCCAAATTTACTTCTCTGCACCAGACCTATCTCCTTCCTTGCTAACCCGTGTCACTAACTCTCATCTCTTCCTGGATGTCCTCTCACTACCTCAAGCTAAAACTCTCCAAAACTGAGCTCCTCATTCTCCCCCCCTTCTTCCAAAATCTCCACCCCAATCTCTATAACGGTCAACAACTCCATCATTACCCCTACCCCGCATGCCCGATGTCTTGGGGTCACATTTGACTCAGATCTTTCCTTAACTCACATTCAGTCCTTGGCTACAGCCTGCCGCTTCCACCTTAAAAACCTCTAAAATTAAACACTTCCTTACACAAGACACAACTAAGATTTTAATCCACTCTCATTCTTTCCCGCCTTGATTACTGCAACTCTGTCCTCTCTGGTCTCCCCACCTGCCGCCTAGCTCCTTTACAATCCATAATGAATGCCTCTGCCAGACTCACGTCGCTCTTCATCTGCTGCGCCTCTGCCAATCCCTTCACTGGCTTCCTCTTGCCTCTAGGATCAAACACAAAACTCATACATACAAAGCCCTCAACTGCACTGCTCCCCCTACATCTCAGACCTTGTCTCCAGATACTCTCCCTCCCGTCCCCTTCGCTCTGCTCATGACCTCCTACTCTCCTCCTCATCACACTCCCGTTTACAGGACTTCTCAGACTGGCTCCCATCTTGTGAAACTCTCTGCCTCGCTCCACAAGAGACTCTTCTAGTTTTAAAAGCTTCAAGTGCTCCCTAAATAACTACTGTTCAGGGACGCATACAACCTACGCTAACCTTTCCTACTACCAGTTCCTCTCCTCCACTGCAATCCCCTGAACCCCCTTAGCATGTAAGCCTAAAAGTCCAGCTGTTTGTAGATCACCTTC
Source organism: Bombina bombina (assembly GCF_027579735.1). Classification (NCBI taxonomy): domain Eukaryota; kingdom Metazoa; phylum Chordata; class Amphibia; order Anura; family Bombinatoridae; genus Bombina; species Bombina bombina. The sequence goes on along the minus strand of NC_069506.1, from coordinate 225,944,945 downwards.
TTAAGAGCCGACTACAACAGTGCAACTCTTGGCAGGGCCCTCTACCGTATAATTGTTTTGTACTCCCTTTTGTTTATAGCGCTGCAGAATCTGTTGGCGCTCTACAAATACCGGTAATAAAATAACAACCGGAGCACTGCCAGAGATCCCAGAACCTGGGAGCTGTAGCTAGTCCAAAAGGAAGAGCCACAAACTGGAAGTGTTTGGGGAGAAAAGCAAATCTCAGAAACTGGTGATGATCCCTTTGGATGGGAACATGAAGGTACGCATCCTTTAAATCCATTTTTTGTCATAAATTGACCCTCTGGAACTAAGGGAAGAATGGAACGAATAGTTTCCCATTTTGAAGGATGGTACTGAGGAATTTGTTTAGACTCGAGATCTAAGATTGGTCTGAAGGTTCCCTCTTTCTTGGGAACCACAGATTGGAGTAAAATCCCAGACCCTGCTCCTGTACTGAACTATCACTCCCATTTCAGACAGATCCCAAACACAACGTAAGAACGCCTCTTTACCTAGTCTACAGATAATCTTAAATCTGCCCCTGGGCGAAAAGGTCTTTAATGTTTTGTAGAGGGAGAGGAAGGTTTACCCTTGAAGTTTCAAAAGGAACGAAAATTACTCTGATGTCCCTTCTGCTTAGATTTCTTATCCTGAGAAAGGAAATTACTTTCCTCCTGTGTCAGAAATAATCCTAGCCAAAGCTGGCCCAAACAAGGTCTTATGCTTGTAAGGAATAGACAAAAGCTAGACTACACATCTGCAGACCAAGCTTTCAGACAAAGCTCTTCAAGCCAGAATGGCAAAACTAGAAATCTTTGCTCCCAACTTGATAACTTGAAGGGAAGCATCAGAAATGAAATTGGCCAATTTAAGAGCCCTGATCCTGTCCTGGATCTCTTCAAGTGAATGTCTGTTTGAAAGCAATCAGACAACGCATCAAACCAGTATGCCGCCGTGCTAGAAACAGTAGCAATACACACCACAGGTTGCCATTGTAAACCCTAGTGAACATACATTTTCTTAATAAAACCCTCCAGTTTCTTATCATACGGTCCTTAAAAGAACAGCTATCCTCTATGGGAATAGTAGTTCTCTTAACTAAAGTGGAAATTGCCCCTTCCACGACTCCTTGATAGTCATCAATGGGAAACATCTTAAAAATAGAAGGAATACCCGGCTGCTCCCATTCCTTAACAATAATTTCTGAAGCCCGATCTGGTATGGGAAAACATTCCAGTATGGAAGGTACATCATAATACGTGTTAAGTTTACTAGAATTTTTAGGGTTGACAATGACAGTCAGTCGTCCAGATTAGCCAAAACCTCCTTGAGTAGTAAACTGAGGTGTTCCAGCTTAAACCTAAAGGATACAACTACAGCATCAGAGGAAGGAATTACACGGTCAGAATCTGAGGATTTTTCGGTAGCATCTGAGGGTGAAATCTCAGATTGAGGAAACATTCGGAATAGCCACGACCGAGTCATACCTTACGCACTGATTCTTTAGACTTCCTCTTGCGTGGAAAAAGCAGACAACGCATCAGAAACTGCAGAAGACATGAGGGAATCAATGTCTTGCATGGAAACCCCAGCCGAAGCTTGAGGGGAACCGCAGGGCACTGAATTAATGGGTACTAAAATTTGGAACACCTGAGGAGAAAAATGGGGCATATCTTGCACATTGTCAGAAGACTCCTGGACAGCATCCGTCTTAGACAATATAGGCTAAAAAAAAAAAAAATCTATCCTTAAGATTTAGTATTCTCTCAACACATGAGGAACAAAAAGGAATTTGTGGTTCAATATTAGCATTCAAACAAAGGACATCTGTAATCTGTAAGACTCTTAAGTCCATTTTAACAGAATATAAATAATTAATTTAAAAAACCAAAAACGTTACCGTTTCTTTAAATTTTAAAACAAAACTGCTTTATTTTTGATGCAATGCAAAAACTAAACTGCTTTATTTTTCAAGATATGGAGTAATAAAAATGTCTCAACACCTCAGCCTCTACACCTGCAATAGCCTTGCCAAGGTGCCTATTTAAAAAGAAACCGCTTTATTTTTTTAAAACCCGAATCCAAACTGGAGCCATTTCAGTAATGACAGGCTAACAAATGAGTTAAACTTGAAAAACGAGAAGATGCAGATCTCTCCCCCATACACAGGAAGTGAGAATATAACAAATGCGCAATAGATACATTTTTACCTCACATAAGCCGCGTCTATTGTGGGCATGTCAAAAATAATGTAGCAGACTGCTTAATGCAAAAATGTTAATAAACCACCAAAATGAGCCAAGTTCTCCTCAAGTCCCCAGTGCCTGCAATACATAATCCCTTACAACACTAGGAGTAATGTATTAAATATCCCTGTTAGGGAAATAGTAAAGTGCCATGTCTTTTCCTTAAAGCTGCTTAAGAAAATAAATGAGCACTTACCTCAAAATCTGCCTGGCAGCAAGGCAGCTCACTAGGTTTGGAGAGGTCCTTTCCCTTACATTGACCTGTGGAAAAATAATTTATGCTTACCTGATAAATTTATTTCTCTTGTGATGTATCGAGTCCACGGATTCATCCTTACTTGTGGGATATTCTCCTCCCCTACAGGAAGTGACAGAGCACCCACAGCAGAGCTGCCTATATAGCTCCCCCCTAGCTCCACCCAACAGTCATTCAGGCTAGGAAGAAAAAGTAGAAACTATAGGGTGCAGTGGTGACTGAAAGTTTAAAAATATATATGCCTGTCTTAACAGGGCGGGCCGTGGACTCGATACATCAAGAGAAATAAATTTATCAGGTAAGCATAAATTAAGTTCTCTTGTAAGATTTATCGAGTCCACGGATTCATCATTACTTGTGGGATACCAATACCAAAGCTTTAGGACACCGATGAAGGGCGGGACAAGACAGGGACCTTAAATGGAAGGCACCACTGCTTGTAGAACTTCTCCCAAAAATAGCCTCCGAAGAAGCAAAAGTATCAAATTTGTAAAATTTGGAAAAAGTATGAAGCGAAGACCAAGTCGCCGCCTTACAAGTCTGTTCAACAGAAGCCTCATTTTTAAAAGCCATGTGGAAGCCACAGCTCTAGTAGAATGAGCAGTAATTCTTTCAGGAGACTGTTGGCCAGCAGTCTCATAAGCCAAACGGATGATGCTTTTCAGCCAAAAGGAAAGCGGTAGCCGTAGCCTTCTGACCTCTCCGCTTACCAGAATAAGCAATGAAGATGTTTGACGGAAATCTTTAGTTGCTTGTAAGTAGAACTTTAAAGCACGAACCACATCAAGATTGTGCAACAGACATTCCTTTGAAGGATTAGGACACAGTGAAGGAACAACAATCTCTTGATTGATATTCTTATAAGAAACAACCTTAGGAAGAAACCCAGGTTTGGAACGCAAAACCACCTTATCTGCATGGAAAATAAGATAAGGGGAATTACACTGTAAAGCATATAGCTCAGAAACTCTTCGAGCCGAAGAGATAGCTACTAAAAACAAAACTTTCCAAGATAGAAGCTTAATATCCATGGAATGCATAGGTTCAAACAGAACCCCTTGAAGAACCTTAAGAACTAAATTTAGGCTCCATGGCGGAGCAACAGGTTTAAATACAGGCTTGATTCTGACCAAAGCCTGACTAAATGCTCGAAGGTCTGGGACATCTGCCAGACGTTTGTGTAGAAGAATAGACAAAGCAGATATTTGTCCTTATAAAGGAACTAGCTGATAATCCCTTCTCCAAACCTTCTTGAAGAAAAGACAATATTCTAGGAATCCTAATCTTACTCCACACGAGTAACCTTTGGATTCACACCAATAAAGATTTGCACCAAATCTTATGATAGATCTTCCTGGTGGCAGGCTTTCTAGCCTGAATCAGGGTATCAATGACCGACTCAGAAAGCACGCTTTGATAGAATCAGCCGTTCAATCTCCAAGCAGTCAGACGCAGAGAAATTAGATTTGGATGCGTGAACAGACTTTGGATTAGAAGAGTCCATGGTAGAACCGAGGACATGTCCTCTAGGTCTGCATACCAAGTCCTTCGTGGCCACACAGGTGCTATCAGAATCACCAAAGCTCTCTCCTGCTGTATTCTGGCAACCAGACGTAGGAGAGGAATACATAGACCATATTGAAGGACCAAGGCACTGCTAGAGCATTTATCAGTACCGTCATGTGATCCCGGGACCTGGACCCGTAACAAGAAAGTTTGGCATTCTGACGGGATGCCATCAGATCCAATTCTGGTGTGCCCCATAGCTGAATCAGCTGGGCAAATACCTCCGGATGGAGTTTCCACTCCCCCAGATGAAAAGTCTAACGACTTAGGAAATCCGCGTCCCAGTTCTCTACTCCTGGGATGTGGATTGGTGAGAGATGGCAAGAGTGATCCTCTGCCCATCAGTTTATTTTGGTTACCTCCATCATTGCTAGAGAACTCCTTGTTCCTCCTTGATGATTGATATAAGCTACAGTCGTGATGTTGTCCGACTGAAACCTGATGAATTTGGCCGCAGCAAGCTGAGGCCACGCCTGAAGCACATTGAATATCGCTCTTTTCTAGAATAGTTATCGGGAGAAGAGATTCCTCCAGAGACCATAAGCCCTGTGCTTTCAGAAAGTTCCAGACTGCATACCAGCCTAGCATCTGTCTTTACAATGAGCCACTCTGGCCTGCAGAAACACATTCCCTGAGACAGGTGGTACTGAGACAACCACCAGAGAAGAGAATCTCTGGTCTCCTGGTCCAGATGCAGTTGAGGAGACAAATCTGCATAATCCCCATTCCACTGTTTGAGCATGCATAGTTGTAGTGGTCTGAGGTGTAGGCGGGAAAAAGGAACTATGTTCATTGCCGCTACCATGAGTCCGATAACCTCCATATACTGAGCCACTGATGGCCAAGGAATGGAATGAAGAGCTCGGCAAGTGGATAAGAGCTTTGATTTTCCGACCGCCGTCAGAAATATTTTCATTTCTACCGAGTCTAGCAGAGTCCCTAGGAAGGAAACTCTTATAAGAGGGAAGAGAGAACTTATGTTCACCGTCCACCAGAGATCTCAGAAAAGCCAACACAATGTCAGTGTGAGACTTGGATAGCTGGAAAGTTGACGCCTGAAATAAGACGTTGTCTAGATAAGGTGCCACTGCTATGCCCCGTGGTCGTAGAACCGCCAGAAGGGACCCTAGCACCCTTGTGAAAATTCTGTGATTAGGGATGTGTAGATACACATCCTTTAAATCCACGGTGGTCATATATTGACCCTCCTGGATCAGAGGTAGAATAGACCGAATAGTCTCCATCTTGAATGATAGAACTTTAAGGAACTTGTTTAGAATGTTGAGATCCAAGATTGATCTTAAAGTTCCCTCTTTTTTGGAAACCACAAACAGGTTTGAGTAAAAACCTAGTCCCTGTTCCCTTTTTGGGACTGGGCGGATCACCCCCATGGTATGTAGGTCTTCTACACAACGTAAGAACGCCTCTCTGTTTGTTTACAGACAATCGAGAAATGTCAAAAGTCCCCCTTGGAAGAGAGACTTTGAATTAAAGAAATTATCCCTGGGACACAATTTCTAAAACCCAGGGATCGTGAACATCTCTTGCCCAAGCCTGAGCGAAGAGAGTCTGCCCCCTACTAGATCCGGGGCTATCCCTTCATGCTGTCTTAGAGGCAGCTGCAGGCTTCTTGGCCTGTTTACCCTTGTTCCAAGCCTGGTTAGTTCTCCAGACTGACTTGGATTGGGCAAAATTCCCCTCTTGTTTTGCAGCAGGGGAAGCTGAAGAGGGACCACTCTTGAAATTCCAAAAGGAACAAAAATGAATTTGTTTGGTCCTCATCTCATCTGATCTATCCTGAGGGAGGGCATGACCTTTCCCTCCAGTGATGTCTGAAATCTCTCCCAGTTCAGGCCCGAATAGGGTCTTTCCTTTGAAAGGGATGTTCAAAAGTTTAGTTTTAGATGACACATCAGCAGACCAGGATTTAAGCCATAACGCCCTGCGTGCTAAAATGGCAAAACCTGAATTCTTTGCCACTAATTTAGACAGTTAAAAAGCGGCATCTGTAATAAGAATTAGCCAATTTAAGGGCCTTAAATCTGTCCAAAATTTCTTCTAATGGAGTCTCCATCTGAAGAGCCTCAAACCAGAAAGCAGCTGCAGTAGTTGCAGGAACAATGCACGGAATAGGTTGAAGAAAACCTCGAACAAAAATTTTCTTCAGAAGACCCTCTAATTTTTTATCCACAGGATCTTTGAAAGCACAACTGACTTCAATAGGTATAGTTGTACGCTTAGACAGAGTAGAAATAGCTCCCTCCACCTTAGGAACTGTCTGCCACGAGTCCCGCATGGTGTCAGATATGGGAAACCTTTTCTTAAAAACAGGAGGGGGGGACAGAATACCTGGTCTATCCCACTCCTTAATAAAATTCACAATCCTCTTAGGGAATGGAAAAAAAACATCAGTGTAAACAGGAACCTCTAAATATTTATCCATCTTACACAATTTCTCTGGGACCACTATAGGGTCACAATCTAGAGCTGCTAATACCTCCCTGAGCAATAAGTGGAGGTGTTCAAGCTTAAATTTAAAGGCCGTCATCAGAATGAGGGAGCGTCTTTCCTGAATCAGAAATTTCTCCCTCAGATAACAAATCCCTCACCCCTACCTCAGAGCATTGTGAGGGCATATCAGATACGGCTACTACAGCGTCAGACTGCTCAGCATTTTTCCTTAACCCCGCTTTCCTTGTAAACCAGGCAGTTAGGATAAAACATCTGAGGGTTGTATTCATAACTGTGGCCATGTTTTGTAAAATAATGAATTAGACGCACTAGAGGTACTTGGCATCACTTGTGCGGGTGTTACTGGTTGTGACACTTGGGGAGAGCTAGATGGCGAACACTCATTTACTTCTGACAGACTCATCTATTGCTCTATTTTTAAGTGCTAATATATGTTCTTTATAGTTTAGACATATCAGTACAATTGGGACACATTCTAAGAGGGAGTACCACAATGGCTTCCAAACATGTTGAACAATGATTTTCCTTGGTGTGAGACATGTTAAACAGGCTAGTAATGTAACAAGCAAGCTTGGAAAACACTAATCAAAGTAAACACTTAGAAATAAAACGGTACTGTGCCTTTAAGAGAAAAAAAAGCTGCACAAATTCTGCAAAACAGTGTAAAAAAGCAGTAAACATAACGAAATTTTTACAGAAGTATCATAGCCTTAGTAACTTTGCACAGCTATGCAAATAAACAATTAACCCCTTAATGGCAAAACCGGATTGAAAAATCATCAAAAACTGTAAAAAAGACTTTCAGCACATTTCCACAGCTCTGCTGTGGCTCCTACCTGCCTTTCAGAACAATTTGTGGGGGAAAACTTTTACAGCCTTCAAAGGAGGTGAATATCCCAATAGTAATTAGAAGATCTGTGGACTTGTGTCGTTAGAAATAAATTAAAGTATACTGCAGAGGTTTTTTTATACACTATCTTTAAATTACAGTTTCAAGGTGTTTAATGTCCCTTATGGTTTATGAGCAAATCTTTACTTTGGTCTGTGAAGCATACTCTTAGCTGTTCACAAACTAATCAGTTAATCTTATGCATTTATTGATTGGCTGATGGCTTTCACATGATGTAGTAGGAGAGAATAAAACTAAAGTGAAATTTGTCAGAAAAAAGTTATGCATCTGAAATTCTAATTTTGTGCATTATTTCTTATGCATTTATGGATTATGACTGTATAGTGGCCCTTTAAGAAAGCATACATATAAGTATTAACTACTGTAAGTATTATGGGAATTACAGCTTAAAATATATTTACAACAGGACCTTGCAGTGTCTTATCACTTGTATGTAATAGACTTAAAAATGGAAAGACACCAGAAATGAGGCCAAAATATTTATGCAGGTGGTACTTTATCTTGCTACAGGGAAAGTGGAAAGTGTGTGATCTAAATACCATTTGTAGTTCAAGATTTTAATAATGCAATGTTAAAGCTATATTTTCAAATCTTGAATATTCCGGTACATTTCAAGACTTTGCATGTGCTGCTCCTGTCCTCTGGAACTCTCTACCCCGCTCCATAAGACTGTCCAGCCATGTATAGCTTCAGACGCTCCTTGAAAACTCACCTATTCAGAGAGGCTTACCATCTTTTCTCCATCACTCATCTGAACCAAACTAATACATTAACTGCCTGACTCACTGCTGCAAATACAACAGATGTAACAAGCTACCCCAACCTTATGTCTCTGCACCCTAAAACTATAGACTGAGCTCTCCGGAGCAGGGCCCTCTTCCTCCTGTACTAGATTTGTTTAGCATTTTATCACAAATCTGTCATTTTATACCCCTATCATTGTACCCAGCGCTACGGAATTTGGCGGCGCTATACAAACACTTTCATACTACATACAAAGCATTTATGGAAAACTCAGGAGAAAAAACAAACACAAACAAGACATGGGGAAGTAAGAAGATAGTTTATTTTTTATTTAGCATTTTTAATGTTGTTTCTTGCTAGCTGCTGCAACCTGCAAAGAGAGGAAATTCAGTTAGTAATTAAATTTAAACTATATACACAAAAAATACTATACAACGTAGGTTTAAAGGGACATTGAACCCAAAAAATTTTCTTTCACGATTCTGATTTTAAAGCAACTTTCTAATTTACTCCTATAATAAAATTTTCTTCATTTTTTGGTATCTATTTGAAATGCAAGAATCTAAGTTTAGATGCCGCCCCATTTTTGGTGAACAACTTGGGTTGTTCTTGCCGATTGGTGGATAAATTCATCCACCAAAAAATCCAGCTTAGATGCCTTTTGCAAATAAAGATAGCAAGAGAACGAAGAAAAAAAATAGGAGTAAATTAGAAAGTTGCATGCTCAATCTGAATTGCGAAAGAAAAAAAATTGGGTTCAGTGTCCCTTTAAACTATAAATACAGAGCTTAGATATATGCCTGATTTACTCCTATTATCAAAAATTAAGTTGCTTAAAATTGCATTCTCTATCTGAATCATGAAAAAATAGATGGTTTCATATGCCTTTAACCCCTTAATGACCAAGGACGTACGCCACACGTCCTCTAAAAAAATACACTTAATGACCGAGGACGTGTGGCGTACGTCCTTGGTCTGGAAAGCAGCTGGAAGCGATCCTGCTCGCTTCCAGCTGCTTTCCGGTTATTGCAGTGATGCCTCGATATGGAGGCATCCTGCAATAACCCCCCTTGGCCATCCGATGCAGAGAGAGCCACTCTGTGGCCCTCTCTGCACCGGACATCGATGGCCGGTAGCGTTGGTGGGTGGGAGCCGACTTGGGAGGTGGGTGGGCGGCCATCGGTGAGATCTGGAAGGTGGAGGGGGCGGGATCGGGTGGGAACCGCTACACTACAGAAAATTTTTTAGAAGTATATTGTCAAATAAAATGAAATACTTGTTTTACCAAAGCATCTAAGGGATCTGGAGGGGTGGGGGGGGGGGGGAAGCTACACTACAGAAAAGGGACATTTTTTAATTAAAAAAAAAATGCATATTATTCACTAAAATGGGTACTGGCAGACAGCTGCCAGTACCCAAGATGGCGCACATTAAGTCAGAGGGGGAGGGTTAGAGAGCTGTTTGGTGGGGGATCAGTGAGGTTGGGGGCTAAGGGGGATCCTACACAGAAGCATATGTAAATATGCAAAAAAAAAATGCACAAAAAAGCCAAAATTTTCCTTTTATTTTAGTACTGGCAGAGTTTCTGCCAGTACTTAAGATGGCGGGGACATTTGTGGGGTAGGGGAGGGAAGAGAGATGTTTGGGAGGGATCAGGGGGTCTGATGATTCAGGTGGGAGGCTGATCTTTACACTAAAGCTAAAATTAACCCTGCAAGCTCCCTACAAGCTACCTAATTAACCCCTTCACTGCTAGCCATAATACACGTGTGATGTGCAGCGCCATTTAGCAGCATTCTAATTACCAAAAAGCAACGCCAAAGTCATATATGTCTGCTATTTCTGAACAAAGGGGATCCCAGAGAAGCATTTACAACCATTTGTGCCATAATTGCACAAGCTGTTTGTAAATGATTTCAGTGAGAAACCTAAAATTGTGAAAAATTTAACGTTTTTTTTAATTTGATCGCATTTGGCGGTGAAATGGTGGCATGAAATATACCAAAATGGGCCTAGATCAATACTTGGGGTTGTCTACAACACTACAGCTAAAATTAACCCTAGAAGCTCCCTACATGCTCCCTAATTAACCCCTTCACTGCTGGGCATAATACACGTGTGGTGCGCAGTGGCATTTAGCAGCCTTCTAATTACCAAAAAGCAATGCCAAAGCCATATATGTCTAATATTTCTGAACAAAGGGGATCCCAGAGAAGAATTTACAACCATTTATGCCATAATTGCACAAGCAGTTTGTAAATAATTTCAGTGAGAAACTGAAAGTTTGTGAAAAAAATTGTGAAAAAGTGAACGATTTTTTGTATTTGATCGCATTTGGCGGTGAAATGGTGGCATGAAATATACCAAAATGGGCCTAGATCAATACTTTGGGTTGTCTTCTAAAAAAAAATATATACATGTCAATGGATATTCAGGGATTCCTGAAAGATATCAGTGTCCCAATGTAACTAGCGCTAATTTTGAAAAAAAAATGGTTTGAAAATAGCAAAGTGCTACTTGTATTTATGGCCCTATAAGTTACAAAAAAAGCAAAGAACATGTTAACATTTGGTATTTCTAAACTCAGGACAAAATTTAGAAACTATTTAGCATGGGTGTTTTTTGGTGGTTGTAGATATGTAACAGATTTTGGGGTTCAAAGTTAGAAAAAGTGTTTTTTTCCATTTTTCCTCATATTTTATAATTTTTTTATAGTAAATGATAAGATATGATGAAAATAATGGTATTTTTAGAAAGTCCATTTAATGGCGAGAAAAACTGTATATAATGTGTGGGTACAGTAAATGAGGAAGAGGAAAATTTCAGCTAAACACAAACACCGCAGAAATGTAAAAATAGCCTTGGTCCCAAACGGACAGAAAATGGAAAAGTGCTCTGGTCACTAAGGGGTTAAAGAACGTTACTGCATCAGTCACATGTTTGAAGCACCCCTAAAAAAATAATCCATGGGTGCCCCCAGAAAATCTCATGATTCAGTTTTAATTAAAATGGAATTTAAAAAAAAAAAAAAACAAAGAAAAAAAAAACACCTTTATTATGCATATTTTGCACAACCAACAGTTATAAATACACTTTTTTTACCTCTGATCACCTTGTATCTGAGCCTCTGCAAACTGCCCCCTTATATCAGTTCTTTTGACAGACATCCATTTTAGCCAGTCAGAGCTGGCTCACTTGAACTCCAGGTGCATGAGCACAGCGTTCTATCTATATAACACACACCCTAACACCCTCTATATGACACAGCCGCACACCAACACCCTCTATATGACACAGCCGCACACCAACACCCTCTATATGACACAGCCGCACACCAACACCCTCTATATGACACAGCCGCACACCAACACCCTCTATATGACACAGCCGCACACCAACACCCTCTATATGACACAGCCGCACACCAACACCCTCTATATGACACAGCCGCACACCAACACCCTCTATATGACACAGCCGCACACCAACACCCTCTATATGACACAGCCGCACACCAACACCCTCTATATGACACAGCCGCACACCAACACCCTCTATATGACACAGCCGCACACCAACACCCTCTATATGACACAGCCGCACACCAACACCCTCTATATGACACAGCCGCACACCAACACCCTCTATATGACACAGCCGCACACCAACACCCTCTATATGACACAGCCGCACACCAACACCCTCTATATGACACAGCCGCACACCAACACCCTCTATATGACACAGCCGCACACCAACACCCTCTATATGACACAGCCGCACACCAACACCCTCTATATGACACAGCCGCACACCAACACCCTCTATATGACACAGCCGCACACCAACACCCTCTATATGACACAGCCGCACACCAACACCCTCTATATGACACAGCCGCACACCAACACCCTCTATATGACACAGCCGCACACCAACACCCTCTATATGACACAGCCGCACACCAACACCCTCTATATGACACAGCCGCACACCAACACCCTCTATATGACACAGCCGCACACCAACACCCTCTATATGACACAGCCGCACACCAACACCCTCTATATGACACAGCCGCACACCAACACCCTCTATATGACACAGCCGCACACCAACACCCTCTATATGACACAGCCGCACACCAACACCCTCTATATGACACAGCCGCACACCAACACCCTCTATATGACACAGCCGCACACCAACACCCTCTATATGACACAGCCGCACACCAACACCCTCTATATGACACAGCCGCACACCAACACCCTCTATATGACACAGCCGCACACCAACACCCTCTATATGACACAGCCGCACACCAACACCCTCTATATGACACAGCCGCACACCAACACCCTCTATATGACACAGCCGCACACCAACACCCTCTATATGACACAGCCGCACACCAACACCCTCTATATGACACAGCCGCACACCAACACCCTCTATATGACACAGCCGCACACCAACACCCTCTATATGACACAGCCGCACACCAACACCCTCTATATGACACAGCCGCACACCAACACCCTCTATATGACACAGCCGCACACCAACACCCTCTATATGACACAGCCGCACACCAACACCCTCTATATGACACAGCCGCACACCAACACCCTCTATATGACACAGCCGCACACCAACACCCTCTATATGACACAGCCGCACACCAACACCCTCTATATGACACAGCCGCACACCAACACCCTCTATATGACACAGCCGCACACCAACACCCTCTATATGACACAGCCGCACACCAACACCCTCTATATGACACAGCCGCACACCAACACCCTCTATATGACACAGCCGCACACCAACACCCTCTATATGACACAGCCGCACACCAACACCCTCTATATGACACAGCCGCACACCAACACCCTCTATATGACACAGCCGCACACCAACACCCTCTATATGACACAGCCGCACACCAACACCCTCTATATGACACAGCCGCACACCAACACCCTCTATATGACACAGCCGCACACCAACACCCTCTATATGACACAGCCGCACACCAACACCCTCTATATGACACAGCCGCACACCAACACCCTCTATATGACACAGCCGCACACCAACACCCTCTATATGACACAGCCGCACACCAACACCCTCTATATGACACAGCCGCGGCTTTGCAAGGAAAAAAGCAGTTCATCATAGTTTACATTTTAGCAATTTTGTTAAATGAAAGTGCCCCTGTTTTTAATTGGATTTTTAAAAACCAGGCACACATTAGTCAAACTTTACATTCACTTTAAGGTTTGTTTCAATCAAAGGGACATAATACTCATGATGCATCACTTGAAAGTGATGCAGCATAACTAAAAGCAGACATGAAAATATTACCTGAACATCTCTATGTAAAAAGGAAGATATTTTACCTCAATTTCTTCAGCTCGCCAAAGGGCTCTGTGAAGTAAGCTTCAGCTGTAAGTTGGAAAAAAAAAAAAGCCATTCATAATCAGTGAGGACATACTTTGATCTCAAAATTTCGTTGAAATCTGGTTTGATTTCATAGTAAACTTCCTTTAACTGAATAGGAAAAATTGGACTGCCTGCACTTGCCAGATGCTCACTCCTGATTGGTTGCTTTAAAGGGACAGTTCACCCAAAAACTCTCCCCTTTAAATTATTCCCAATGATCCTTTTTACCTGCTAGAGTATTAAATTGGTTACAAGTTGCTCCTTTACTCATATTTCAGCATTTGAAATAGCCGATTTAGCGTGTGGTTTCCCAACCTATACTGAAAGTTTTGATACTGGCGTATATGCTATTGAATAGCCTAAGTAAACACAGCCAGCAGAATAGATTACACCCTCAGTGGGGGGCATGATAGTTAATAAAATTATAGTTTTCCATTGTTCTCTCTATGTATTGAGCTTTGGTGTTCCAGACAAATATAAGATAAGGAAGCAAGTCTGTACATAAGTGATAACATAATGAGATCTGATATTACCTGAAGCTCAACTCATTGTAATAGGCTGTGGTTTCAAAGCACAAAACCAGCTACTTCAGATACACAAACCCGAAAATGCAATTTCTCAAATATTTTATACTCTGCAGTTGGTATAACAAGTCATTTAAAATACATTTATGGAAAAACAAGTTTACAGTGTACTGTCCCTTTAAAGTGGGATGTGAATACTTAGGACAGTTTAAGGTAAAAACATCTTTACAAAGATGTTCATGTGCTATTTTCTAGTCTTTACAGCTATGCTGTATGACTTTTAAGTGCTTCATCATTAAAGGGACATGATACCCAAATTTGGCTGGTACATGGCATGAGGCATGCTTCACACCTAGAGGGTAAAGGGCATGTAACCAGTTGTCCACTAATTTACATAATTGTATTTGGTGTTAAAAATAAATGCTGAAGATGGTCAATGCAAATGCCCAGAAGCAATTCAGCATTGCAGCTAGTATAAAAAGCTACTCATCCAGAGACCATGACTTGGCTCAGTTATAACACAGAAGTGAACACAACCACTCATTTAAAACGTTAGACCTGCCCATTCATTGGAAGAGTTGCATGTAAATTGAGTTTTCAGTGAGGGAAAGATCCAATATTTCTGTTCTTGAAGCACTTGGTGACAAACACTTAAAAAGGGACAAGTCAAAATTAAACATTTAAGATACAGAAACACAATTTTAAACTTTCTCAATTTACTTCCAGTAAAAAAGTGTGAATAGTCTATGTTTACATTGAGTCACCAGCTCCTACTGAGCATGTGCAAGAATTCACAGAATATAAGTATATGCCTTTTGTGATTGGCTGATGGCTCTCACATGATACAGGAGTGGAAATAGAATAGACTTAAAGGGACACTCATTTTTTCTTTGCATAAATGTTTTGTAGATTTATATAGCCCATAAAGTTTTTTTTTTTTAAATGTATAGTTCTGCTTATTTTTAAATAACATTGCTCTGATTTTCAGACTCCTAACCAAGCCCCAAAGTTTTATGTGAATACCGTCAGCTACCTTCTCCAGCTTGCTCCTGTTTGCGTAAAGGGTCTTTTCATATGCAAAAGGGGGAGGGGGAGTGTCTTATTTCCCACTTGCAGTGGGCTTTCCAGCTACCTTTTCAGAGCTAAACTGAGGTTCTAAGTTTTTAAACATTTTTATACTGGATTTTTATATCAGTGTCTGTGCATCTTATTCTTTATAGTAGTGTCTATTACATGCAGTTATATGAAACTGTGTATACTGTCCCTTTAACTGAAATTTGTGCCCCCCACCACAACAAAAAACTACGACTAAGTGCTATTTGCATTGTCTTGTTATCATGCATGCGTTTGAGTAGATAAAAACTAATGATCATCTATGAAAGGTCTGTACAAGACACATATGAAAATACTTAGTGTTTGACATTTTAGTTACTTTATACATCATAATTTTGCATCTTTTATGCATTAGTGCAATTAGGTTACAAATCCCAAATATTGGAGGGGTGACAAATTTAGGCTATAATTTAAAAAATACTGAATTGCATAAAGGGACAGTCTAATCCTTTTTTAAACATTCCCCAGTTTTGCATAGAATATACTTTGTACCCCTAATTACCTTGCAACTAAGCCTCAGCAAACTGCCCCTTTATCAAAGTTCTTTTAACAGACTTGCATTTTAGCCAGTGCTGAACAAATTAGCACTGTTTAACTGAAAAACTATCAATATGCACTGACATAAGGGGCCTTTAATAGCTTAGGAATCAGTTTATGAGCCAACAGATTTAACTTTCAAAGAATACCAAAACTTGCATGCCTACCTGAACCAAGAGTTTGACCTGACCATCCCTTTAAGTGTGATATAGATAGAACATACTTTAAACAGAAATGTGTTACAAAAGCACACCAACTTGATCAAAACACCCCTTTAAATAAGGACAGCACCTTGTTTTAATAACTTGTTTTTTTGCTGATGTTCTATAGCAACACAACATAAACATCTTTAAATTACAAGTTAACCATTTAACTGCAATTAAAAAAAAAAATAGCCAACCTCCAGCAACCATTTGAGTTGTTTGGAGAAGCCAATCTGTGCTTTAGTCCACACAGACAAGGCTAGCTACATTCAGAATATAATGGTGTGTTTTACAGTTATTTGATCAAGCCAATTAGGGGCAAATATGTGGCAAGGTTAACCTGAGAAGCCAGCAGGTAAATTTCAAGTTCTGGTAATTTTAAGAGCTAAATTTAGTGAAAAATGTAGCAGAATATATTGCAAAGTTGTTTCATTATGCATAGCTAAACACTTTATAAATCTGTTTACGGTATAACAAAAAAATTTCAATCCTTCAACTCAATGCTCAGCTAGCTACAGTAAAGCACGTGGCATTTCTGAAGAATTGCATAAAGTACTTTTCACATACCTGTCCAGCAATTCTGTCCAAGTCTCTCTGTCCCTGGGGAGTCAGTCTGCGACCTCTAATAGGCAGAATAAAAAAACAAAGATAGTACACGTCATCATTGGTATATTTAACAGAACATTTAGAGCATAACAATTGAAACGCACATGAATGTATATCAATTATGAAAAGAGGCATTGTCACCCCCCCCCCAACACATCCATGAAAATACTTCTATAAGGGGGGGGGGGGGGAGAAGAGTTACCATTTTTTAATAATATCTTATATTGTGCACTAAGTATATGTACACATGCCATGTAAACACTGTCTACTTTAGAGCCAGGGGTCACACGTCTGATAATGGAAAGCGACTGCTAACATGCTCTTCAAGCAGGAGTGTTTTGTTTTTTTACACAGGCAGAGTGAAAGCTAACACTGTTAAAGGGTCAGTGTACTGTAAGTTATTTTCCCTTTTAGTTTGTACCCAATTATCCATTTTACCTGCTGGAGTGCATTAAGTTGTTTACAAATAGTGGTTTACTTGGTAACCCCACCAGGGGTAATATTCTAGCAGCCAGTGAAGGTAAACTGATGATGAATGCTTAGTTTTTAAAAATACTATTAAAGACAAGGGCACTTTCAGTTTAGAAAGCAGCCGTTTGGTTTAAAAACATACCTATTCACACATCAAAAATGACATCCGGCTTCCTTCAATCACGGCATGGCCTCAGGCAATGATCCCCTGGAGGGAAAGCCTTGATTGGAGGAAGCTAGATTGCCGACGTGTGGAGAGAATCTGCTCCGGCTGTGAAGAGAAGGTAAGTTTATAAACAAAATGGACGCTTTGTAAACTGATGAATTTAAGTACCCTGTTATTTTAAAAAAAACAGGATCTCATTCATTAAAGGTTACCTTCACTTTTAAGGACCATTAACCCATTATGCATATTGGAGATAGGTACTGTGTCACATGACACTTTGCTCAGCGTACCCTGTTGACGTAGTACCAACATCCAACCTTCAGCATCATGCTGCAGTCCGCTTTGATAGCTAGGACTGCAGCCAGAAGCAGAAGACATCTGCCTTCATATAATAAGGAAGCACTGATCGTGCTCACGGCCATTTGAAAGCAGAATGCTAATGAAGGTTACATTCACTGTCTGCAGCGGCTTGCGGTGATGCCATGGAAGGGTGGGAGGGGGCAGAGCAGTGCAAGAGGGTTCCCTATCTACAGAAGATAGAATTTGGCAAGGGAGGGCTTTCTACACTACAGAAAATATAAAAACACTATCCCTAAACTGCATTCTGTCTGCCAGTACCTAAGATGGTGGTGAGGCTGGAAGGTTAATTTTAACTGTAGCCAAGCGATTACCCTCCCGTAAAGCTAAAATTAACCTTTCAATTTACCCGATTAACCCCTTCACTGCAAGGAATATTAGAAATGTTGTGCGCTGCTGCAATTAACAGCCTACTAATTACCGAAAAGTAAAGGCAAATCCATGCATATCTGCTATTTCTGAAAAGGGAATACCAGAGAATCTTTGAAAACCATTGTTAAAGCGGCACAAAGCGGTATGTAAATAATTTCAGCGATAAACCCAAATTTGTAAAACAGTTGGATATATTTTAAAAATTGCATTTTGCGGCAAAACTGACAAAATTATATATATACACCCCAAAATGGGAAAACATGTTTAAATGGATCAATTGCAAAAATGCTAAAAACTTCTGGTACTTTGGGCATGTTTCTCTAAAAAAAATTCTGGTCCTTAAAGTGATGGTAAATACTAGCGTTTGAAACTCTAGGATTTCTCAGTGTAACAAATAAAAGGATACTTTCAGTTATGAAGTATATATAAAAAAAAAAAAAAAAAAACTCCATATGGAAAATTCCTTTGTCTGCAGTATTCACTGCATTGAGCCCTCTTGTGCAAATGTGTTTTTTATAGATGTAATAGAGCCCTATGTGGGCTATGCGAATTTACAGTGGGCAACAAAAAAGTGGTGACTTCATTTACTACTGGGGAAACTTTTGAAATTAATACACACTTTACATGCAATTCTTTTATTGTGCATCTCCTGGAATGCAAATGTGGACTCCAGTATATTGGAAGGACCTCTAGACCCCTCAAAAAGACGGGGGGGGGGGGGGTTGAACACATGAGGAACCTTAAAAATGGAACTAAAAATTATAGCATACCAAGACATGGAAATAAATGCCATGTAGGTGAACTAAATATATTTAAAATGTATCTGTTAGAATTAGTTGAACCCAAATGGGGTAGAAATAGACTACTGTATCTTAGACAGAGAAACATACTGGATATGGAAAAAGAAAACATTGAACCCATATGGACTCAATGAAAATATTGGGGAATATTATGTACGCAATACGATATAGAATATAAACCAGAGAAGTTAGCATTATGAACATTGTTCAGAATGGAATTTATCTTGATCTGTTATAAGTGAATCATTTATATATACACAATCCTAATGGATAGTCCTATGAAGGGAGAATAAAGTAACTTAATACTGAGAGGACAGGTGACATATCAATGGCCATATATGGAACGTTAATATTTAGTTTAGGTATATACATTATCTTACTGTAGATATCAGACTCTACCCAGGTATGCCATAACTTGATATATCTGATCAAAAGAATTAAACAACAATTTTCTAACAGTGATAGGGTATAGAGATTAACTATAGAACTTTAGTTACGCAATATGAAGGTATTTCTCGCTTGGAATCTTTGATATTAGGAAGGATAGATTGGAGATAAAATCTCCTTAGGGCACACCAGAACATCAGATTCATCGATATTTGTTTAATGTATACAATATATCCTGGATATCCTATTTAGAGATATCTACCTTAATTGACCTTTTAATTAACTGATGGAGTATATTATGAATTAATTTTTGTTTAGATCAAGTAGACTAATTGTCCCTATCTAGTGAATTACGTTCATTTCTAGAGATATTTAGAACACATTTGATCTATCCATTTTTAAATATTTTAGGTATCTCATAGAATTATATTACGTTTTATTATTTTTTTTATTAGTATTTTGTATGACAGATAGTTCTGCACAAGTTAGTCTGTAATCGGCACACGAGAATATGAGTCTGAGATAGGACCAATAGATGTGAGAAGCTGATCAGGAGTTTGTACTGTCTGCTTGTGTTGACGATACAGCTAACCTAAGCAGAAGCTAAGGAGTCTGTATAGTCTCAAGAGAATATGTATTTTAATTGTATTAGGATAAAGACATCCGAATGTATGACCAAGTTTTTATTTGATTTTATTTATATTATTTGATCTAATACGCTAGATTGTAAGGTGTCAACACTGCGTTACTGCGCTGCTAATCAAAATCCTATGAGACACACAAATGTGAAGCTGTTTACATAGACAGATTTCTTTAACGCTATTATGACAATTATTCATGAGTGATATGAGCGCCCGATCTTTCTATTGGCACATTTAAACACCTATCAGAAGCTTTAGAAAATGGTTTGTTACCATTTTATGAATGAAGTATCAGCTGTTCAATAGTATTGAAAGTTGAACCAATAGAGGAGTAAATGTCAGTGTAGGCACAGTGGGACGCTGAGAATCGTATTTAATCCGTGGAAATTTTAAAATGTGTAATGCACCTGAGGAAACGGTTTGATCCCGTGAAACTTCGTGTTACTGTTTTTAAATAAAAGTCTTCATTTTAAGAGACTTGCCACGGATTTTACTTTTGGAGTCATACATTCGCAATACCCCTGTTCGATATTTTCTCCCGATTGTGGGACAGCACTACCTGGTTGGAGTTAATTTTACAACGAACTGTTAAGTGACTGTATATTACCAATACTGCATTTATCTGATCTAATGGATGATATATGTGTTTAGTATAAGATTCTGATAGACAGATACACACTTTATTTGGGCTTATTTACCATTCATTGTTTGACATTTTGGATTATAACAGTGAACTTGATCATTGCTTTTTTTTTTATTAGCGTGTTGGTCGCACCGATTTATATTTAGAATCACTCATTTGGCGCATCCAATTTATTATTATATGCTATAAGGTGCAGAGGTGCCTGATGTTTATAGAAAAATAAACTGTCTGAAAATACAGGGCGGGCTGTGGACTCACCGTGTCAAAAATAAAATTTCAGGTAAGCATAAATTCTGTTCTAATGACAGAGAGTCTACGGATCATCTTACTGTTGGGAACCAATATCCAAGCTAGAGGACACTGATAAGGGAAAAGTGACGAAAATCCTTAGTTGCCTAAACAAAAAAAAAAAAAACCACGTCGCACAACCTAGATGTGGTACATGCTTTAAACGTTCCTTATGAGAAGGAACATCAATCTCTTGAATATTCCTATCCGAAACCACCTTAGGAAAAAGCCTAAGGCAGTACGCAAAACTACTTTAACGAAAATAATAAGGAAAGGCGATTCATACTGCAAAGCTGAAAGCTCCGAAACTATTCGAGACAAAGAAATCTTAATATCCAAAGAATGCATAGGTTCAAAAAGGAGCATGTTGAAGAACTCTTAGAACTAAATTGAGACTCCATGGAGGAGTAGCAAATATTAACCTAGGCCTGACTAACCAGAGCCTAGCAAAAAGACTTCTGGCATATCTGCCAGACGTTTATGCAACAAAATAGATAAAGCAGAAATTTGACCCCTCAAGGTACTAGCAGATAAACCCTTCTCCAAACACTCTTGGAGAAAGACAAAATCCTAGGAATTTTAACTCTATTCCAAGAAAAACCTCTTGATTCACACCAATACAAATTTTTACACCAAATCTTATAAATCTTTCTTTCTAGTCACAGGCCTATGAGCCTGAATCAGTAATAAACGATTCAGAAGAACCCAGTTTAAATAGCAAGCGTTCAATCTCCAAGCAGTCAGCTTCAGAGAAAACATTTGGATGAAGGGCCCCTGAAGTAGAAGGTCCTTCCGTAACGGAGGTCTCCAAGGTGGAAGAGATGATATCTCCACATACCAGATTCTGCGAGGCCACGCCAGGGCAATGAGAATCACCGACGCCCTTTCCCGTCTGATTCAAACAATGACCCGTGGAAGGAGAGCGAACGGAGAAAAAAAAAATAAAAAATCATGCTAGACTGAAGTTCCAAGGAACTGCCAGAGCATCTATCATTACAGCCTGAGGATCTCAAGACGATGACGCATACCTTAGAATCTTGGCATTCTGGCAAGATGCCATGAGATCCAGCTCCCCCCACTTGATAATCAAGTCTGAAAATACCCCCGGATGGAGTTCCCACTCCCCTGGATAAAAAAAAAAAGTCTGTTGACTTAGAAAATTTGCTTCCCAATTGTCCACCCCTGGAATGTGGCTTGCAGACAGACAATTGTGTGATTATGCCCACTGAATAATCTTGGCTACCTCTGTCATGACCAAGGAACTCCGACTCCCCCCACCGATGATTGATGTAAGCCACAGACATGTTGTCCGACTGAAGAATGTATGTGTATCTCTATATATCTATCTCTATATATCTATATCTCTATATATCTCTCTCAAATAGAAAAAAAAAACAAAAAAAAAAAACAGGTGTATAAAAAAAAATGCAGATCTTAAGATCAGATGTTATATAACCAAGGAGTATAAGGTTAATATATGGTGTATAATTATAGCATTAGATTAAGGTCCCAAATGATGATATTTGTGGGTATACGAGTACTCCTAAAATACAGTATATAGTTATAGGCAGCGCCACATGGCCTAGTATTGTCTAACTGGATGGCAAATATTGATGGGATATATTGAACTCACATTTGATGAAGCACCTGTAGTGCAAATAGAGAAGGCTAGAATCAAACAGTCACCAAGCAGACTGGCCTCTGGCAAAGATTCAGGGGTCTCTAATTGAGGTTGAAGCAAAATGCCAATATGGCCTAGTATTGTTTGGCTCAATTAATATTAATACAAATAAAGTTGTACTTATGTGAAGCAAAGCACCTCCCTTGGTGCAATAGTAGCAGGCTGGGATTAAACAGTCACTCAGCGGACTGGCCTCCAGGGAGATTCAAGGCTCAGGTGGATAGCCCCCAAAAAAGTGGGCATCAGATAGTGTTAAGTAGATGAAATAAAGTATGGCAGCAAGGGGTAAATTAAATAATTTCACTTTAATAAAAGCATAAAAACATGTAATGCGTTCCTCAACACAAAGGTTGTTTCATCAGGCAAATCTGATAAACTGGACTTAAACTGAGGCCAGGCGAGCATTGAAGATTGCCCTCAGCTCTAGAATATTTACAGGAAGAACCGACTCCTCCCAAGTCCAAAGACCCTGAGCCTTTAAATGAACCCCAGCCAGCTCCCTATCCCAGCAGACTGGCAGTGGTCACAATCACCCAGGTAGGTCTCCGGAAGCAGGTTCCCTGAGATTGAAGATCCTGGGGCAACCGCCACAGAATAGAGTTTTTCTCCTGATCCAAAACAATGTGGAGACAGAACTGCATAATCCCCATTACATTGTCTGAGCATGCACAACTGCAGAGGCCCGAGATGGAACCGAGCAAACATAACTGACACCAGACCAATGACCTCCATACACTGAGCTATGGACAGCTGGGGAGAGGCCTAAAGAATAAGACAAGAATTGAAGATCTTTATTTTCTGGCATGTCAGAAAAATGTTAATTTCTAGGGAATCTTATTGTTCCCAAAAATACCACTTTTAGTCGGAATCAAAGAATTTTCCTAAATTCACTTTCCAACCGTGGAAGCGCAGAAAAAAAAAAAAAATATAATATCTCCATGTGGGAGCTTGCTTGTTGGAGATGGCGCCTGAACCAGAATATCGTTCAGATAAGGCGCTACTGCAACACCCTGCAACCGAAGAACTGCCAATAAAGCTCCCAGAGCCTTTAAAAAGATCCTGGGAGCCATAGCAAGACCAAAATGGAAGGGCGACAAACTGAAAATGTTTGTCTAGAAATGCAAATCTTAAAGAAACTTGTGATAATCGAGGATAGGAATATGCAGATACGCATCCTTTAAATCCACTGTGGTCATGAACTGACCCTCCTGAACTAAAGAAATGGAACGAACAGTCTCCAGCTTGAAAGACAGAATTGAGAAACTTGTTCACACTCTTGAGATCCAGAATAGGATAGAAGTTTCCCTCTTGGGAACTACCGACTGGAATAAAAACCCAGACCCTGCTCCTGAATATGAACTATTACTTCCATATCGGAAAGATCCTGGACACAACACCTCTCTATCTGGTTTAGAGAACCTGGAGAGAAGAAACCTGCCCCTGGGATGAGTCTGGAATTCTAGCTTGTAACCCTGGGATACGATGTCCACTACCCAGTTATCTGGAACATCCCGAACGCAAGGGAAAATAAAGAAAGTCTGCCCCCCACAAGATTTGCTCCCAGATCGATGGGCAGACCCATCATGCTGACTGAGTCAGTAACAGGCTTTTTAAATTGCTTCCCCCTATTGCAGGAACACTTAGAATGCTCCTGCTTGGAAGAGGAATGTTTAGCCGAGACGTTGCAACAGGAACGAAAATTACTTTGATTTTTTTTATGTCTTTAATCCCGAGGAAGAAAATGACTTTACCTCCCGTAATATCAGAAATAATCTCAGCCAGAACCTGGTCCAAACAAGGTCTAACCCTTTTAAGGAATAGACAAAAGCTTAGTTTTAGAACAAATATCCGCAGACCAGGACTTTAACCATAAAGCTCTGAGCAAAGATAGCAAAGCTAGAAATCTTTGCCCACAATTTGATAACTGAGCAGCATCGGAAATAAGATTTAGCCAATTTAAGAGCCTTAATCCTATCCTGAATCTGAGGAGTTTGACCGAATAGAATCAGAAAACTCAAACCAAAACCAATAAGCTGCCACGCTAGTGACAGTAGCAATACACACCGCAGGCTGCTATTACAAGCCCTGGTGAATATACATCCTCTTAAGTAAAGCTTCTTATCCATAGGATCCTTAAAACAACTATCCTCAATGGGAATAGTAGTTCTTAGCCAAAGTAGAAATAGCACCCTCAACCTTGGGCACAGTCTGACAAGACTAATAGAATCAGCAATAGGAAATATCTTAAGAAATTGGGGAAGGGGAATAAAGGAACCCCAGGCTTCTCCCACTACCGTGCAATAATCTCTGAAGCACGATCAGGGACAGGGAATACCTCCACTGCGGAAGGAACATCAAAATATTTATTAAGCTTGCTTGATTTCTTAGCAGTCACAACCAAAGAATCAGAATCATCCAAAGTAGACAAAACCTCCTTAACAAACGGAGGTGCTCTAATTTGAACCTGAATGACAACTTCAGCATCAGAAGAGGGCAATATACTGTCAGTCTGAAACCTCACCCATTAAAGGACCAGTAAATTATACAGGTAGCCCTCAGTTTACGCCGCAGTTAGGTTCCAGAAGGAATGGTTGTAAATTGAAACCCAGTTTATAATGTAAGTCAATGGGAAGTGAGGGAGTTAGGTTCCAGGCCCCTCTCAAAATTGTCATAACACCCAATACTATTTTTAAAGCTTTGAAATGAAGACTTTAAATGCTAAACAGCATTATAAACCTAATAAAATAATCACAAACAGACATCACTTGCATTTTTCTGCAAACATTTTTTCTATGCATTCCAATCTAGACTGATTTATAGACAGGAAGATCTTGTTCCTTTGAAATCTGCTCGATATCTCAGGTCTGGTTAAACTGATTAATTTCAACTTACTTGGCTTTGCTGCAACACAAGCGGACAGCTCCACCTACTGGATATTTTAATAAATGCACTGCTTCTCAATGCTTTTCAATAGCAGTCACATGACTGGAAAAAAAGGTTGTTATTCTGAAACTGTAAATTGGACCGTTGTAAAACGAGGGCCACCTGTACAATAGATTTTCATAATCAACAAACAAGACAATGCAATAGCACTTAGTCTGAACTTCAAATGAGTAAAAAAAAATTGACAAATTTTATAGTTATGTCTATTTCCACTCCCCCTGTATCATGTGACAGCCATCAGCCAATCACAAATGCATATATGTATATTCCGTAAATTCTTGCACATGCTCAGTAGGAACTGGTGACTAAAAAGTGTAAATATAAAAAGACTGCATATTTTGTTAATAGAATTAAATTGGAAAGTTGTTTAACTGCATGCTCTGAATCATGAACTTTAATTTTGACTTGAGTGTCACTTTAAAGAATCCTCTCTCAGTCTTCTCAGAAGTGACATTAGAAAAAGCAACCCCTGAAAAAGGGGTTTCAATTTTTAAATTTCCTCTTACGCTTCCCCTGCAACATAGAGAAAGCAGCTAAAGCTTCAGAAACTGAAGAAATGAGAAGTCATATCCTGCAAAGAAACTCCACCTGGAGCATGAGAGGAAACAGGGTATAAAGCATGCGGGGCAGACAAGCATAGGGAAGCCTGAGAACAAGGCTGCACTTAACAGCATCTTCCCTAGAAAGTGACGGCACATTAAAAAAAAAAAAAAAAAAAAGTTTCTTTGTAATGCAATGTTCTTTCAATACATGAGGAACAGAAAGGAATAGAAGGTTCCACATTAGCCCCCAAACAGTACCATCAAAACAAATGGGGGGTTACCATAAAGTTAACTGCCCGGCAGCTTACAAATTTTAAGAGGCACCCTCCTCCTATGGGCCTGTGAAAAATGAAGACTGTGCAAACTTAAACAGGCTCTCTGACAAGGGCAGCAATAAATCGATTGGGAGGCACGGGAGGGGGATTCCCAAATGCTTAAGCCACCAATGCTCTACTGAAGAGACTGAAATGGACTACAGCTAAACCCTTAGCAAAGATAACATCTTGTCCTGCTTTGAAAATAAACTCTTGATTGTAGAATCTCAGACACCTAACTTTACCACCTCCTTGCAACTACTACAGGCAAAGAGAATGATTGGGGATTGTGGGTAAGGGGAGTGGTTTTTAACAGTTTTTGCGGTGGTGCTCTTTGCCGCCTCCTGCGGGTCAGGAGAGATATTCCCAACAGTAATTAAGATGATCCATGGACTCACCGTGTCATGAGAGGAAAAAAAAAAAAAAAAAAAAAAAAAAAAGTAATGAAAGTCGACATTCACTTTAAAGTAAAGGTCCATTTTGATGAATTCATGCCCAGTTTTTAATAAACCTATAAAAAAAGGGCACTGTAATTTATCAAAATTGACATTTCACCGTTTTCTTCAAAAGCTTTTTAATCCTGGCAGCTGCTCAAGCACTTCCACCACCTGTCTTCACGGCTCCAAAATGACAAATCCAGCTTCCTCCAATCAGTGTTGCATCAGGCCAAGATTCCCCCGGGGGGAATCTTGGCCTGACGACTGCAGAGGTTTCTGACGGATGGGGGAAGTCACATGAGCGGCATTCAGGATAAAAAGGTAAGTTTTTGAAGAAAACAGTGAAATGTCAATTTTGATGAATTAGTGCCCTTGTTTTTATTAGGTTTATTAAAAACCGGGCACCAATTCATCAAAATGGACCTTCACTTTAACCCTTCGAGTGCCAATGACTGCTCTGAGCCGTCAGTTTCCCACTCTGGTGCCAATGACAGCTCAGAGCCGTCACTAGCACTCTCCCACCTCGAGGGAGATTTGGGGGCTCCCATCCCGGGGGGGGGGAGGGATCATGCCTGTAGAGTGACAGGCATCACACGCAATGATGTCACCGCGCAACTTTAACAGTTTGTCTATACAAAGTATAGGGAATCGGGGCATGCTGCTTAGAAGCCTGTATCTCAGGCATCTAAGCAGCTACAGACCCAAGACCCACCATTGGAAAGGTAAATCGCCTAACCTTTCCAATGGTGTAAGTCTTGGGGATCTGGAGAGCAAAAAACAAAAATTATCATTTCATAAAATAAAAAAAATTAAATCCGCTTAGCACCCAGATGGGAAAGTGCTTAGCATTCAAAGGGTTAAAGGGATAGTAAACATTTAAAAAAAAAAATATATATATATATAAATGCCTTTACTACCCATTCCCCAGCTTTGACCCAACACATGGTTATATTAAAGGGACACTCTATCAAAATTAAATTTTCATTATTCAGATAGAACATAAAATTTTACTTCCATTAACAAAATGTGCAGTCTTTACATTTAAACTTTGAGTCACCAACTCCTGAGCATGTGCAAGAATGCATTTGAATGGCTGTCACATGGTACTTTTATGCATTTGTGATTGGCTGATGGCTGTCACATGGTACAGGGGGAGTTGAAAAAATTAAAAAATGTCAGAAAAAAAAAATCTCATTTGAAGTTCAGACTCAGTGCTATGGCATTCTCTTGTTATCTTGCATTTGTTGATTATGCAAATCTGTGTTGACTGGTCCTTTAATATACCTTATAACCTTTAAGCCTCTAAATTTGTCTGTTTCGAAGTCACTAAAGATAGCCCCTTGTTCACGTTTTGTATTATCTTTTCACAACAGGGGAGTGCCAATTCATGTGAGCCATATAGATAACATTGAGCTCACGCCCGTGAATTCTAAAAGCACTAATTGGCTTAAATGCACGTCAATAAAGTCATGTGATCAGGGGGCTGTCAGAAGCTTAGATACAAGGTAATCAGAGATAAAAAGTATACTAATATAACCATATTTTCACTGTGCCGCAACTTTACTGTTTAAATCTGTGCAAAACTGGGGAACCGGTAATTAAGGGATTATCCATCTTTAAACATTTTGTTGTGACTGTCCCTTTAACAAAGCAGGGCTCGACAAACCCAGGGAGCCACTGGCTCCTAGAATTTTACCCCTGGCTCTTAAAGGGACATGAAACCAAAATTTTTTCTCTCACGATTTAGAAAGAGCATATAATTATAAACAACTTTCTAATTTACTTCTCTTATCCAATTTGCATTATTATCTTGATATTCGTTGCTGAAAAGCATATCTAGATATGCTTAGTAGCTGCTGATTGATTTCTGCACATAGATGCCTCCTGTGATTGTCTCACAATGTGCATGGCTATTTCTTAAAGGATATCTAAATAAAGCAAATTAGATAATAGAAGTAAATGGGAATGCTGTTTATAATTGTATTCGCTACCTTAATCATGAAAGAAAATTTTTGGGTAAAGTGTCTCTAACTGTTTGGGTTATTCTCCATAGATCTTTAAACAACTCCCACTGCCTGGCTCCTAAATATTCTTACTGGCTCCTAATGTTTTAAACAGATTGTCAAGCACTGACTTAAAAAGGGACACTAAAGTCAAAATTTAACTTGCAAAATTAAAATACAGCATACAATTGAGAAACTTCCCAATTTACTTTAATTATCAAATATTGCAAAGTAATTTTAAATGCAACCTGGAGGCACCAGCTACTGTGGATACACAAAATTTCAGTCAATTTAAAATTGAATCAAAATAAGAGGAAAGCTTGCCATAACTACAATGATTTGTGTCACAAATCACTTTTGAAGAAATGCATAACATTACTTACAATCTCACAAAAATTTACAAGCTCCAGTAGAAGCACAGCCCTGAGTACCATATACAAATACTGTACATGTAACATTAACAGGTATAGACTATTCATAAACTAGGCATGGAAGTACATCATAAAACAATGCATTACATGCAGGGACTGGGAAAACAAGCATCCCATGCTCAGAACAGTATAAAAGGTTGTACAAGTGGAACTTAGCAAAAGAACAAGCTGAAAATCTAATCTGCTTCAGTTACTCACCCATTGGGGTCTTTCTCCACCATTTTAAGGTTTTCAAGAGCCTGTAGCACTCTTCTGGCAACACTTTTTGAGCCTCTGCTAAAGTGACTGGGCTTTACACCATTGCGCTGACGTCCACCATAAATCTTTGTCATTGATCCCACACCAGCGCCACCACGGAGGTACAAGTGGCGAGCTGTGGATGCTAGAATATAAATAGACAACTATAAAACAATGTATGGGTAACGAAAAGGGCAAACACTTGCAAAGCTATATGACGTTTAGAGATGTGAATGCTAAACAGCTGGCAACAAAAAGCAGTTATAAGTGTCATTATTTAAGCATCAATGTGTGTTCACTATAAATATAATACATAGCTGTCCATAAAAGCTCTTACCAGCACGAGTATAGAACCAGTTCTCATCATAAGGTGCCAACTCTTTGTGTTTAGCTAACTTAACTGTGTCTACCCATTCTGGGACCTTTAGCTTTCCAGACCTACAAAAAACAACAAAAAACACAATTACTATATATATATATATATATATATATAAAAAAAAAAATAAAAAAAAAAATATCAAACTCCAGGAAATGCATTAGGGAAGGAGGAGGCATACACTAGGGCAGCACTTGGACTGAAAACAAAACAATGCCGCCACTGGACCTTTTAAAGGGTCATGAAACCCAAAATGTCATTCAGATACAGCATACATTTTAAACTTTCCCAATTTACTTCTATTGTCAATTTACCTTCATTTTCTTTAAATCATTTGAGGAGTAAGGCACAAGCTCAACACATCAGTAAGCCAATTACAAGAAGCATATATTTACAGCCACCAATCAGCAGCTAACTCCCAGCTCCTGAATCTACCTAGGTATGTTTTTTTCAGCAAAACATACCAAGAGAACTAAACCATATTGTTTAAAATTCTGTACTCTGAATGAGGAAGGAAAAATGTTGGGTTTCACACCCATTTAAGATAAATATAAAACTTGATTAGGATTACCCAAAAAACACAATACATGTTTTGCTTCCTTTTCCTATAACTGAGTCAAAAGACCGAGTTGTTTACATCAGACAAATGGAAGCACACACCGCATGTATACTTCACAAGTCTAAAAGTGCTACTTGTTTACCTTTAACTGGCCTCAGCAGTGATAAGATTGGGAACAGCAAAAAACAATTGGGATTAAAAGATGGCAGAAAAACTATTTTGACAATTAGACCCACTACCTCTAAAATCTATGACAACAGAAGTAAACTAAAGCCAGACACATTTAAAACAGTCAAATAGACGCACTCACAAACCAAGTTGCACTTTTGCCAGGGTGCTAAATGTCCATGTGTAAAGAACCCAATATTCAGCACTCTGGACATGCAAAATTGTGAATATTTATTCAAAAACCAGTGATGTTTCAGGGTGTTCACCCCTTCATTAGACCAACCTGATCTGATGAAGGGGTGAACACCACGAAATGTCAGCAGTTTTGAAATATTAACTATATCGTAAGGCCAGAAAGTGCCGATTATTTGATTACACACACTATATATCTAGCTATCTCTATATATACATACACAATATGACTGTAGTGACAAACATAGAAACAGATTGAAAAAAATAAATAAAAGAAATCTACAGATTTGAGATTTTATCCCCCAAAGTTACTTACCTTGTTTCTTCTCCAGGCTCTTCTAATCAGGTATTTTCAAAAAACATTTTGCAGGTGTGCTGTCAAATCACAGCACGCCTGATCACGCTACTAAACTAAATGTAGCTCACTTCCACTACCAGACTAGAGTGGGAGAGTGCTTCATGTAGATCAATAATGCGATTGATGTGCCATGATTAGACAGCGCGCCTGCTAATCGCTTTTAAAAAGACCTGACTAGAAGAACCTGGAGAAGAAATTAGGCAAGTAACTTTGGGGGATAAAATCTCAAATCTTGATTTTTCAATCCATCACTAAGAAGTTACATAATTCTGCACATATTTTTTTAATTTTACTGTCACTGTAAAAGAGTTATGACTTGGAATTTTAGAAACAATTAGGAGCATAATCCAGTATACGGAATAGCCAATAAAATTATACCAAAATAAAAAAAATTATCTACTGGTTAAAAATCCAGAGACTTTTTTTTAAACTTTCATATATGCACAATTATTAAAGCAGTGTTTTTGCTGAGACTAATTTAGTAGTGAATACTTTGAATGAAAAGCTCACTTTTTAAGGAAGGCAGACAGAGCCCTGACAAACTCCTGTTGGTTAACGTCTTTCACCGTTACTCCAGGCATCTGCAAATAAAATGGAACAAGTCATAATGGCCGTTTCTATATATTAAATGCAGTTCTAATTCCGTTAACGGCTTAATAAGTAAAAGGCTCGCGAAAATAAAACGCAAGCAACAATATATGTACAGTATATAAAAATACCAAACACTCAGTTTCGAATGTTACACGTGACGTGAACGCGCAAAGAAAGAGTCAGGAGGTAAGGCGTTTTGTAAGTAGGCCACATGCGCTCCGAAAACGGCGTTATCTATAGTAATACATTAAAAATAAGTTTCACATAACATAACGCTGTGCCCGACACTGAAATTGTTCTCTCATGCAGAAGCATTTTATATATGATAATGTAATTATGTGTTAAAGCACGTGAACGATCGTTTCCACAAAAGAATTAAACTGCCGCAAAACCTCCAATACACAAATAATTTACGCCACATAGACTTGCTGCACCGTTTTAGCAGAACATATATAAGAATGTGTATTCCACAAGCTTAAAATCGCATAAAAAGCTAAAAATGACCGTCTTGTCAGGCCATACTGTACCACGCTCACCTTCTCTCAGTGAGGCCGAGAAGGAAAAGGGACAAACGGGGTCTCCCGTATGCAGAAGAAAGGGAACGTGGCTACGTCACACCCTAAAATCTATGTCCAGTTTCCTGATTGGTTCTTATTTAACCATTTTGTCAAGTGTGAAGCCTCGTTATAGATTGGAACGCATACGCAATTATACAGCGTTTGGTCAGGTTTAATGTGATTGGTTTAAGAGTAATTGTGCGTTCCAGGTTCCGGAAGTTAACAAAAATTAGGCACATTGTGATACATTTATGTGTAACGTCTATTATAATCGCGTGAACTACTGTAGAAGTAATGCAAACGATCGCATATTAACAATATCCGTATTATAATCAGCCGCTGCTCGCCGACCGATATTGCTCGGTTAGATGTTTCTTCACGTTTTAGCCACAACCCAAGACTAGTTAAAGGGAAACTAAACACTTTGAGATTGTGCTAAAAACTTTTAATACTTTCTTTTTTTTGTTTTGTTTATTTCTTTTAGTAATTTAAAGGTACAAAGTAGTACAGTAGCTATTGCTTTTCCATTGTTCTCTTATTCTATCCCTTTACAAGTGCTGGTTAGTGGCTCAGCATCTTCATGCTAGTCATTTCTCACACCCTGTGACAGATGCAGTGCACACACACACACACAAATCAGTAAAAATGTCTTGATAAGCTGTAACATGTGCCCATTACAGATCATGAGTGTTTTGTACTGGCTGCATTGTTCCATAATATTAATGAGGGCTTTTTAATTTTATTTATTATGTAACTTAAAGGGATAGTAAACCCACATTTTTTTCTTTCAAGATTCAGATAGACTCTAGACAGAGCATGCAATTTTAAGCAACTTTCTAATTTACTCCTATTATTACTTTTTCTTTGTTCTCTTGCTATCTGTTCTTGTAAAAGGAATCTAAGATAAGAATCCGGCCCATTTTTAGTTCAGCACCCTAGATAGTGCTTGCTGATTGGTGGCTACATTTAGCCACCAATCAGCAAGTGCAACCCAGGTGAGGGACCAGAAATGGGCCTGCTTCTAAGCTTACATTCTTGCTTTTCAAATAAATATTGCAAAAGAACAAATAAAAAATGATAATCGGATTAAATTAGAAAGCTGCTTAAAATTGCATGCTCTATCTGAATAATGATAGAAGAAAATTGGGCTTACTATCCTTTTAAACGATTTACAAAAAAATGCAAATATGTGAAAAGCTAACCCAAAGTACAGGGTACAGAGGATTTAACTCTGGCGATGAAGACAGCAGGATTTCAATTTAACAATTTAATATTTCATGTAAATAATCCAGCTATATTTTTCTTTTGTTTTCATAATTATATTTATTTGGAAGTTACATTAATTTGTAACCTTTAAAGGGACACTGAACCCAATTTTTTTTCTTTCGTTATTCAGATAGAGCATGCAATTTTAACCCCTTAATGACCACAGCACTTTTCCATTTTCTGTCCGTTTGGGACCAAGGCTATTTTTACATTTTTGCGGTGTTTGTGTTTAGCTGTAATTTTCATCTTACTCATTTACTGTACCCACACATATTATATACCGTTTTTCTCGCCATTAAATGGACTTTCTAAAGATACCATTATTTTCATCATATCTTATAATTTACTATAAAAAAAATTATAAAATATGAGGAAAAAATTGAAAAAAACACACTTTTTCTAACTTTGACCCCCAAAATCTGTTACACATCTACAACCATCAAAAAACACCCATGCTAAATAGTTTCTAAATTTTGTCCTGAGTTTAGAAATACCCAATGTTTACATCTTCTTTGCTTTTTTTGTAAGTTATAGGGCCATAAATACAAGTAGCACTTTGCTATTTCCAAACCACTTTTTTTCAAACTTAGCGCTAGTTACATTAGAACACTAATATCTTTCAGGAATCTCTGAGTATCCATTGACATGTATATATTTTTTTTTAGTAGACAACCCAAAGTATTCATCTAGGCCCATTTTGGTATATTTCATGCCACCATTTCACCGCCAAATGCGATTAAATACAAAAAATCGTTCACTTTTTTACAAATTTTTTCACAAACATTTGGTTTCTCACTGAAATTATTTACAAACAGCTTGTGCAATTATGGCTTAAATGGTTGTAAATTCTTCTCTGGGATCCCCTTTGTTCAGAAATAGCAGACATATATGGCTTTGGCGTTGCTTTTTAGTAATTAGAAGGCTGCTAAATGCCACTGCGCACTACACGTGTATTATGCCCAGCAGTGAAGGGGTTAATTATGGAGCATGTAGGGAGCTTCTAGGGTTAATTTTAGCTTTAGTGTAGTGTAGTAGACAACCCCAAGTATTGATCTAGGCCCATTTTGGTATATTTCATGCCACCATTTCACCGCCAAATGCGATCAAATTAAAAAAAACGTTAAATTTTTCACAATTTTAGGTTTCTCACTGAAATCATTTACAAACAGCTTGTGCAATTATGGCACAAATGGTTGTAAATGCTTCTCTGGGATCCCCTTTGTTCAGAAATAGCAGACATATATGGCTTTGGCGTTGCTTTTTGGTAATTAGAAGGCCGCCAAATGCCGCTGCATTTCACACGTGTATTATGGCTAGCAGTGAAGGGGTTAATTATGTAGCTTGTAGGGAGCTTGCAGGGTTAATTTTAGCTTTAGTGTAGAGCTCAGCCTCCCACCTGAAACATGAGACCCCCTGATCCCTCCCAAATAGCTCTCTTCCCTCCCCCACCCCCCAATTGTCCCCGCCATCTTAAGTACTGGCAGAAACTCTGCCAGTACTAAAATAAAAGCTATATTTGGGCTTTTTTTGTGTTTTTTTTTTAAGCATATTTACATATGCTGCTCTGTAGGATCCCCCCTTAGCCCCCAGCCTTACTGATCCCCCACCAAAGAGCTCTCTAACCCTCCCCCTCTGCCTTAATGGGCGCCATCTTGGGTACTGGCAGCTGTCTGCCAGTACCCAGTTTAGTGAAAAAATGTGCCTTTTTTTTTAAAAAAAACCCTTTTCTGTAGTGTAGCTTCCCCCCCCCCCAAGATCAACCCCCCACCCCTTCCACATCTCTTAGCTGTTTATTTACAATTTATTTTGTTGTACTTTTGAAAGGTTTTTTTTCTGTAGTGTAGCGGTTCCCTCCCGTGCACGCGCCCGCCCGCCGCCCCCCGTGCACGCGCGTGCTCCCGTGCGCGCTCCCGCCCCTCCCGCCCCCGATCCCGCCCCCCTCCACTCCACTGGGCACATCGATGGCCGCCCACCCGCCTCCCAGACTTGCTCCCACCCACCAACGATACCGGCCACCGATGTCCGGTGCAGAGAGAGCCACAGAGTGGCTCTCTCTGCATCGGATGGCCAAGGGGGGTTATTGCAGGATGCCTCCATATCGAGGCATCACTGCAATAACCGTAAAGCAGCTGGAAGCGAGCAGGATCGCTTCCAGCTGCTTTCCAGACCAAGGACGTACGCCACACGTCCTCGGTCATTAACTGTATTTTTTTTGAGGACGTGTGGCGTACGTCCTTGGTCCTTAAGGGGTTAAACAACTTTCTAATTTACTCCTATTATCAATTTTTCTTCGTTCTCTTGCTTTCTTTATTTGAAAAAGAAGGCTTCTAAGCTATTTTTTTGGTTCAGAACCATGGAAAGCACTTGTTTATTGGTAGGTGAATTTACCCACCAATCAGCAAGAACAACACAGTGTGTTCACCAAAAATGGGCCGGCATCTAATCTTACATAAATAGGAGTAAATTAGAAAGTTGCTTAAAATTGCATGCTCTATCTGAATCACAATAGAATACAATTGAGTTCAGTGTCCCTTTAAGTTGGTACCAACATTTAACCAGTATATATACATTTGGTGATGTACTGTTTACAATGTTAAAGGGATGTGATACCCAATTTTAAGCAACTTTCTAATTTACTCCTATTATCAAATTTTCTTCTTTCTCTTGGTATCTTTATTTATAAAGCAGGAATGTAAGCTTAGGAGCCGGGCCATTTTTGGTCCAGAACACTGGGTAGCGCTTGCTGATTGGTGGCTACATTTAAAATGAAAAAAAAAATACCGTCTGACTAGCAACCCCATATCTGTCTCTAATTTTTAAAAGTTTAGTTGTTTAAATATTGACAAAATATGTGTAAAGTTTTAGTGTCTATAAAACAATGGGAGCTACCATGTTGTAACTTAGGTTACCTTCTGTGCTGTGGCCAATTAGGGACAGTTATAAATAGGTCACTAGAGTGCGCAGCCAATGGTTGTGTGGAATATGACAGTGTTCTGCACTTCCATTTCTAACAGGAACTGAAACGCTCACAATTTCAGAATGCAATTACAGAAAAAGGGGACAAAATAAATAATGAAAGTATATTGTAGAGATTCTTTTATATATACGATGTATCATTTTATATTAATATCTTAAAGTGTTTAATGTCCCTTTAATAACTGCAAGAAAATTGAGATTTTTCCTTTTCTACTCCAGTAACAAGTCCATATTGGGTCCAACAAATAAGGCACGTGGTGGGTGGAGATTGGCTGTTAAAAAAGCATTGATGCAAAAAAAGGTAATAATGTATTTCAAATATGTTCTAACTCACCCAGTATATTAGTTTATTGCAAAACCTGCATTGAAAAAAATTCTTGTAATTACAAAGTTTTACTGTCCCTTTAAAGGTGAGGAGGTGGTGTAATAATTTACCTATGTAGTGTTTCTATTCGACCCAGTGGCGTATTCAGTTTTTGTGCTGCCCCCCCCCCCCAGGTTTTAGGCCTTTTTTGGCCATAATATTTTTAAATCTTGGAGTAACGTGATTTTTTTTATTTTACTTTTTATGGTATTTTCTAAAGTAGATGTTGCTAAATATATGAAAGCTTCTGAGTTACCTCTAAACTGATGGGCACTCTCTTATTTTACTCCCCTTGAATGTAAGCTCCTTGAGCAAAATCTCCCATTTCATACCTGTATAATACTTCTAAAATAACTGCAAGCTTCTTAAAAATATAGACACTAAAAATGTGTTGCCGCTCCTCCAATCTGCTGCCCTAGGTAAGTGCCTTGTTTGCCTAGGCCAAAATACGCCCCTGATTCAACCCCAAACTGCTGCTTTTCAATATACGTGCTACTATGATTAACTTCTGGGTACAGTAACATAACCATGAGGGGGAAAATATTATAGGTGGTCTGTGATAATCAGCTTTATAGCACATTAATCTTTAGGACACAGCAACAGTCAATTTTAGGCTAAGACTTTGCTCATATGCATAAAAATTATAACATTTACAAAACCACTCGGAACTAATTTCTAATGGGAGCACAATCAAAAGTTAGTACCTGTTAGCTATCCAGTGTGCTGCTTCACGTTACGGAATCTTTGCCACCTCAGGTCTGACAATGACCCGCTTCTCCAAGTGCCTCTGTCTGACACTCCTTTACCAACTTGGCTCTGTGTACTGTTCTGTTTCCCCAGTTCTTCACCATTATGCTCCCCGCCGGCCCGTGGTGATGATGTCACCATCGTCCTTCCGTGCATGAAAGTGCCAGCTCCTGCAAATCAGTCCACCACTCAATAGCATAGCACTTGTGAAAGGAGATGTGGAACCCCAGCGATATGTGCTCAACTCATGTAGCCTTGGTATCCATAAGAGTTGAATGAGGAGCACTTTATCCCGGAGTATAAAATTCAACTTTTATTGGTCAAAGTATTGTACAAATATATGAGCCATGATGTAGAATGCCCCTCTGTTTGCTTATATACAGTACTGTGCAAAAGTCTTAGGCCACCATTAGATTTGTTGTTTTAGCAAATTTTTAATGACCATATTTATTTTTCGGTCTCTTTATTAAAGGGACAGTCAAGTCCAAAAACAACTTTCATGATTAAAATAGGGCATGTAATTTTAAACAACTGTCCAATTTACTTTTATTACCAATTTTGCTTTGTTCACTTGGTATTCTTAGTTAAAAGCTAAACATAGGAGGTTCATATGCTAATTTCTTAGACCTTGGAGGCCACCTCTAATCTGAAAGCATTTTGACAGTTTTTCACCACTAGAGGGTGTTAGTTCATGTGTTTCATATAGATAACATTGAGCTCATGCACGTGAAGCTCCTAGGAGTGAGCACTGAATGGCTGAAATGCAAGTCTGTCAAAAGAACTGAAATAAGGGGGCATTTGAAGAGGCTTAGATACAAGATAATCACAGAGGTAAAAAGTCTATTATTATAACGGTGTTGGTTATGTAAAACTGGGGAATGGGTAATAAAGGGAGTATCTACATTTTTAAACAATAAATATTCTGGTGTTGACTGTACCTTTAAGATACAAACAAAAAATACAGGAAATATGTAAACAAAATATAAAAAATAAACAAACAAACACAATTTTTAGAACAAAATAGCTTCTTCAGGCAAAAGTCAGTATTTAGTGTGACCTCCATTGGCACTAAGCACATCTTGAACTCTTTTGGGAAAACTGTCCTGAAATTGTCTGAAGTAATATTCTGGTATATTATACCAGGCTTCTTTCAGCAATTCTCAGAGTTCTTCTCCAGATTTAGGTTGTCTTTTATTTATTTCTCTGTCCAGGTGATCTTATACTGCCTCCATGATATTCAGGTCTGGATTCTGTGGAGGCCAGTCCATGTCTGTCAGTGTTTTATCAGCTGGTTTTCATTCCAATCTTTGTGAGCTTTATCATATCTTAGCCTTTTCAACCATCCCCATTCCAAAAAAGGGAATTCTTTGCTGCTACTCTTCCACAAAGACCATTCCTGATCAAGCTTCTTTGGACTATAGAAGGGTCAACTTGGCATCCCAATGAAGCTGCCAGATGCTGAGCCCGGTCCTAGCTGGACCTCTTCCGGTTTCTCAAAGAAGAAACTCTGAGAAACTTCTCATCAGATTTTGACACTTTGCTTGGCCTTCCAGTCCTTATTTGTCCTTGACCTTTCCTGATACTTCAAATTTCTTTATAAAAGCTTGAATACCACATCTTCAGTATCCAGTTTGTTTGCTGATTTCCCTATGAGAGCGGCCTTGCTGATGCAAAAGTATGATTTTATGCCTGTCAAATTCTGTGATCTCTAGCATTTTGAATGGAATGATGTGATTGAAATTTGGTCTTATTAACAAGCTTCCATTGAATGAAACTAATACCATATGTTTATGTAATGCTCAAACATGTCTTGCACAAACCTGGTGTAATAGACCTTTTTCACAGCAGTCATTTTGACATGAAATAGTAGGACAAATACAATTATTAGCAATTATATTAATTAGGTTTCCATTCCATTTAGGTTTACGAGACACAGGTAACTGCTATTGCTCAAGTGTAAGGGGAGGTCACACTAAATACTTGGCACTTTAGCCTATAGAAGTTGTTTTTTCTGATTTGATTCTGTTTTTTTTTAATACTGCATACACATATCCTGTATTTTCTGGTTGTACTCTAATAAAGAGACAGATAAATAATTATACAGGTGGCCCTCGATTTACGACGGTTCAATTTGCGCCGTTTCAGAATAACGCCCTTTTTTTTTTGCTA
Source organism: Bombina bombina (assembly GCF_027579735.1). NCBI lineage: Eukaryota > Metazoa > Chordata > Amphibia > Anura > Bombinatoridae > Bombina > Bombina bombina. The sequence goes on along the minus strand of NC_069506.1, from coordinate 225,905,272 downwards.
TTGAAAAGCATTGACTGCTATTGAAAGCATTAGCACATGCATACATTAAAATAGCCAGTAGGTGGAGCTGTCCGCTTGTGTTGCAGCAAACACATGCAAAGAAAAGCAAGACAGACATGATCAATGGATCAGCTTTCAAAGGAACAAGATCTAGCAGCCACTTCCCTTAGATGCAGACTCAATACAGAGAACTGTTTGCAGAAAAAGGCAAGTAAAAAACGTTTTTGTTCATTAAACTTAGTTTGATGATGATGCAGTCTGTTGTGTGATTAAACACAGGCAGGCTAATCAGTGTATAACCAGACCCGAGCAATGAATCCGTTTTTAAAGGAACAAGATCTAGCAGCCACTTCCCTTAGCTGCAGAAAAATGCAAGTAAAAAAACGTTTTTCTACATTAAAGGGTCAGTAAACCTTAAAAATAATGTTATATAATTCTGCACATAGTGCAGAATTATATAACATTATTTAAGTGCTATAGTTATAAATGCCTTTTTTACCTTTTAATATGTTAAAAATATGGCGCTTTTACAGACCCGCTCTCTGCTGAGCGGGTCTGTTATATTTAGTCAGCGCATCGGGCCAGCTGTATAGTCACAGCCCGGCCCGACTGCACCATAAGACTAAGTGCAGCTCGCTCCTGTCACAGGAGCGAGCTGCACTTAGTGCTATGGCGTGGTCGGGCCGGGCTTTGACTATACAGCTGGCCAGATGCGCTGACTAAATATAACAGACCCGCTCAGCAGAGAGCGGGTCTGTAAAAGCGCCATATTTTTAACATTAAAAGGTAAAAAAGGCATTTATAACTATAGCACTTAAATAATGTTATATAATTCTGCACTATGTGCAGAATTATATAACATTATTTTTAAGGTTTACTAAACTTAGATTGATGATGATGATACAGTCTGTGTCTGTGTGATAATTTTATTAGGTGCGGTTTAGCAAATGTTTTTGTTTATTAAATTTAGTTTGATGATGATACAATCTACAGTATATTTTTAGGTTTATAATGCTGTTTACCATTTAAAGTCTTCATTTCAAAGTTTTAAAAATAATGTATTAGGTGTTACTTATGTCAATTTTGAGAGGGGCCTGGAACCTAACTCCCTCACTTCCCATTGACTTACATTATAAACTGGGTTTCAATTTACAACGGTTTCGATTTACAACCATTCCTTCTGGAACCTAACCCCGGCGTAAACTGAGGGCTACCTGTATATGGACATTATACTATTGCTAAAACAACAAATCTAATGGTGGCCTAAGACTTTTGCACAGTACCGTAGCTGACGGGCTTCAGCTTGAGGCTGTATTCTTATCTATACTATATTCTCTTTCTGTAAATAATACTATACAAAAAACATAATTTATGCTTACCTGATAAATTTATTTCTCTTGTAGTGTATCCAGTCCACGGATCATCCATTACTTATGGAATATATTCTCCTTCCCAACAGGAAGCTGCAAGAGTCCACCCACAGCAAAGCTGCTATATAGCTCCTCCCCTAACTGCCATATTCAGTCATTCGACCGAAAACATGCAGAGAAAGGAAAAACCATAGGGTGCAGTGGTGACTGTAGTTCAAATGAAAAAATTACCTGCCTTAAAGTGACAGGGCGGGCCGGGAACTGGATACACTACAAGAGAAATAAATTTATCAGGTAAGCATAAATTATGTTTTCTCTTGTTAAGTGTATCCAGTCCACGGATCATCCATTACTTATGGAATACCAATACCAAAGCTAAAGTACACGGATGATGGGAGGGACAAGGCAGGTACTTAAACGGAAGTTACCACTGCCTGTAAAAAATCCTTTCTCCCAAAAATAGCCTCCGAAGAAGCAAGGTATCAAATTTGTTAAATTTGAAAAGTATGAAGCGCAGACCAAGACTCCGTCTTGTAAATCTGTTCAACAGAAGCCACATTTAAAAAAGGCCCAAGTGAAAACCACAGCTCTAGTAGAATGAGCTGTAATCCCTTCAGGAGGCTGCTGTCCAGCAGTCTCATAAGCTAAATGAATTATGCTTTTTAACCAAAAAGACAGAGAGGCTGCTGAAGTCTTTTGACCTCTCCTCTGTCCAGAATAGACAACAAACAAGGTGAACGTTTGATGAAAACTGTAGTAGCTTGTAAGTAAAACTTTAAAGCACAAACCACGTCCAATATTGTGTAATAGACGTTCCTTCTTTGAGGAAGGATTAGGATACAAGCATGGAACAACTATCTCTTGAGTGATGTACTTGTTAGATACCACCTTAGGAAAAAACCCAGGTTGGTACGCAGGACTACCTTATCCGTACGAAGGACCAGATAAGGAGAATCACATTGAGACACAGATAACTTGGAGACTCTACGAGTCGAGGAATTAGCTACCCAAAAGGAACTTTCCAAGATAAAGATTGATATCTATGGAACAAAAAAGGTTCAAACGGAACTTCTTGAAGAACCTTAAGAATCAGGTTTAAGCTCCATGGCGGAGCAACAGTTTTAAACACAGGCTTGGATCTAACCAAAGCCTGACCAAATGCCTGAACGTCTAGAATACCTGCCAGACGCTTGTGCAAAAAAATAGACAGAGTAAAAATCTGTCCCCTTTTAAGGAATTAGCTGACAACCCTTTTCTCAAAAACATCTTGGAGAAAAGATAATATCCTGGGAATCCAGACTTTACTCCATGAGTAACCCTTGGATTCATAACAATCAGATATTTACACCATATCTATGTTCAATTTTCCTAGAGACAGGCTTTCATGTCTGTATTAAGGTATCAATGACTGACTCGGAGAAGCCATGCTTTGATAACATCAAGCGTTCAGTCTCCAGGCAGTCCATCTCAGATTGATTCTATTTAGATGGTTGAAAGGACCCTGAGGTAGAGGGACCTGTCTCTGAAGCAGAGATCGTGATGGAAAGGATGACATGTCCACCAGATCTGCATACCAGGTCCTGCGTGGCTACGCAGGCGCTGTCAAAAACACCAAAGCCCTCTCCTGCTTGGTCTTGACCTCCGGAGGAAATCCCATTCCCCCGGAAGAAAAGTCTGACGACTTAGAAAATCCACCTCCCAGTTCTCAACACCTGGGATATGGATAGCTGATAGACAAGAGAGAGTCTCTGTCCAGTGAATTATTGTAAGACTTCTAACATCGCTAGGGAACTTCTGTTCCCCCTTGATGGCTGATGTAAGCCACAGTCGTGTATATTGTCCGACTGAGTATGATGTACCTCAGAGTTGCTAACTGAGGCCAAGTCTGAAGAGCATGGAATATCACTCCCAGTTCCAGAATATTTATTAGAAGGAGGGTCTCCTCCTAAGTCCACTATCCCTGAGCCTTCAGGGAGTTCCAGACTGCATCCCAACCTAAAAGGCTGGCATCTATTGTAACAATTGTCCCATCTGACCTGCGGAAGGTCATACCCATGGACAGATGGACCCGACATAGTCACCAGAGAAGAGAATCTCTGGTCTCTTGGTCCAGGTTTAACAGGGGGACAAATCTGTGTAATCCCCGTTCCTCTGACTGAGCATGCATAGTTGCAGCGGTCTGAAATGTAGACGTGCAAACGGTACTATGTCCCTTGCCGCTACCATTAAGCCGATTTCATTCATGTACTGAGCCACCGAAGGGCGCGGATGGGATGAAAAAAACACGGCAGAAATTTAGAAACTTTGACAACCTGGACTCCGTCAGGTAAATTTTCATTTCTACAGAATCTATCAGAGTCCCTATGAGGGAAACCCTTGAGATTGGGGATAGAGAACTCTTTCCTTGTTCACTTTCCACCCATGTGATCTCAGAAATGCCAGTACTACGTCCGTATGAGACTGGGCAATTTGGATGTTTGACGCCTGTATCAGGATGTCGTCTAAATAAGGGGCCACTTCTATGCCCCGCGGTCTAAGGACCGCCAAAGCGACCCCAGAACCTCCATAAAGATTCTTGGGGCTGTAGATATCCCAAAGGAAAGAGCTACAAACTGGTAATGCCTGTCTAGAAAGGCAAACCTGAAAAACGATGGTGATCTTTATGCATCACAATGTGAGGATAAGCATCCTTCAAATCCATTGTAGTCCTCTATTGACTCTCCTGGATCATAGTTAAGATGGTACGAATAGTTTCCATCTTAAATGACGGAATTCTGAGGAATTTGTTTAAGATCTTTAGATCCAAAATAGGTCTGAAGGTTCCCTCTCCTTGGGAACCACAAACAGATTTGAGTAAAAACTCTGTCCCTGTTCCTCTCTTGGAACTGGATGGATCTCGTACACAATGTAAGAATGCCTCCTTTTTTATCTGGTTTGCAGATAATTGTGAAAGGCGAAATCTCCCCTTTTTTTGGGGGGGAATCTTTGAAATCCAGAAGATATCTCTGGGATATAAATTCCAATGCCTAGGGATCCTGGGCATCTCTTGCCCACGCCTGGGCAAAGAATGAAAGTCTGCCCCCTATAGGATCCGTTACCGGATAGGGGTCCGTTCCTTCATGCTGCCTTAGAGGCAGCAGCAGGCTCCTTGGCCTGCTTATCTTTGTTCCAGGTCCGATTGTCTCCAGACCGCCTTGGACTGAGCAAAAATTCCCTCTTGTTTTGCCTTAGAGGAAGAGGATGCCACACCTGCCCTGAAGTTTTTAAAAGGTACGAAAATTAGACTTTTTTTTTTTTTTTTTTTTGCCCTTGATTTAGACCTATCCTGAGGAAGGGCATGACCTTTTCCTCCAGTGATATAAGCAATAATCTCCTTCAAACCAGGCCCGAATAGGGTCTGCCCCTTGAAGGGAAGTTAAGTAGCTTATTTATTAAAGTCACGACAGCTGACCATGATATAAGCCATAGCGCTCTGCGCGCCAGTATAGTAAAAAACAGAATTCTTAGCCGTTAGTCTAGTCAAATGAACAAGGCATCAGAAAACAAAGGAATTGGCTAGCATAAGCTTGTCAAATATATTCATCCAATGGAGTCGCTTAACTGTAAAGCCTCATCAAGAGACTCAACCCAGAACGCCGCAGCAGCAGTGACAGAAGCAATGTATGCAAGGGGCTGCAGGATAAAACCCTGTTGAATAAACATTTTTTATCCATTGGATCTAAAAAGCACAACTGTCCTCGTCAGAGGTAGTGGTACGCTTAGCTAGAGTAGAAACTCTTCTCTCCACCTTAGGAACTGTCTGCCAGAAGTCCCGTGTGGTGGTAACTATTAGAAAACATTCTTCTAAAAAATAGGAGGGGAAGAGAACGGCACACCTGGTCTATCCCATTCCTTATTAAAAAATTTTTTAGTAAACCTCTTTAGGTATTGGAAAAACATCAGTACACACCGGCACTGCATATTATTTATCCAGTCTACACAATTTCTCTGGCCCTGCGATTGTACACATTCATTCAGAGCAGCCAAAGCCTCCCTGAGCAACAAGTGGAGGTTCTCAAGCATAAATTTTAAATGTAGAAATATCAGAATCAGGTTAAATCATCTTCCCTGAGTCAAAAAAAAAAAAATCACCCACAGACTAAGCATATTGTGAGGTAGTATCATACATGGTTCTTAAAGCGTCTGTATGCTCTGTATCTACCCCCAGAGCTAACTGCTTTCCTTTAATTTCAGGTAGTCTGACTAATACTGCTGCCAGAATATTATTCACCACCTTTGCCATGTCTTGTAAAATAAACGCTATGGGCGCCCTTGATGTACTTGGCGCCATTTGAGCGTGAGTCCCTGAAGCGGGAGTCGAAGGGTCTGACACGTGGGGAGAGTTAGTCGGCATAACTTTCCCCTCGACAGAATCCCCTGGTAAAGAAACGCTATGGGTGCCCTTGATGTACTTGGCGCCATTTGAGCGTGAGTCCCTAAAGCGGGAGTCAAAAGGTCTGACACGTGTCGGAGAGTTAGTCGGCATAACTACCCCCACGACAGAATCCTCTGGTGATAATGTTTTTAAAGACAAAAAATGATCTTTATTGTTTAACATGAAATCAGTACATCTGGTACACATTCTAAGATGGGGTTCCACCATGGCTTTAAAACATAATGAACACAGAGCTTCCTCTATGTCAGACATGTTAGAACAGACTAATAATGAGACTAGTAAGCTTGGAAAACACTTTAAATCAAGTTAACAAGCAAATATATAAAACGTTACTGTGCCTTTAAGAGAAACAAATTTTGCCAAAATTTGAAATAACAGTGAAAAAAGGCAGTTAAACTAACAAAATTTTTACAGTGTATGTAACAAGTTAGCAGAGCATTGCACCCACTTGCAAATGGATGATTAACCCCTTAATACAAAAAACAGATTAACAAAACGAAAAATATGTTTTAAACAGTCATAACAGCTCCTACTTTTGAAGCCCTTTTGAGCCCTTCAGAGATGTCCTATAGCATGCAGGGGACTGCTGAGGGAAGCTGAATGTCACTGTTTGTAATTTTAACTGCACCAACTGTAACTTTTATACTATAACAGTGGAAAGCCTCAGGAAACTGTTTCTATGCAAAATTTAAGCCAGCCATGTGGAAAAAACTTAGGCCCCAATAAGTTTTATCACCAAACATATGTTAAAAAACGATTAAACATGCCAGCAAACGTTTTAAAACACATTTTTACAAGAGTATGTATCTCTATTAATAAGCCTGATACCAGTCGCTATCGCTGCATTTAAGGCTTTACTTACATTACTTCGGTATCAGCAGTATTTTCTTAGTCAATTCCATTCCTAGAAAAATATTTTACTGCACATACCTTATCTGCAGGAAAACCTGCACGCCATTCCCCCTCTGAAGTACCTCACTCCTCAGAATGTGTGAGAACAGCAAATGGATCTTAGTTACGTCTGCTAAGATCATAGAAAAACGCAGGCAGATTCTTCTTCCAAATACTGCCTGAGATAAACAGCACACTCCGGTGCCATTTAAAAATAACAAACTTTTGATTGAAGAATAAACTAAGTAGAAAGCACCACAGACTCTCACAACCTCCTATCTATGTTGAGGCTTGCAAGAGAATGACTGAATATGGCAGTTAGGGGAGGAGCTATATAGCAGCTTTGCTGTGGGTGGACTCTTGCAGCTTCCTGTTGGGAAGGAGAATATATTCCATAAGTAATGGATGATCCGTGGACTGGATACACTTAACAAGAGAAAACTCTCACATCAAGAAAAATTATCGGCTAGATTACGAGTTTTGTCGGTAAAGACTTGTGTTGCTAACAAGCCTTTTTTTTCCAGCTCTGACTTTAAACAACGCTGGTATTACAAGTTTTCTGAATGGCTGCGTTAGCCTCATAAAAGTGAGCGTTGAGCAAATTTAGCGCCACTTCTCACTGTAATACCAGCTTTGCTTACGGTAGCTGTAAGCTGGCTAAAACATGCTTGTGCACAATCTCCCCATAGGAAACAATAGGGCTGAGACGGCTGAAAAAAAACCTAACACCTGCAAAAAAGCCCCATTGCTTCCTATCTGGAAATACATTTTATGTCTACACCTAACACCCTAACATGAACCCAGAGTCTTAACACCCCTAATCTTACACTTATTAATCCCTAATCTGCCGCCCCCGACATCGTTGCCACCTGCATTATACTATTAACCCCTAATCTGCTGCTACGGATACCGCCACCACCTACATTATACTTATGAACCCCTAATCTGCTGCCCCTAACATCGCCAACACCTACATTATATTTATTAACCCCTAATCTGCCACCCCCAATGTCGCCACCACCTACCTACAATTATTAACCCCTAATCTGCTGCCCCCAACGTCTCCGCCACTATATTAAATGTATTAACCCCTAAACCTAAGTCTAACCCTAACTCTAACACCCCCTAAGTTAAATATTATTTAAATAAATCTAAATAAAATTACTATAATTAAATAAATTATTCCTATTTAAAACTAAATAATTACCTATAAAATAAACCCGAATATAGCTACAATATAACTAATAAATACATTATAGCTATTTTAGGATTTATTTTTATTTTACAGGCAACTTTGTATTTATTTTAACTAGATACAATAGTTATTAAATAGTTATTAACTATTTAATAACTACCTAGATAAAATAAATACAAATATACCTGTAAAATAAACCCTAACCTAAGTTACAATTACACCTAACACTACTCTATAATTAAATTAATTACCTAAACTACCTACAATTAAATACAATTAAATAAAATAAACTAAATTACGGAAAAAACAAACAAACACTAAATTACAGAAAATAAAAAAGAAATTACAATATTTTAAACTAATTACACCTAATCTAATCCCCCTAATAAAATAAAAAAGCCCCCCAAAAATAATAAAATTCCCTACCCTATACTAAATTACAAATAGCCCTTAAAATGGCCTTTTGCGGAGCATTGCCCCAAAGTAATCAGCTCTTTCACCAGCCCTTAAAAGGGATTTTTGCAGGGCATTGCCCCAAAGTAATCAGCTCTTTTACCTGTAAAAAAAAAAATACAATACCCCCCCAACATTAAAACCCACCACCCACATACCCCTACTCTAAAACCCACCCAATCCCCCCTTAAAAAAACCTAACACTAACTCCCTGAAGATCACCCTACCTTGAGCCGTCTTCACCCAGCCCGGCCGAAGTCTTCATCCAATCCGGCAAGAAGAGGTCCTCCAGAGGGTCCGAAGTCTTCATCGAATCCAGCCAGAAAAGGTCCTCCAAGCGGGAGAAGTCTTCATCCAAGCGGCATCTTCTATCTTCAATCAACCGGAGCGGAGCCATCTTCAATCCAGCCGATGCGGAGCCATCCTCTTCAAACAACGTCCTAACACTGAATGAAGGTTCCTTTAAATGACGTCATCCAAGATGGCGTCTCTTGAATTCCGATTGGCTGATAGGATTCTATCAGCCAATTGGAATTAAGGTAGGAAAAATGCAATCAGCCAATAGGATTGACCTTGCATTCTATTGGCTGTTCCGATCAGCCAATAGAATGCAAGGTCAATCCGATTGGCTGATTGGATCAGCCAATCGGATTGAAATTCAATCCGATTGGCTGATTGAATCAGCCAATTTGATTTTTCCTACCTTAATTCCGATTGGCTGATAGAATCCTATCAGCCAATCGGAATTCAAGGGACGCCATCTTGGATGACGTCATTTAAAGCAGTGTTTTTCAACCAGTGTGCCGTGGCACACTAGTGTGCCGTGAGAGATCCTCAGGTGTGCCACGGCAGATTGACAACAGTGCAGGGGTGTCCCTCTTTCAAATTTTGAAATATTGGGAGGTATGTGACAGGCTCATCAGGCATCATTTACAACCATGACATTGACATTCATTCACAGACAATCATTATGATTGTTTGTAAAAGAATGTCAATATGTCATGTATAGTTTGTAGGAGGCATGGCATGACAGCACAGTACAGTGTGTGTGTGTATACATACAGTATGTGTGTGTGTGTATATATATATATATATATATATATATATATATATATATCCTGTATTAGGCTACAATGTGTCATTTTGTAAAATTTTGGGATGGTGGTGTGCCGCAGGATTTTTTAATGTAAAAAAGTGTGCCACGGCAAAAAAAAGATTGCATATCACTGATTTAAAGAAACCTTCATTCAGTGTTAGGACGTCGTTTGAAGAGGATGGCTCCGCGTCGGCTGGATTGAAGATGGCTCTGCTCCGCTCCGGTTGATTGAAGATAGAAGATGCCGCTTGGATGAAGACCTCTTCTGCCCGGATTGGATGAAGACTTCGGACCCTCTGGAGGACCTCTTCTTGCCGGATTGGATGAAGACTTCGGCCCGGCTGGGTGAAGACGGCTCAAGGTAGGGTGATCTTCAGGGGGTTAGTGTTAGGTTTTTTTAAGGGGGGATTGGGTGGGTTTTAGAGTAGGGGTATGTGGGTGGTGGGTTTTAATGTTGGGGGGGTATTGTATTTTTTTTTACAGGTAAAGAGCTGATTACTTTGGGGCAATGCCCTGCAAAAGCCCTTTTAAGGGCTGGTAAAGAGCTGATTACTTTCGGGCAATGCCCCGCAAAAGGCCCCTTTAAGGGCTATTTGTAATTTAGTATAGGGTAGGGAATTTTATTATTTTGGGGGGCTTTTTATTTTATTAGGGGGATTAGATTAGGTGTAATTAGTTTAAAATATTGTAATTTCTTTTTTATTTTCTGTAATTTAGTGTGTTTTCCCCCCGTAATTTAGTTTATTTAATTTAATTGTAGGTAGTTTAGGTAATTAATTTAATTATAGAGTAGTGTTAGGTGTAATTGTAACTTAGGTTAGGGTTTATTTTACAGGTATATTTGTATTTATTTTAACTAGGTAGTTATTAAATAGTTAATAACTATTTGATAACTATTCTACCTATTTAAAATAAATACAAAGTTGCCTGTAAAATAAATCCTAAAATAGCTATAATGTAACTATTAGTTATATTGTAGCTATATTACGGTTTATTTTATAGGTAAGTATTTAGTTTTAAATAGGAATGATTTATTTAATGATAGTAATTTTATTTAGATTTATTAAAAATAGATTTAAGTTGGGGGGTGTTAGGGTTAGACTTAGGTTTAGGGGTTAATACATTTAATATAGTAGCGGCGACGTTGGGGGCGGCAGATTAGGGGTAAATAATTGTAGGTAGGTGGCGGCGATGTTAGGGACGGCAGATTAGGGGTTAATAAAATTGTTTATAGTGTTTGCGAGGCGGGAGTGCGGCGGTTTAGGGGTTAATACATTTATTATAGTGGCGACGATGTCCGGTCGGCAGATTAGGGGTTACATTTTTTTATTAGAGTGTTTGCGATGTGGGGGGAGCCTCGGTTTAGGGGTTCATAGGTAGTTTATGGGTGTTAGTGTACTTTTTAGCACTTTAATTAAGAGCTTTATGTTCCGGCGTTAGCCCATATAACTCTTAACTACTGACTTAGGAGTCTTGGAGGTAGAGGCTGTACCGCTCACTTCTTCCAAGACTTTTAATACCGGCGTTAGGAAAATCCCATTAAAAAGAAAGGATACGCAACTGACGTAAGGGGATTTGCGGTAGCCAAAAGTTGCAGAAGAAAAGTGAGTGGTACACCTGTACCTACCAAACTCGTAATACCAGCGGGCGTTTAAAAGCAGCGTTAGGACCCCTTAACGCTGCTTTTTAAGGCTAACGCAGAACTCGTAATCTAGGCGTATGTTAACAATACAATGTTACAATTACACAATGTTTTAAGGCAATATGATACAATGAAACCATATTCATAATACAGGCTGGGCCCATCACCCTCTCTCTCTGGCAGTAAGAGTGAGCTTGGTGAAGATGATATTCTTCCCAAAATTACATTACTTGTTCCAGATGCTCCCAGAACTCCTTAGGAAAAAAGATCTGCAAATGAAAAAAAAACAACAACAAAAAACTAATGCTAAATTTTATATGGGCCACACACAAAAAAAACAAACAGAATAAGCTATTTTAAATTAACTGCTTCGCTGACTGCTGGAGGTCTGGTGCTCTGAAATTCCGATTATCCTAATAACATGACAGAATAATCTAGATTTTATTAAAGAGACAGAGACAAGTATTTTGCATTACTTTTCCTTTTACTGCTTAAATAGCATTTTTAAAGTTAAAACAGTTAAACTGAAAAAATTGAAAAAACTTTAACATAACCAATAACATGTAAATACCATAAAGGGGCCTATTTAACAAAGGCCTGTTGGACATGATCCGATATTGCGGATCATGTCCGACAGTTCTCGCTGAATGTGGAGAGAAATACGCTCTCCGCATTCAGCATTGCACCAGCAGCTCTTGTGAGCTGCTGGTGCAACACCACCCCCTGCAGATTTCCGGCCAGCCGACCGCTAGCAGGGGGTGTCAATCAACCCGATCGTACTTGATCAGGTTGAATTGCAGTGATGTCCGTCCGCCCCTCCTCAGAGCAGGCGGACAGGTTATGGAGCAGCGGTCTTTAGACCGCTGCTCCATAACTTGTGTTTCTGGCGAGTCTGAAGGCTCACCAGAAACACAGCCCTTCAAGCTCCATCCGGAGCTTGATAAATGGGCCCATAGTCAGTTAGTACATATCCAATCAGATCATGACAGAGTCCATAAAGTACACAGAAAAACGTTATTAGTCCTCTTTTCTGTTTGCTGAAAGGAGAAAAATCAGCATTGGAAATAAGAAAAAAAAACTCAGAAAGGAGACAAAAATACTGAAAAACAGGGGAATCATATAAGAAATGTAAACTGAAGAAAATCCTGGGAACTTGAAAAAGCTGGAACTCTTGAAGCTGATGAAAGAATCTGGAACTGAAGAAGAAGGTCTTTGTCATGAAAATTCGTAGAAAGGTTGAGATCCAAAATCTTCTTTACATCCCTGGATTGGAAGGAGGTTGAGCTGAAATATATATAAAATATATTAAATAACTTAAAATAATAGACAAATACATTTTGTCAAAACAAGAACCTTAAATAAGGGAGGGATATTGATATAAGAGGAGGGAAAATACTCGTCTCTGTCTCTTTAATAAAATCTAGATTATTCCGTCATTTTATTAGGATAATCGGAATTTTATTACAAGACTCATATTTTGCTAGTTTAAAGCAAATAAATCAAGTTGCCAGATGTTGTGGAATGGAAGAAATAGGTTTAAAATAAAACTGACGAAAAATTAATTTAGAAGACCAATCTGCAGCATTTAAAATATCTTGTAATAAAGCAGACTTGGAAAAAGCTTTAAAAGCAGACGCTCCTCTAAGGGAATGAGAGGATAAAACAGGATCCACACCAGCTTGAAACATGATCCACTTAACCCACCTACAAATAGTAGAGGAAGAAACAGGTAAATGAGGAGGAGAACAATAAATTAACAGTTGTTTAGAATCAGAGGATCTCAAAAGAAGAGTTTTAGATTAATATATTTTAAGGCAGGAAACAACAAAGAGATTAGGGTGTTCAAAGAAATAAGGATAGAAAATAGAAGAAGTCAAAGTTTTAGTACGTCTGGACAAGACAAAAGGCATAATAAGGTAGCAAGTTTACAAGTAATCTTTATTATCCGGACAATTTCTGAAAAAAGAAATTAATAAATCAACATCCCAAAAATAATTATATTTAGGAACAGGAGGTCTTTTAACGAGAATAGCATTTAGGAGTTTACAAACAGTAAAAAGTTGGATAATAGGTACATTCATGACCTGCCGAAATGGCCGAGTGAGCAACATTGATAGATCTGTAGGCCAAGCCAGCTTCAAAAAGAGAAGTGAGGTAGCTCAGTTGGTAAATGCCCTGACTACAACAAAAGCCTGTTTAAAAGATCTAAGGTCACAGGTTCAAATCCCGGCAGGGCCGACTCAGCCCTTCATCCTTCCGAGGTCAATACCATTAAATTGGGTAATAATAACAACTATTACTATTCAGCTGCCGATTTGGTGAATTCTGAGAGCGAGCACTGAAAAAGCGCTTTGAGTCCCACTGGGAGAAAGGCGCTATATAAATACTAGTTGTTATTATTAAGTTAAATAATCACTTTGCTTAAATTGGCTGAAATGGGATCCAAATCCCTGTTACTGCACCAGCTAGTCCATTTAGTCCAAGTGGGTGCCCAAGAGTCCTGAAGGAGGAGTTAAGCCCTGCTGAAAGACCTTCAGAAGACCAGGATCCCCTGAAATGTTCCAGGCAATTAGTTGAAGAGAACCTGATAGAGCTAACTCGTGAAAATCTCCGTTGTGATTGATGAGAAGATCTTGTTGAAGAGGTAAAAGAACTGGTGGAAGGAAAGACATTTCTAGGAGAATTGGGAACCAAGATTCAGCTGTCCACCATGGAGCTATTAATAGAAGAGATATCAGGTTTCTCTTCACAATTGTTTGAGGAATCATTGAGAATGGAGGGAAGGCATTAGCTCCTGTCATCGGCCAATTCTGAAGAAAGACATCCATTGCTAAAGCCGTCGGATCTGGTTTCCAGCTGTAAAAAGGGAGGATCTGATCATTGAGACGAGAAGCAAAGAGATCTATTGAAAAAGGACCTCTTAGTTCTTGAAGTTTGAGGAACAAAAGAGTGTTTCATTTCCAATCACTGCTGTCTTTTAAATGACGAGATCCCCAATCTGCTGCGGAATTCAAAAGACCAGGAAGATATTCCGCTTGAATCAATATATTGTGAGAAAGACATTGATGAATAAAGTCCTTGGTCATTTCTGATAACATCTTTGAAGAATTTCCTCCTAAACGATTCAAATAATGAACTGCCGATATGTTGTCCATACGAAGAAGAATAGAGATAGGGAAATCCTTCCTGACAAAACTTTTGACTGCAAAGGAACCGGCCAAAAGTTCTAGACAATTTATATGAAGCTTCTCTGAAATTGACCACTTGCCTCCTGTAATAATAGGACCAAATCTTGCACCCCAACCAGAATTGCTTGCATCCGATTCTATGATAATGTCTGGAGATTTTCCAAAATAGCTCTCCCATTCCAGGCTTCCATATTGGATCACTACCAAAGAAGTTCCAACCTTGCTTCTTCTGATAAAGAGATGTTCTGAAAATAAGAATAACCTAAACAAAGATAATGAATCTTCAATCTTTGTAGAGCTTGATAATGGAGAGGCGCAGGAAAAATTGTCTGAATTGAAGTGGAAAGAAGACCTATAATCCTTGCCAGAGCACGAATAGGAAAAAAATGTTTCTTGAGAAGATAATTTCTTTCTTTCTTGATCTTGTCCATAGGGAGACTCAAAGTAGAGGAAGCAGTATTTATGACAAAACCCAGAAAAATCAAATTTTGAGAGGGAGAAAGGATTGATTTCTTGAGATTGATAATAAAACCTAAATTCTGTAGAAGGTTCATAGTAGTATTTAATTGGTCTGAAAGGATAATAGGATCCTGATGAAAAATGAGGATATCGTCCAAATAGATAATTAAACGAATACCTCTCATTCACCAAGAAACTACAGGTTTTAAAACTTTTGTAAAAGCCCAAGGGGCAGAAGAGAGACCAAAGGGAAAACATGTAAACTGCCAAGTTTGATCCTTCCAAAAGAAACATAGAAATTTTCTGAAATTTGAATAAATTGGAATAGTCAAATAAGTGTCTTTTAGATCTAAACGAACTAACCAATCTCTTTCTAGAAGACAATGCCTCAAAAGATGAATACCTTCCATCTTGAAATTATTGTATTCTTAAATTTAAAACTGGATTATAAGAACCTTCTTTTTTCTTTATTACAAACATGTTGCTGATAAAAGAGTGCAGGATTTAAGACTTGTTCTATCGCTTCTTTTCTTAATAGGTCTGAAATTTCTATGTCTAAAAGTTTGGAATCTGACTGGGAAAAACAATTGGACAAAGAAGAGTGTTTTGTATTGGAGGGAAAGAAAAAACAAGGTGAAAACCTGAAATAGTCTGAATGATCCAAGGATCTTTTGTGATTAAAAACGATTTTTTTTAAATAAAGAGCTAGTCTGCCCCCAATTTTTTGTAGGGAAAAAAGAGTGTGAGAAAAGGTGAGAAAACTTACCGATGAATGGTCTGCGATTTGGACGGTATCTGAACGGTTTTGCTGTCCATTGTCTTCCTCTTGAGGGGAAAAATTTAGGCCTAGATTTGGAGTTTGGCGGTAGCCGTCAAAACCAGCGTTAGAGGCTCCTAACGCTGGTTTTGGCCGCCCGCTGGTATTTGGAGTCAGTGATTAAAGGGTCTAACGCTCACTTTTCAGCCGCAACTTTTCCATACCGCAGATCCCCCTACGCCATTTGCGTATCCTATATTTTCAATGGGATCTTTCTAACGCCGGTATTTAGAGTCGTTTCTGAAGTGAGCGTTAGAGCTCTAACGACAAAACTCCAACCGCCTGAAAATAGCAGGAGTTAAGAGCTTTCTGGCTAACGCCGGTTTATAAAGCTCTTAACTACTGTACCCTAAAGTACACTAACACCCATAAACTACCTATGTACCCCTAAACCGAGCTCCCCCCACATCGCCGCCACTCGATTAAAATTTTTAACCCCTAATCTGCCGACCGCCACCTACGTTATACATATGTACCCCTAATCTGCTGCCCCTAACCCTGCCGACCCCTGTATTACATTTATTAACCCCTAACCTGCCCCCCACAACATCGCCGCCAGCTACTTAAAATAATTAACCCCTAATCTTCCGACCGCAAAGCGCCGCCACCTACGTTATCCCTATGTACCCCTAATCTGCTACCCCTAACACCGCCGACCCCTATATTATATTTATTAACCCCTAATCTGCCCCCCTCAACGTTGCCGACACCTGCCTACACTTATTAACCCCTAATCTGCCGAGCGGACCTGAGCGCTACTATAATAAAGTTATTAACCCCTAACCCGCCTCACTAACCCTATCATAAATAGTATTAACCCCCTAATCTGCCCTCCCTAACATCGCCGACACCTAACTTCAATTATTAACCCCTAATCTGCCGACTGGAGCTCACCGCTATTCTAATAAATGTATTAACCCCTAAAGCTAAGTCTAACCCTAACACTAACACCCCCCTAAATTAAATATAATTTACATCTAACGAAATTAATTAACTCTTATTAAATAAATTATTCCTATTTAAAGCTAAATACTTACCTGTAAAATAAATCCTAATATAGCTACAATATAAATTATAATTATATTATAGCTATTTTAGGCAACTTGGTATTTATTTTAACTAGGTACAATAGCTATTAAATAGTTAAGAACTATTTAATAGCTACCTAGTTAAAATAATAACAAATTTACCTGTAAAATAAATCCTAACCTAAGATATAATTAAACCTAACACTACCCTATCAATAAAATAATTAAATAAACTACCTACAATTACCTACAATTAACCTAACACTACACTATCAATAAATTAATTAAACACAATTGCTACAAATAAATACAATTAAATAAACTAGCTAAAGTACAAAAAATAAAAAAGAACTAATTTACAAAAAATAAAAAAATATTTACAAACATAAGAAAAATATTACAACAATTTTAAACTAATTACACCTACTCTAAGCCCCCTAATAAAATAACAAAGCCCCCCAAAATAAAAAATTCCCTACCCTATTCTAAATTAAAAAAGTTACAAGCTCTTTTACCTTACCAGCCCTGAACAGGGCCCTTTGCGGGGCATGCCCCAAGAATTTCAGCTCTTTTGCCTGTAAAAGAATAAATACAATACCCGCCCAACATTACAACCCACCACCCACATACCCCTAATCTAACCCAAACCCCCCTTAAATAAACCTAACACTAAGCCCCTGAAGATCTTCCTACCTTGTCTTCACCATACCAGGTTCACCGATCCGTCCTGGCTCCAACATCTTCATCCAACCCAAGCGGGGGTTGGCGATCCATCATCCGGTGCTGAAGAGGTCCAGAAGAGTCTCCAAAGTCTTCCTCCTATCCGGCAAGAAGAGGACATCCGGACCGGCAAACATCTTCTCCAAGCGGCATCTTCAATCTTCTTCCATCCGGTGCGGAGCGGGTCCATCTTGAAGCAGACAACGCGGATCCATCCTCTTCTTCCGTTGTCTCCCGACTAATGACGGTTCCTTTAAGGGACGTCATCCAAGATGGCGTCCCTCGAATTCCGATTGGCTGATAGGATTCTATCAGCCAATCGGAATTAAGGTAGGAATTTTCTGATTGGCTGATGGAATCAGCCAATCAGAATCAAGTTCAATCCGATTGGCTGATCCAATCAGCCAATCAGATTGAGCTCGCATTCTATTGGCTGATCGGAACAGCCAATAGAATGCGAGCTCAATCTGATTGGCTGATTGGATCAGCCAATCGGATTGAACTTGATTCTGATTGGCTGATTCCATCAGCCAATCAGAAAATTCCTACCTTAATTCCGATTGGCTGATAGAATCCTATCAGCCAATCGGAATTCGAGGGACACCATCTTGGATGACGTCCCTTAAAGGAACCGTCATTAGTCGGGAGACAACGGAAGAAGAGGATGGATCCACGTCGCCTGCTTCAAGATGGACCCGCTCCGCACCGGATGGAAGAAGATTGAAGATGCCGCTTGGAGAAGATGTTTGCCGGTCCGGATGTCCTCTTCTTGCCGGATAGGAGGAAGACTTTGGAGCCTCTTCTGGACCTCTTCAGCACCGGATGATGGATCGCCAACCCCCGCTTGGGTTGGATGAAGATGTTGGAGCCAGGACGGATCGGTGAACCTGGTATGGTGAAGACAAGGTAGGAAGATCTTCAGGGGCTTAGTGTTAGGTTTATTTAAGGGAGGTTTGGGTTAGATTAGGGGTATGTGGGTGGTGGGTTGTAATGTTGGGGGGGGGTATTGTATTTATTCTTTTACAGGCAAAAGAGCTGAAATTCTTGGGGCATGCCCCGCAAAGGGCCCTGTTCAGGGCTGGTAAGGTAAAAGAGCTTGTAACTTTTTTAATTTAGAATAGGGTAGGGAATTTTTTATTTTGGGGGGCTTTGTTATTTTATTAGGGGGCTTAGAGTAGGTGTAATTAGTTTAAAATTGTTGTAATATTTTTCTTATGTTTGTAAATATTTTTTTATTTTTTGTAAATTAGTTCTTTTTTATTTTTTGTACTTTAGCTAGTTTATTTAATTGTATTTATTTGTAGCAATTGTGTTTAATTAATTTATTGATAGTGTAGTGTTAGGTTAATTGTAGGTAATTGTAGGTAGTTTATTTAATTATTTTATTGATAGGGTAGTGTTAGGTTTAATTATATCTTAGGTTAGGATTTATTTTACAGGTAAATTTGTTATTATTTTAACTAGGTAACTATTAAATAGTTCTTAACTATTTAATAGCTATTGTACCTGTTTAAAATAATTACAAAGTTGCCTGTAAAATAAATATTAATCCTAAAATAGCTACAATGTAATTATAATTTATATTGTAGCTATATTAGGATTTATTTTACAGGTAAGTATTTAGCTTTAAATAGGAATCATTTATTTAATAAGAGTTAATTAATTTCGTTAGATGTAAATTATATTTAAGTTATGGGGGTGTTAGTGTTAGGGTTAGACTTAGCGTTAGGGGTTAATACATTTATTAGAATAGCGGCGAGATTCGGTCGGCAGATTAGGCGTTAATAATTGAAGTTAGGTGTCGGCGATGTTAGGGAGGGCAGATTAGGGGTTAATACTATTTATGATAGGGTTAGTGAGGCGGATTAGGGGTTAATAACTTTATTATAGTAGCGCTCAGGTCCGCTCGGCAGATTAGGAGTTAATAAGTGTAGGCAGGTGTCGGCGACGTTGAGGGGGGCAGATTAGGGGTTAATAAATATAATATAGGGGTCGGCGATGTTAGGGCAGCAGATTAGGGGTACATAGGGATAACGTAGGTTGCGGCGGTTTACGGAGCGGCAGATTAGGGGTTAAAAAAAATATGCAGGGGTCAGCGATAGCAGGGGCGGCAGATTAGGGGTTAATAAGTGTAAGGCTAGGGGTGTTTAGACTCGGGGTACATGTTAGAGTGTTAGGTGCAGACGTAGGAAGTGTTTCCCCATAGGAAACAATGGGGCTGCGTTAGGAGCTGAACGCTGCTTTTTTGCAGGTGTTAGGTTTTTTTTCAGCTCAAACAGCCCCATTGTTTCCTATGGGAGAATCGTGCACGAGCACGTTTTTGAGGCCGGCCGCGTCCGTAAGCAACTCTGGTATCGAGAGTTGCATTTGCGGTAAAAATGCTCTACGCTCCTTTTTTGGAGCCTAACGCAGCATTTGTTTAAACTCTCGATACCAGAAAAAAGCCCGCGGAGCGTTAACAGCCCTTTTACCGCCAAACTCCAAATCTAGGCCTTAGTGTGGGAGGTTGTTGTGTTGCAAAATTCTGGAATTGAGACCTAGAAACTCCCTGGAAGTGGCCGGGGAAAGTGGCCTCTGCCTTTCCCGGCCCTATCAAAAATTCTATTAGGCTGATAAAAATCTTTTTCGTGTTTATTTTAATTTTATTTAATGAGTTAAACTCATTCACATAGCTTTTCAATTTTTTGAGGCCAGATTCCCCAAAAAGAAGACCATTAGCTTTTTGACCAATTTCAGTTGGAGAAAAAATCTGCAATCTTAGGGTCAATACGTTTTAAGACTAAACGTCTCCTTTGAGTTGCCATAGCTGAATTAGCATCCCCTAACATATAAACCAATCTTTGTAACCACTCTCTCATAACATAGGGATCTAGATTTGATTAATTGTAAATAGATTTCTCAGAGAGTTCAAACAACGTTGTAATGGGACCCAATAAATCTAACTATTTGTCTTGACAAGCCTTGAGAAACCTGTCAGGACCTCTTTTGATATTAAAATTCTTTGCTCCAATAAATTTTAACAGATTCGGATCAATCTCAGGAGTTAAATGAGTTAAATGTGGAAGATCAAGCCTAGGGCATTCTGCCTTAAGCATGTTCTTAGTCTTATTTGATAAAGGCTTTCTTATATAAAAATCTAAAAACTTAGCAACCTGTTTAGATGGTTGCCATTGAGATGAACGGGGATGTAAAATATCTTTAGAATCGAATTATAAATCCCCTTTATAATCAAATAATTTAGGTTTGGAAGAAACAGATGCCTTTCTCCTTTTTTGGCATATCATCAGAAGCTGATGAGTGATAAGACAAACAAATCAATTGATCATCTGAATCTTCAATATCAGAATAAATATTATTATCATCATCAATCTCTGAGACCGAAGACTCTCTTGCAGAAACTAAGTCTGCGTGTACTCTGCTTTTAATTTTTTTATTTTCAAATAAAATATCTTCTGAGTCAGAGTAAGAATTAATATCAAGTTCTTTCTTTTTTTGAAACTGCAGAGATTTTGTCTGATGAACTCAGACGTAAATCAGCCTTTCTTTTATTTTTATCAGGTAAGCTTTTTGCATACTGTTCTTTTAAATGCTTGGTTTTACCAGCAGCTTTTTTAGGTAAAGGGTTAATCTGCGGGTTAATTTGAAGAGCTTGAACAGATGTTATAGCTGATTGAATCTGAGACATTTGTCCCTGAAATTGATTAATAGTCTGTAACATAGACTGTAAAGAGCTCTCAGGGATATGAGGTACATTCTCCTGAGACATGGTTAAAATAAATTTAAATTAAATATATATGAAACTATGGTACATATAAACTATGGAGAATAATGTATAAGTAAATAATAATGAGAGATTATTGAAATAGATACTTGTACAAATAGTGTAACTGAATAGTTAAAACAATTGTTTCAAATTAAATATAAGACATCAAACTGTTAACAAAATCAGATGTCTACAGCAAATGTTAGCAAAACAAACAGCAATATGAATGATTTGCAACAATATTTCAAAAGTAACGATTCTCCAGCACAGAAGATGATGATGAGGTAATGAGGGCGGTTACTGAGGGCGGGAAAGAGAAGGAGGAGGCGAGAAAATGAGTCCTGTGACGACAGGTGAAGGAGGAGGAGCCACACCAATATTGCGGACGGAGGAATAGAAAACTATCTACAGAAAGAAAAGTTAAAGCAAAAAAGGTAATACAAGACCTGGGTAAAACTGGAGTTAAACCGGAAAGAGAAATAACAAAAAAACATTGCCGCAACCTACATTTCTGTTATTAACCCCTAATCTGCTGCCCCCAAAATTCGCTAGCTCCAAAAAAAAACAGCAGCTCCAACTTCCTCCGGTCGTAGCAAGCCATTTCTGATGTCAGAAATGATGGATAGGTCACCCTCCAATCACTTCTTCCCCCCCCCCGGGGGAATCAGTGTGTGATTCAACGCCATTATTGGAGGAAGCCAGATTCCTCATTTTAGACCCATGAAGAGGCTTTGTGACAGGTGGAGGAAGCTGGAGCTGCTGTGAATAGTGATGTCGCGAATAGTTCGCCGGCGAATAGTTCCCGGCGAACATAGCATGTTCGCGTTCGCCGCGGCGGGAGCGAACATATGCGATGTTCAATCCGCCCCCTATTCGTCATCATTGAGTAATACTTTGACCCTGTACCTCACAGTCAGCAGGCACATTCCAGCCAATCAACAGCAGACCCTCCCTCCCAGACCCTCCTACCTCCTGGAAAGCATCCATTTTAGATTCATTCGGAAGCTGCATTGTTAGTGAGAGGAGGGACAGTGTAGCTGCTGCTGATTGAATAGGGAAATCTATAGCTAGGCTAGTGTATTCAGTGTCCACTACAGTCCTGAAGGACTCATCTGATCTCTGCTGTAAGGACAGCACCCCAAAAAGCCCTTTTAGGGCTAGAACATCTGCTTTTTTTTTTTTTCCTGTGTAATCTAATTGCAGTTGCCTGCCTGCCAGCGTGTGTGTCAGGCTCACAGCGTATACTGTGCCCACTTGCCCAGTGCCACCACTCATATCTGGTGTAACAGTAGTGTAGATTTAAAAAAAAACAACACTTTTTTGACTGTGTTAAATAATAGCAGTCAGTTTCCTTCACACGTGTGCGTTTAAGTGCCTGCCTGCCAGGGCACAGTGTCACCCCAGTGCAACTCATATGTGGTGTAACAGTAGTGTAGATTTTAAAAAAAACAACACTTTTTTTGACTGTGTTAAATAATAGCAGTCACTTTCCTTCACACATGTGCATTTAAGTGCCTGCCTGCCTGCCAGGGCACATTGTCACCCCAGTGCAACTCATATGTGGTGTAACAGTAGTGTAGATTTAAAAAAAACAACACTTTTTTTGACTGTGTTAAATAATAGCAGTCAGTTTCCTTCACACGTGTGCGTTTAAGTGCCTGCCTGCCAGGGCACAGTGTCACCCCAGTGCAACTCATATGTGGTGTAAAAGTAGTGTAGATTTAAAAAAAACAACACTTTTTTGACTGTGTTAAATAATAGCAGTCAGTTTCCTTCACACGTGTGCGTTTAAGTGCCTGCCTGCCAGGGCACAGTGTCACCCCAGTGCAACTCATATGTGGTGTAACAGTAGTGTAGATTTTAAAAAAACCAACACTTTTTTTGACTGTGTTAAATAATAGCAGTCACTTTCCTTCACACATGTGCATTTAAGTGCCTGCCTGCCTGCCAGGGCACATTGTCACCCCAGTGCAACTCATATGTGGTGTAACAGTAGTGTAGATTTAAAAAAAACAACACTTTTTTGACTGTGTTAAATAATAGCAGTCACTTTCCTTCACACGTGTGCGTTTAAGTGCCTGCCTGGCAGGGCACAATGTCACCCCAGTGCAACTCATATGTGGTGTAACAGTGGTGTAAATTTAAAAAAAAAACCAACACTTTTTTGACTGTGTTAAATAATAGCAGTCAGTTTCCTTCACACGTGTGCGTTTAAGTGCCTGCCTGCCAGGGCACAGTGTCACCCCAGTGCAACTTATATGTGATGTAACAGTAGTGTAGATTTAAAAAAAATAACACTTTTTTTGACTGTGTTAAATAATAGCAGTCAGTTTCCTTCACACGTGTGCGTTTAAGTGCCTGCCTGCCAGGGCACAGTGTCACCCCAGTGCAACTCATATGTGGTGTAAAAGTAGTGTAGATTTAAAAAAACAACACTTTTTTGACTGTGTTAAATAATAGCAGTCAGTTTCCTTCACACGTGTGCGTTTAAGTGCCTGCCTGCCAGGGCACAGTGTCACCCCAGTGCAACTCATATGTGGTGTAACAGTAGTGTAAATTTAAAAAAAACAACACTTTTTTGACTATGTTAAATAATAGCAGTCAGTTTCCTTCACACGTGTGCGTTTAAGTGCCTGCCTGCCAGGGCACAGTGTCACCCCAGTGCAACTTATATGTGATGTAACAGTAGTGTAGATTTTAAAAAAACAACACTTTTTTGACTGTGTTAAATAATAGCAGTCAGTTTCCTTCACACGTGTGCGTTTAAGTGCCTGCCTGCCAGGGCACAGTGTCACCCCAGTGCAACTCATATGTGGTGTAAAAGTAGTGTAGATTTAAAAAAAAAAACAACACTTTTTTGACTGTGTTAAATAATAGCAGTCAGTTTCCTTCACACGTGTGCGTTTAAGTGCCTGCCTGCCAGGGCACAGTGTCACCCCAGTGCAACTCATATGTGGTGTAAAAGTAGTGTAGATTTTAAAAAAAACCCACTTTTTTGACTGTGTTAAATAATAGCAGTCAGTTTCCTTCACACGTGTGCGTTTAAGTGCCTGCCTGCCAGGGCACAGTGTCACCCCAGTGCAACTCATATGTGGTGTAACAGTAGTGTAAATTTAAAAAAAACAACACTTTTTTGACTGTGTTAAATAATAGCAGTCAGTTTCCTTCACACGTGTGCGTTTAAGTGCCTGCCTGCCAGGGCACAGTGTCACCCCAGTGCAACTCATATGTGGTGTAACAGTAGTGTAGATTTAAAAAAAACAACACTTTTTTGACTATGTTAAATAATAGCAGTCAGTTTCCTTCACACGTGTGCGTTTAAGTGCCTGCCTGCCAGGGCACAGTGTCACCCCAGTGCAACTTATATGTGATGTAACAGTAGTGTAGATTTAAAAAAAAACAACACTTTTTTTTACTGTGTTAAATAATAGCAGTCAGTTTCCTTCACACGTGTGCGTTTAAGTGCCTGCCTGCCAGGGCACAGTGTCACCCCAGTGCAACTCATATGTGGTGTAAAAGTAGTGTAGATTTAAAAAAAACAACACTTTTTTGACTGTGTTAAATAATAGCAGTCAGTTTCCTTCACACGTGTGCGTTTAAGTGCCTGCCTGCCAGGGCACAGTGTCACCCCAGTGCAACTCATATGTGGTGTAACAGTAGTGTAAATTTAAAAAACAACAACACTTTTTTGACTGTGTTAAATAATAGCAGTCAGTTTCCTTCACACGTGTGCGTTTAAGTGCCTGCCTGCCAGGGCACAGTGTCACCCCAGTGCAACTCATATGTGGTGTAACAGTAGTGTAGATTTAAAAAAAAAAAACACTTTTTTGACTATGTTAAATAATAGCAGTCAGTTTCCTTCACACGTGTGCGTTTCAGTGCCTGCCTGCCAGGGCACAGTGTCACACCAGTGCAACTCATATCTGGTGTAACAGTAGTGTAGATTTAAAAAAAACAACACTTTTTTGACTGTGTTAAATAATAGCAGTCAGTTTCCTTCACACGTGTGCGTTTCAGTGTCTGCCTGCCAGGGCACAGTGTCACCCCAGTGCAACTCATATCTGGTGTAACAGTAGCGTACATTTAAAAAAAAAAATACAATTTTGACTGTAATAGATTGAATAGCAGTTAGTTTTCTGCAAGCGTGTGTGTCAGGCCTACAGCGTCTACTCTGCCAACTTCTGCCAGTGCACAGTGCCACTCATATCTGTTGTCACAGTAGCTTGCACGCATAGTACCACTAATCGAAAAAAAAAATGACAGGCAGAGGCAGGCCACCCCGCAGGGTCCGTCGTGTTCGTGGTGCTGTGATTCCCTTTGGCCCTAGAATAATGCCCAGTATTCAGAGGCCACGTACCCCGAACTTGAACATTTCTGAAGACATAGTTGACTGGCAAACACAGGACACCCAATCTTCTACAGCTTCCGCTCGGAACCTTGACACACCATCCTCCTCCAGCTTTTCTTCGGGCACCTCTCAAGTTACCACTCGCCCGCCTGCCGCCGCCACCAACACTAGCACCACAGCCGCTTCACTTGATCTGTCAGAGGAGTTATTTAAACATCAGTTGGAAGAAATGAGTGATAGTGATGCGCAACCATTATTGCCAGGGGATGTAGATAACAGGGATATGTCTCAGTCAGGCAGCATTACACACATGGACGTACGGTGTGATGATGATGATGTTGTACCCACTGCTGCTTCCTTTGTTGACTTGTCAGATACAAGTGAAGCGGTTGATGATGACGATGCGTCCGTGGATGTCATGTTGGTGCCCACTAGAAGAGAAGAAGAAGAGGGAGAAAGTTCAGATGGGGAGACAGAGAGGAGGAGGAGACGAGTTGGAAGGAGGGGGAGGTCGTCGCACGGAGCTAGTGGCACAGTTAGACAGCATGCATCGGCACCCGGGGTCAGCCAGACAGCACGCCAATCAACACATGCTGTTGCCACCACCAAAATTCCGTCATCGCAGAGCTCAGCAGTGTGGCATTTTTTTTGTGTGTCTGCCTCTGACAACAGCGATGCCATTTGCAACCTGTGCCAAAAGAAACTGAGTCGTGGGAAGTCCAACACCCACCTAGGAACAACTGCTTTGCGAAGGCACATGATCGCACATCACAAACGCCTATCGGATCAACACATGAGTACAAGCAGCACACAAACTCAAAGCCGCCATCCTCCTCCTGGTCCAGCATCTTCAGCCACCTCAAACACTGCTGTCCTCCTTGCCCCCTCTCAACCATCCGCCACTCCGTGTCTCGCCTTGAGCAGTTCCTGCTCATCTGCCCACAGTCAGGTGTCTGTCAAGGACATGTTTGAGCGTAAGAAGCCAATGTCACAAAGTCACCCCCTTGCCCGGCATCTGACAGCAAGCTTTTACCATACAAGCTGGTGGAGTCTGAGGCGTTCAATAAATTTGTAGCTATTGGGACACCGCAGTGGAAGGTACCCGGCCGAAATTTCTTTGCACAAAAGGCAATCCCCAACCTGTACTCGATTGTGCAAAAGGAAGTAATGGCATGTCTGGCACACAGTGTTGGGGCAAGGGTCCATCTGACCACTGATACCTGGTCTGCAAAGCATGGTCAGGGCAGGTATATCACCTACACTGCACATTGGGTAAACCTGCTGACGGCTGCCAAGCATGGAATGCGTGGCTCTGCAGAGGAGTTGGTGACACCGCCACGACTTGCAGGCAGGCCTGCTGCCACCTCCTCTACTCCTCCTACTCCATCCTCTTCCATAACCTCCTCGGATGAGTCCTCTTCTGCTGCTGCGTCTTGCTCCACATCAATGGCACCCCCCCAGCTCCCCAGGTACTATTCCACATCCCGTATACGGCAGTGTCACTCCGTCTTGGGGTTGACTTGCCTGAAAGCAGAGAGTCACACCGAACCAGCACTCCTGTCTGCCCTGAATGCACAGGTGGATCAGTGGCTGACTCCGCATCAACTGGAGATCGGCAAAGTGGTTAGTGACAATGGAAGAAATTTGGTGGCGGCATTGAATTTGGGCAAGTTGACACATGTGCCGTGCATGGCACATGTGTGTAATCTGATCGTACAACGCTTTGTGCATAAGTACCCAGGCTTACAGGACGTCCTCAAGCAGGCCAGGAAGGTGTGTGGCCATTTTAGGCGTTCCTACACAGCCATGGCGCACTTTTCAGATATCCAGCGGCGAAACAACATGCCAGTGAGGCGCTTGATTTGCGACAGCCCAACACGTTGGAATTCAACACTCCTAATGTTCGACCGCCTGATCCAACAAGAAAAAGCCATTAACGAGTATTTGTATGACCGGGGTGCTAGGACAGCCTCTGCGGAGCTGGGAATTTTTTTGCCACGTTACTGGACGCTCAAGCGCAATGCCTGTAGGCTCATGCGTCCTTTTGAGGAGGTGACAAACCTAGTCAGTCGCACCGAAGGCACCATCAGCGACATCATACCATTTGTTTTCTTCCTGGAGCGTGCCCTGCGAAGAGTGCTGGATCAGGCCGTAGATGAGCGTGAAGAGGAAGAGTTGTGGTCACTATCACCACCAGAAACAGCCTTATCAGCATCGCTTGCTGGACCTGCGGCAATGCTGGAAGAGGATTGTGAGGATGAGGAGTCAGAGGAGGAATGTGGCTTTGAGGAGGAGGAGGAAGACCAACCACAACAGGCATCCCAGGGTGCTCGTTGTCACCTATCTGGTACCCGTGGTGTTGTACGTGGCTGGGGGGAAGAAGATACCTTCAGTGAGATCAGTGAGGACGAGGAACGGGACATGAGTAGGTCGGCATCCAACCTTGTGCAAATGGGGTCTTTCATGGTGTCGTGCCTGTTGAGGGACCCTCGTATAAAACGGCTGAAGGAGAACGACCTGTACTGGGTGTCCACGCTACTAGACCCCCGGTATAAGCATAAAGTGCCTGAAATGTTACAGAATTACCGCAAATCGGAAAGGATGCAGCAGTTCCTTAATAAATTAAAAAGTATGCTTTACACAGCGTATAAGGGTGATGTCACAGCACAACGGGAATCTAACAGGGGAAGAGGTGAAAGTAATCCTCCTCCTCCCACCACCACGCCGGCAAGGACAGGAAGCTTTACAGACGTGTTGTTGATGGAGGACATGCAGAGCTTTTTAAGTCCTACGCATCGCCACAGCCCTTCGGGGCCCACCCTCAGAGAACGACTCGACCGACAGGTAGCAGACTACCTCGCCTTAACTGCAGATATCGACACTCTGAGGAGCGATGAATCCCTTGACTACTGGGTGTGCAGGCTTGACCTGTGGCCTTAGCTATCCCAAATTGCGATAGAACTTCTGGCCTGCCCAGCTTCAAGTGTCCTGTCAGAAAGGACCTTCAGTGCAGCAGGAGGTATTGTCACTGAGAAGAGAAGTCGCCTAGGTCAAAAAAGTCTAGATTACCTCACCTTTATTAAGATGAATGAGGGATGCATCCCGAAGGGACTGACAGTGGGCGATACATTCGACTAAAAAAGGCCTGATGAGATGAGCTGCCTTGGGCTAAAAATGGTCCACACGCTGATGTATTTGATCTCTGAATGCCGGATGACTTGCGTGACTTATCCGCCACCAACTAGGGTTCAAGCCGCAATGTTTTAGGGCACTTTCTGCCTGGGAAACAAACATCAATTTTTCTGGCCGATGCTACAGCAGCGGCTGCAACAATACCTAATTTTTCAGGCATGTGTACATGCCTAATTTTTCTGGCCTCTGGTGCTGCACTGTGGCTTCAAAAACCAAACCAAAAAAAAAGCACATAACAGGGATTAAACTGATAGGAATAGTACTACTTAACACACCACTCCTATCTGGTGGCACATTAGATTGCACGCGCAGTGCCCCAAATTTGAAGAAGGAGCACCGACCAAGCATCTTTTTCCATCTCCCGATTCCTAAAATCGATGCCATATACACGTCCCCTGATAGGGGACATAACAGGGATTAAACTGATAAGAATAGAACTACTTAACACACCACTCATATCTGGTGGCACATTAGATTGCACGCGCAGTGCCCCAAATTTGAAGTAGGAGGACCGACCAAGCATCTTTTTCCATCTCCCGGTTCCTAAAATCGATGCCATATACACGTCCCCTGATAGGGGACGTAACAGGGATTAAACTGATAGGAATAGTACTACTTAACACAACTTATAATAATGCAGAGAGAGGCAACGCAGAGAGAGGAGTCTGAAGAAGAGGAGTCAGAGGAGGAAGGTGGCTTTGAGGAGGTGGAAGACCAAACACAGCAGGCGTCCCAGGGGGCTTGTTGTTACCTTTCGGGGACCCTTGGTGTTGTACGTGGCTGGGTGGAGGAAGAGACCTTCAATGACATCAGTGACGACAAGGAACGGGACATGGCTAGCTTGGTATCCAACCTTGTGCAAATGGGGAGTTTGCGGTTGTGCAAATGGACTGTTTGCGGTTGTTTGCGGTGCGTTAAAGGGACAGTCTAGGCCAAAATAAACTTTCATGATTCAGATAGAGCATGTAATTTTAAACAATTTTCCAATTTACTTTTATCACCAATTTTGCTTTGTTCTCTTGGTATTCTTAGTTGAAAGCTTAACCTAGGAGGTTCATATGCTAATTTCTTAGACCTTGAAGCCCACCTCTTTCAGATTGCATTTTAACAGTTTTTCACCACTAGAGGGTGTTAGTTCACGTATTTCATATAGATAACACTGTGCTCGTGCACGAGAAGTTATCTGGGAGCAGGCACTGATTGGCTAGACTGCAAGTCTGTCAAAAGAACTGAAAAAAGGGGCAGTTTGCAGAGGCTTAGATACAAGATAATCACAGAGGTTAAAAGTATATTATTATAAATGTGTTAGTTATGCAAAACTGGGAAATGGGTAATAAAGGGATTATCTATCTTTTAAAACAATAAAAATTCTGGTGTAGACTGTCCCTTTAAACGGGGAGTTTGGTCTGTCACTGTGAAGCGGGCGTAACCCTTACACTACCTGATTGATACAACATCATACCTGATGTTTTAAAGCACGTTATTCCAAACAATTTAGGAATGTTAGGTGATTTATGCCCTTTATGGATTAAAACCAGACTCTGCATCAACTATGTAATTTTCCATGGGAGTTTTGCCATGGATCCCCCTCCGGCATGCCACAGTCCAGGTGTTAGTCCCCTTGAATCAACTTTTCCATCACTATTGTGACCAGAAAGAGCCCCTGTGGGTTTTAAAGTTTGCCTGCCTATAGAAGTCTATGGCGGTTCGCCCGTTCGCGAACAGTTGTGGAAGTTCGAGGTTCGCGAACCGAAATTTTTAGGTTCGCGACATCACTAGCTGTGAAGATTAAAAGGTAAGTTTTTTTTCTCAACAGGAGTGAAATGTAAATTTTGATGAATTAAAGTGCCCCTGTTTTTAATCGAATTTTTAAAAACCGGCACTTTAGCATTAAAATTGACATTCACTTTAAAACTAAATAAATACTTACCTGTAAAATAAAACCTAAGCTAGCTGCAATGTAACTAATAGTTACATTGTATCTAGCTTATGTTTTATTTTTATTTCACAGGTAAATTTGTATTTATTTTAACTAGGTAGACTAGTTAGTAAATAGTTATTAACTATTTACTAGCTACCTAGTTAAAATAAATACAAATTTACCTGTAAAATAAAACCTAACCTGTCTTACACTAACACCTAACCTTACACTACAATTAAATAAATTACATTAATTAAATACAATTAACTAAATTACAAAAACCCCCATTAAATTACACAAAATAAAAAAGAAATGATCAAATATTTAAACTAATTACACCTAATCTAATAGCCCTATCAAAATATAAAAGCCCCCCCAAAATAAAAAAAAAACCTAGCCTAAACTAAACTGCCAATAGCCCTTAAAAGGGGTCCCAAAGAAATCAGCTCTTTTACCTGTAAAAAAAATACAAACAACCCACCCCAACAGTAAAACCCACCACCCACACAACCAAACCCCCCAAATAAAATCCTATCTAAAAAACCTAAGCTCCCCAATGCCCTGAAAAGGGCATTTGGATGGGCATTGCCCTTAAAAGGGCATTTAGCTCTTTTTCAGCCCAAACCCTAAGCTAAAAATAAAACCCACCCAATAAACCCTTAAAAAAACCTAACACTTACCCCCGAAGATCCACTTACAGTTTTTGAAGACTGGACATACATCCTCAACGAAGCCGGGAGAAGGCTTCATCAAAGCGACAAGAAGTCCTCAATGAAGCCGGGAGAAGTCTTCATCCAAGCAGCAAGAAGTGGTCCTCCAGGCGGACAGAAGTCTTCATCCAGACGGCATCTTCTATCTTCATCCTTCCGACGCGGAGCGGCTCCATCTTCAAGACATCCGGCACAGAGCATCCTCTTCTGTTGACGGCTACTGAAGAATGAAGGTTACTTTAAGGGACGTCATCCAAGATGGCGTCCCTTAACTTCCGATTCGCTGATAGAATTCTATCAGCCAATCGGAATTAAAGTTTAAAAAATCCTATTGGCTTCAATTCTATTGGCTGATACAATTCGATTGAGCTTGCATTCTATTGGTTAATTGGAACAGTAAAAACTACATTAAGATACATTAGTCAAGCACCATCGGTTGCAATTTTCTCCTTTTGCAGTGTCAGAGGCCCAACACAATTGTTAAAAAAGTTATTTGGCTTAAAGGGCGATTATAGTTGAAAAATTACATGCTCTAGATTAGAGCATGTAATTTTAAAACTATCAACCCTGCCGTACTGCTTGGTTAACCCCTTTAACTCATCTGAGTTGTGCTGATTGGATCAGCGGCGTGTTCCGCTTGGGGCGAGCAGTGCACCACAGTTCCAAAGCAGCAGTTCTACTGTGTGTTTAAACCCTTTGTAGTGGTTAAACACACAGTACTGCATGGTCGATAGTCTTAAAATTACATGCTCTAATGGCTTTTTTACTACAATGGCCCTTTAAACACTCGGACTACAGAGTCCTACATTTAAAGCTATGATAAATGTAATTTAATATCTCATCACTGCTCTCAGACAAAAGGTTTTTGTCATTATTTGTACCTACTGGGTAATTTTAATCTGTTTTTGTTTGCTAACTGGCTCAGTAGTTTACCCATCTGTTCGTTACATATCAGATATAGGATTTTTTTATCTAATAGCACTTTAACAACGATATAGTCAATTTGTGTCTCTTTCCATCTACACTGAAATCTATATTATTGTCCTTAGAAGAAGCTCAGTCTGTGATGTTAATCTTCAGAGAAAGCAAATAAAGCATAGCATCATAGAGTTAGATAACAACTTCCTGGACTGCTGATCCCATTAACAGAGCATGCTGAATAATAGCTGGGATGGAGACATTTAATTGCTGTTTTACTTGATTTTTGTCAGCTCAGTTTAAAGAACCACTAAACTGAGTAGAATAGCATAATCAGAGGCGTAACTAGAACTCACTGGGACCCTGGACAAACTCTGTGGCAGGGTCCACCTCACTTGAACAGCATAGCTAATGAGCAATATATATATATTTATTTTTACAGATAGAAAGATATATATATATATATATGGATATATTTGAGATATATACTATATATATATATATATTATACACACACTCAAACACATACAAATGCGTATACATACACAAACACATCACACACACACATATATATAAATATATACATACACACACACAAACATACACATATGCACATACAAACATGTATAGAAACACATAAACGCACACTTACACACACACATGCACAGACAAACACATGCGCACACACAAACACATACATATACCCACATACTTTAAACACACACACAAACTTTCCAATTTACTTCTATTATCAAATTTGCTCCATTATCTTGTTATTCTTTGCTGAAGAAACAGCATTGCACTACTGGCAGCTAGAGAACACGTCTAGTTAGCCAATCCCAAAAGACAAATGTGTGCAGGCACCAATCAGCAGCTAGCTCCAATACAAGTCCTTAGTAAGCGCTCAGTAATACTCACGGTCCTTCTTCTGTATTTCGCAGAAGCTCCCACTAGTGTACGATATGTGCATATTTTTTTTCTTCATAAAGGGTTATCAAGTGAATAAAGCACATATGAAAATAAAAGTGAATTTAAAAGTGTCTTAAAATTGCATGCTCTATCTGATCCTTGCAAGTTTAATTTTGACTTTCCTATGCCTTTAAGAAAATCCCATTGAAAGTGTGATAATTTAGTAAGCAATATTTACTATTAAAAATCATATGAGACATCTCCATGGATTACAAATTACAAAACAACAGCTATAGGTTCTAGAGGCTGTAGAGCAACTTGAAGAGAGAGAGAGAAGAGAGGGTTAAAAAAACATTGCATTCATTGCCTGTTGGACTCAGTCTCCTCTGTTTGCAGATATAAAAGCATGCAGAAAAGATGTAATGGCTGGAATGTGACCTGATCTCTGACCTACACAAGCTGCAAAGCTTAGAGAGAGGAGTGGCTTCCTGGCCCCCTACAAGTATGTGCCAGGTAGCAGTGGCGATCCCTGTGACCCTGTAGTTACACCCATGAGTATAATCAATAAATTTATAAAAAATATAGACAATGCAATAGAATGTCATGAGTAGTAGATTTTTTTTTTTTTACAGAAATTATTTTCCTTCCCACTGCCTCATGTGATAGCCATCAGCCTATCACAAAATGCATATATGCATATTCTATGAATCTTGCATGTACTTAGTATTAAAATGAAAAGATTTCCTCTGGTAAAAAGCTTGTTGTTTTACACCTGAGCTATTTGTCTTGTTGTTTGTGCACAGATATGCACTCCCTGATGCAGTAAATATCAGTTTATATAGCTTTAATGCAACCTTCTTGTTTGCATAAATATGTACTTACATATTTTAATGATGCTCATTATATGCATGTTTGGTGGTGTTTAATGTCTCATTTAATTATATGTTGAATACCATTTGTCAAAATGCGTATATGTCTCAAATATATATCTTAAACTGTTATTTTACTCAGAACTAGTAGTCACAAACCATAAAAAAGCTTATGTAACTTTTTAGTGCATAATTAGAATTTCAAATATGTCTGTTTACATCTGAAAATTACCATAAAGGTAGTTTTTACTGCATAGATTTTTCCTATGTAAATCTGGTTACACTGATTATTAGATGAACAGATATGGGGGTCGATCCGATAAAAATCGTCGCCCGCAAAAGCTGGCGACGCCAATATTTGCGCGGGTTTGGTATCCTATATACGGCGTAACCTAGAAGTTATGCGCGTATATTTCTGCCGTCGCCCGTAGTTTTTTGGGCCATAGGCAGGTATGCCAAACCCGCGCAGTTTGGTATCCAATATACAGAGTAAGGACTTTTGTGGCGAAAATGGAGAAATCTTACTCCATTTTCACCTCGCCACAAAAAGCAGCCGTAAGAAGCCTTACGCTGAGTATTGGAGCCCCGTAACTCTCTAAACTAGCTGCTAAATAAAACCTAACACCTAACGCATGCGCAATGTCTATCTAACTGTCAACCGCGATCTGCTAAATAAAACCTAACACCTAACGCATGCGCAATGTCTACCTGTCAACCGCGATCTGCTAAATAAAACCTAACACCTAACGCATTAAATAAAGTATTTAACCCCTAAACCGCCGCTCACGGACCCCACCGCCATCTACATAAACTAACCCCCTACTGTGAGCCCCTAAAACCGCCACCATCTAACTGATCTATCCCCTAATGTGAACCCCTTACACCGCCGCCATCTACATTATCTATCCCCTAATCTGACCCCTTACACCGCCGCCACCTATATAAAAAATATTAACCCCTAATCTAATCCCCCTATACCGCCGCCAGCTATATTAATATTATTAACCCCTAATCTAATCCCCCTAAAATAATTATCTCTATTACCAGCCCTTAAAAGGGCCTTTTGCAGGGCTTTGGCCCAAAGTAAACAGCTCTTTTGCCCTATAACCTGCCCTCCCTACACCGCCGCCACCTATATTAATAGTATTAACCCTTAATGTAAGCCCCTTACACCGCCGCCATCTATATTAAAATTATTAACCCCTAATTTAATCTACCTACCCCGCCACCAGCTATATTATCTATATTAACCCTAAGTATATTATAGTTAATATAGTTATTACATTATATATATTAACTATATTAACCCTAATTATATTAGGGTTAATATAGTTAATATAGTTACTATAGTATTTATATAAACTATATTAACTCTATCTAACCCTAACACCCCTAACTAAATTCTTATTAAATAAATCTAATTCATTACATTGTAGCTATGTTAGCGTTTATACTTATTTTACAGGTAAATTGTTAATTATTTTAACTAGGTATAATAGCTATTAAATAGTTATGAACTATTTAATAGCTACCTAGTTAAAATAAATACCCAATTACCTGTAAAATAAATCCTACCCTAAGTTACAAATACACCTACACTATCAATAAATTAAATAAACTACAAATATCTATCTAAAAATACAATGAAATAAACTAAACTAAATTACAAAAACAAACAAACACTAAATTACAAAAAATAAAAAAAAGATTACAAGATTTTTGAGCTAATTACACCTATTCTAAGCCCCCTAATAAAATAATAAAGCCCCCCAAAATAAAAAAAATTCCCTACCCTATTCTAAATTAAAAAAAGTTCAAAGCTCTTTTACCTTACCAGCCCTTAAAAGGGCCATTAGCGGGGCATGCCCCAAAGAAAACTGCTCTTTTGCCTGAAAAAAAAAAACACAATACCACCCCCCAACATTACAACCCACCACCCACATACCCCTAATTTAACCCAAACCCCCTTAAATAAACCTAACACTACCCCCCTGAAGATCTCCCTACCTTATCTTCACCACGCCGGGCCGAACTCCTCATCCGATCCGGGCGATGTCTATCCAAGCGGCAAAGAAGAGGTCTTCATCCCAGCGATGTCTTTATCCAAGCGGCAGCAAAATCTTCTTCCATCGGGCAGCATCTTCCATCAAGCGGCATCTTCAATCTTCATTCTTCGCTCCACAGACGCGGAGCATCCATTCCCGCCGACGACTGAACGACGAATGAGGTACCTTTAAATGACGTCATCCAAGATGGCGTCCGTCGAATTCCGGATTGAACTTGAATCTGATTGGCTGATTCAATCAGCCAATCAGATTTGTCTACCTTAATTCCGATTGGCTAATAGAATCCTATCAGCCAATCGGAATTTGACGGACGCCATCTTGGATGACGTCATTTAAAGGTACCTCATTCGTCGTTCAGTCGTCGGCCGGGATGGATGCTCCGTGTCTGTGGAGCGAAGAATGAAGATTGAAGATGCCGCTTGATGGAAGATGCTGCCCGATGGAAGAAGACTTTGCTGCCGCTTGGATAAAGACATCACTGGGATGAAGACCTCTTCTTTGCCGCTTGGATAGACATCGCCCGGATCGGATGAGGAGTTCGGCCCGGCGTGGTGAAGATAAGGTAGGGAGATCTTTAGGGGGGTAGTGTTAGGTTTATTTAAGGGGGGTTTGGGTTAGATTAGGGGTATGTGGGTGGTGGGTTGTAATGTTGGGGGGTGGTATTGTGTTTTTTTTTTCAGGCAAAAGAGCAGTTTTCTTTGGGGTATGCCCCGCTAATGGCCCTTTTAAGGGCTGGTAAGGTAAAAGAGCTTTGAACTTTTTTTAATTTAGAATAGGGTAGGGAATTTTTTTATTTTGGGGGGCTTTATTATTTTATTAGGGGGCTTAGAATAGGTGTAATTAGCTTAAAAATCTTGTAATCTTTTCT
Source organism: Bombina bombina (assembly GCF_027579735.1). Classification (NCBI taxonomy): domain Eukaryota; kingdom Metazoa; phylum Chordata; class Amphibia; order Anura; family Bombinatoridae; genus Bombina; species Bombina bombina. The sequence goes on along the minus strand of NC_069506.1, from coordinate 225,868,414 downwards.
CTTGTTAAGTGTATCCAGTCCACGGATCATCCATTACTTGTGGGATATTCTCCTTCCCAACAGGAAGTTGCAAGAGGATCACCCACAGCAGAGCTGCTATATAGCTCCTCCCCTAACTGCCATATCCAGTCATTCTCTTGCAAGTCTCAACAAAGATGGACGTAGTAAGAGGAGAGTGGTGTATTATAGTTAGTTTCTTAACTTCAATCAAAAGTTTGTTATTTTTAAATGGTACCGGAGTGTACTGTTTTATCAAAGGCAGCATTAGAAGAAGAATCTGCCTGTGATTTCTATGATCTTAGCAGAAGTAACTAAGATCCATTGCCGTTCTCACATATTCTGAGGAGTGAGGTAACTTCAGAGAGGGAATGGCGTGCAGGTTTTCCTGCAATAAGGTATGTGCAGTAAACATATTTCTAGGGATGGAACTTGCTAGAAAAATGCTGCTGATACCGGATTAATGTAAGTTAAGCCTAAATGCAGTGATTTAATAGCGACTGGTATCAGGCTTATTAACAGAGATACATACTCTTATAAAAGTGTAATATAAAACGTTTGCTGGCATGTTTAATCGTTTTTATATATGCTTTGGTGATAAAACTTATTGGGGCCTAGTTTTTTCCACATGGCTGGCTTTATTTTTGCCTAGAAACAGAGGCTTTCCACTGTTATAGTATAAAAGTTACAGTTGGTGCACTTAAAATTACAAACTGTGACATTCAGCTTCCCTCAGCAGTCCCCTGCATGCTATAGGACATCTCTGATGGGCTCAAAAGGCTTCAAAAGTAGGAGCTGTGGCAGTTGTTATGACTGTTTAAAAAACCTATTTTTCATTTTGTTAATCTGTTTTTTGTATTAAGGGGTTAATCATCCATTTGCAAGTGGGTGCAATGCTCTGCTAACTTGTTACATACACTGTAAAAACTTTGTTAGTGTAACTGCCTTTTTTCACTGTTATTTCAAATTTTGCCAAAATTTGTTTCTCTTAAAGGCACAGTAACGTTTTTTATATTGCTTGTTAACTTTGTTTAAAGTGTTTTCCAAGCTTGCTAGTCTCATTGCTAGTCTGTACAAACATGTCTGACACAGAGGAAACTACTTGTTCATTATGTTTAAAAGCCATTGTGGAGCCCCATAGGAGAATGTGTACTAAATGTATTGATTTCACCTTAAACAGTAAAAATCAATCTTTATCTATAAAAGAATTGTCACCAGAGGGGTCTGTCGAGGGGGAAGTTATGCCGACTAACTCTCCCCACGTGTCGGACCCTTCGCCTCCCGCTCGAGGGACACACGCTAATATGGCGCCAAGTACATCAGGGATGCCCATAGCGATTACTTTGCAGGACATGGCTGCAATCATGAATAATACCCTGTCACAGGTATTAGCCAGATTGCCTGAATTGAGAGGCAAGCGCGATAGCTCTGGGGTTAGACGAGATACAGAGCGCGTAGATGCTGTAAGAGCCATGTCTGATACTGCGTCACAATATGCAGAACCTGAGGACGGAGAGCTTCAGTCTGTGGGTGACGTCTCTGAATCGGGGAGACCTGATTCAGAGATTTCTAATTTTAAATTTAAGCTTGAGAACCTCCGTGTGTTACTTGGGGAGGTATTAGCTGCTCTGAATGACTGTGACACAATTGCAGTGCCAGAGAAATTGTGTAGGCTGGATAAATACTATGCAGTGCCGGTGAGTACTGATGTTTTTCCAATACCTAAAAGGCTTACAGAAATTATTAGTAAGGAGTGGGATAGACCCGGTGTGCCCTTTTCCCCACCTCCTATATTTAGAAAAATGTTTCCAATAGATGCCACTACACAGGACTTATGGCAGACAGTCCCTAAGGTGGAGGGAGCAGTTTCTACTTTAGCAAAGCGTACCACTATCCCGGTTGAGGACAGTTGTGCTTTTTCAGATCCAATGGATAAAAAAATTAGAGGGTTACCTTAAGAAAATGTTTATTCAACAAGGTTTTTATTTTACAGCCCCTTGCATGCATTGCGCCTGTCACTGCTGCGGCGGCATTCTGGTTTGAGGCCCTGGAAGAGGCCATCCATACAGCTCCATTGACTGAAATTATTGACAAGCTTAGAACACTTAAGCTAGCTAACTCATTTGTTTCTGATGCCATTGTTCATTTGACTAAACTAACGGCTAAGAATTCCAGATTCGCCATCCAGGCGCGTAGGGCGCTATGGCTTAATTCCTGGTCAGCTGATGTGACTTCAAAGTCTAAATTACTTAACATTCCTTTCAAGGGGCAGACCTTATTCGGGCCTGGTTTGAAAGAAATTATTGCTGACATTACTGGAGGTAAGGGTCATACCCTTCCTCAGGACAGGGCCAAATCAAGGGCCAAACAGTCTAATTTTCGTGCCTTTCGAAATTTCAAGGCAGGTGCAGGATCAGCTCCCTCTACTTCAAAACAAGAGGGAACTTTTCCTCAATCTAAGCAGGCCTGGAAACCTACCCAGTCCTGGAACAAGGGCAAGCAGGCCGAAAGCCTGCTGCTGCCTCCAAGACAGCATGAAGGAGCGGCCCCCTATCCAACAACGGATCTAGTAGGGGGCAGACTCTCTCTCTTCGCCCAGGCGTGGGCAAGAGATGTTCAGGATCCCTGGGCGTTGGAGATCATATCTCAGGGATATCTTCTGGACTTCAAAGCTTCTCCCCCACAAGGGAGATTTCACCTTTCAAGATTATCTGCAAACCAGATAAAGAAAGAGGCATTCCTAAGCTGCGTGCAAGACCTCCTTGTAATGGGAGTGATCCATCCAGTTCCGCGGACGGAACAAGGACAGGGGTTTTATTCAAATCTGTTTGTGGTTCCCAAAAAAGAGGGAACCTTCAGACCAATTTTGGATCTAAAGATCCTAAACAAATTCCTCAGAGTTCCATCATTCAAGATGGAAACTATTCGAACCATTTTACCCATGATCCAAGAGGGTCAGTACATGACCACAGTGGACTTAAAGGATGCCTACCTTCACATTCCGATCCACAAGCATCATCATCGGTTCCTGAGGTTTGCCTTTCTAGACAGGCATTACCAGTTTGTAGCTCTTCCATTCGGGTTGGCTACAGCCCCAAGAATTTTTACAAAGGTTCTGGGCTCACTTCTGGCGGTTCTAAGACCGCGAGGCATAGCGGTGGCTCCTTACCTAGACGACATCCTGATACAGGCGTCAAGCTTTCAAATTGCCAAGTCTCATACAGAGATAGTTCTGGCATTTCTGAGGTCGCATGGGTGGAAAGTGAATGAAGAAAAGAGTTCTCTATCTCCTCTCACAAAGGTTTCCTTCCTAGGGACTCTGATAGATTCTATAGAAATGAAAATTTACCTGACAGAGTCCAGGTTATCAAAACTTCTAAATGCTTGCCGTGTTCTTCACTCCATTCCGCGCCCCAGGGTGGCTCAGTGCATGGAAGTAATCGGCTTAATGGTAGCGGCGATGGACATAGTGCCATTTGCGCGCCTGCATCTCAGACCGCTGCAATTATGCATGCTCAGTCAGTGGAATGGGGATTACACAGATTTGTCCCCTCTACTAAATCTGGATCAGGAAACCAGAGATACTCTTCTCTGGTGGTTATCTCGGGTCCATCTGTCCAAAGGTATGACCTTTCGCAGGCCATATTGGACCATTGTAACAACAGACGCCAGCCTTCTAGGTTGGGGTGCAGTCTGGAACTCCCTGAAGGCTCAGGGTTCATGGACTCAGGAGGAGAAACTCCTCCCAATAAATATTCTGGAGTTAAGAGCAATAGTCAATGCTCTTCTAGCTTGGCCTCAGTTAGCAACACTGAGGTTCATCAGATTTCAGTCGGACAACATCACGACTGTGGCTTACATCATCCATCAAGGGGGGACCAGGAGTTCCCTAGCGATGTCAGAAGTCTCCAAGATAATTCGCTGGGCAGAGACTCACTCTTGCCACCTATCAGCGATTCATATCCCAGGGGTAGAGAACTGGGAGGCGGATTTTCTAAGTCGTCAGACTTTTCATCCGGGGAAGCGGGAACTCCATCCGGAGGTGTTTGCTCAATTGGTTCTCCGTTGGGGCAAATCAGAACTGGATCTCATGGCGTCTCGCCAGAACGCCAAGCTTCCTTGTTACGGATCCAGGTCCAGGGACCCAGAAGCGGCACTGATAGATGCTCTAGCAGCGCCTTGGTTCTTCAACCTGGCCTATGTGTTTCCACCGTTTCCTCTGCTCCCTCGTCTGATTGCCAAAATCAAACAGGAGTGAGCATCGGTGATATTGATAGCGCCTGCGTGGCCATGCAGGACCTGGTATGCAGACCTAGTGGACATGTCATCCTTTCCACCATGGACTCTGCCTCTGAGACAAGACCTTCTAATACAAGGTCCTTTCAATCATCCGAATCTACTTTCTCTGAGACTGACTGCATGGATATTGAACGCTTGATCCTATCAAAGCGTGGCTTCTCCGAGTCAGTAATTGATACCTTAATACAGGCACGAAAGCCTGTCACCAGCAAAATGTACCACAAGATTTGGCGTAAATATCTACATTGGTGTGAATCCAAGAATTACTCATGGAGTAGGGTTAGGATTCCTAGGATATTGTCCTTCCTCCAAGAGGGTTTGGACAAAGGACTATCAGCTAGTTCTTTAAAGGGACAGATTTCTGCTCTGTCTATTCTTTTACACAAGCGTCTGGCAGAAGTTCCAGACGTTCAGGCATTTTGTCAGGCTTCAGTTAGAATTAAGCCTGTGTTTAAACCTGTTGCTCCCCCATGGAGATTAAACTTGGTTCTTAAAGTTCTTCAAGGGGTTCCGTTTGAACCCCTTCATTCTATTGATATCAAACTTCTATCATGGAAAGTTCTTTTTCTGATGGCTATTTCCTCGGCTCGAAGAGTCTCGGAGTAATTTGCCTTACATTGTGATTCTCCTTATCTGATCTTTCATTCAGATAAAGTAGTTCTGCGTACAAAACCTGGGTTTTTACCTAAGGTGGTTTCAATCAAGAGATTGTTGTTCCATCATTATGCCCTAATCCTTCTTCAAAGAAGGAACGTCTTTTGCATAATCTAGACGTAGTCCGTGCATTGAAGTTTTACTTGCAGACTACTAAAGATTTTCGCCAAACATCTCACCTGTTTGTTATTTACTCTGGACAGAGGAGAGGTCAAAAGGCCTCGGCAACCTCTCTTTCTTTTTGGCTTCGGAGTATAATCCGTTTAGCATATGAGACTGCTGGACAGCAGCCCCCTGAAAGGATTACAGCTCATTCTACTAGAGCTGTGGCTTCCACCTGGGCCTTTAAAAATGAGGCCTCTGTTGAACAGATTTGCAAGGCTGCGACTTGGTCTTCGCTTCATACCTTTTCAAAATTTTACAAATTTGATACTTTTGCTTCTTCGGAGGCTGTTTTTGGGAGAAAGGTTCTACAGGTAGTGGTTCCTTCCGTTTAAGTTCCTGCCTTGTCCCTCCCATCATCCGTGTACTTAAGCTTTGCTATTGGTATCCCACAAGTAATGGATGATCCGTGGACTGGATACACTTAACAAGAGAAAACATAATTTATGCTTACCTGATAAATTTATTTCTCTTGTAGTGTATCCAGTCCACGGCCCGCCCTGTCCTTTTAAGGCAGGTCTAAATTTTAATTAAACTTCAGTCACCACTGCACCCTATGGTTTCTCCTTTCTCGGCTTGTTTCGCTCGAATGACTGGATATGGCAGTTAGGGGAGGAGCTATATAGCAGCTCTGCTGTGGGTGATCCTCTTGCAACTTCCTGTTGGGAAGGAGAATATCCCACAAGTAATGGATGATCCGTGGACTGGATACACTACAAGAGAAATAAATTTATCAGGTAAGCATAAATTATGTTTTTTTTATTTTTTGTAATTTAGTGTTTGGTTTTTTTTGTAATTTAGTTTAGTTTATTTAATTGTATTTTTAGATAGATATTTGTAGTTTATTTAATTTATTGATAGTGTAGGTGTATTTGTAACTTAGGTTAGGATTTATTTTACAGGTAATTGGGTAATTATTTTAACTAGGTAGCTATTAAATAGTTCATAACTATTTAATAGCTATTATACCTAGTTAAAATAATTAACAATTTACCTGTAAAATAAATATAAACCCTAACATAGCTACAATTTAATTATTAATTACATTGTAGCTATCTTAGGGTTTATTTTATAGGTAAGTATTTAGATTTAAATAGGAATATTTTAGTTTATAATATTAATATTAGATTTATTTTAATAAGAGTTTAGTTAGGATGTTAGAGTTAGATAGGGTTATTATACTTAATATATATATATATATATATATATATAATATAATAACGATATTAACTATATTAACCCTAATATAATTAGGGTTAATATAGTTAATATATATAATATAATAACTATATTAACCCTAATATAATTAGGGTTAATATAGTTAATATAGGTGGCGGCGGTGTAGGGGGATTAGATTAGGGGTTAATACATTTTTATTTAAGGGCTGGCAAAAGAGCTGTTACTTTGGGGCAATGCCACGCAAAAAGCCCTTTTCAGGGCTATTTGTAGGGTTAGACTTAGGTTTAGTGGTAGGGATAGTTTAGTATTTTAGGGGTTAAATAATTTAATATAGATGGCGGCGGGGTAGGGGGGTAGGGGGATTAGATTAGGGGTTAATAATTTTAAAATTGATAGCGGCGGGGTAGGGGCTCACTTTAGGGGGTAGGTAAGGTAGATGGCGGCGGTGTTAGAGGCTCACTTTAGGGGGTTATAGATTTAATATAGCTGGCGGCGGTTTAGGGGTTAATAACTTTATTAGGTTGCGGCGGGGTTTGGGAGCGGCGGTTTAGGGGTTAATACATATTTTATAGTTAGGATAGAGAGGGGGGATAGCGGATAGAGGGTTAGACGTGTCGGGCTATGTTAGGGAGGCGTGTTAGACGTGTCGGGCTATGTTAGGGAGGCGTGTTAGACTTGTCGGGCTATGTTAGGGAGGCGTGTTAGACAGTGCGGGTGATTTAGACTTCAGTCAGGTTTTGTAGGTGCCGGCAGTTTCTAACGTGGCGCAAGTCACTGGCGATGCCAGAAATTTGTACTTGCGCAGATTTCTGGACATCGCTGGTTTATCCGACTTACGGCACGTTAGCATCTGACGGCGCCGTATATGGGATAGCTCGAGATGCGAGCTGAAACTGCGGGCGACGCGGGTTCCCTCGCTTGCGCCGCAAACTACGCCGTTTATCGGATCGCGCCCATAAAGTCTAAAGTCTTCAAAGCAAGTTATTGTGATGTTTCTTAAAGGGATACTGAACTCAAATTGTTTATTTTGTGATTTAGATAGAGCATGCAATTTTAAGCAACTTTATGATTTACTCCTATTATCAATTTTACTTCGTTCTCTTAATATTTTTATTTGAAAAAGAAGGCATACAAAGTGAATTTTTTTTTTTTTAAGGATTGTAACATATATCTCTTTTCTTTATGATTTTATATGTAAGAATAGCATTGGTGGTATACTAACCAATTTTTAAATATTTGGGAATTCTGCTGCTAACAGTTCTTCAGTCCAGAATAGATTGTTTTTAGTACCGAATTGGCAGATTAAAAGTGATCTGTGAAGTGGATTCAGCTAGTTTTTATAAACAGGGAAATTTTAGAAGCAATATGTGGGTTCTACTATAATTCTTTCCCAAAGTATATAGGTTTTGTTTATTATATTTGTAACCTCCTGCCAAATCTTCTGTCTCTCTTTAGGTGTCTAACATAGTGCGCCCAAGTGAGGAACTGCTGTCATATCATGTTGGTAAACCAATCAATTATTCTCTGAAGGTTAATGGCTTGTTGGTATTTTATCAAAGTTGGTACTCCTAAGCCACCTGCTCTAATAGGAAGGCAAATAAGATGTCTGTTAATCCTAGCACTTTTGTTGTCCCAGATAAATTCAAATATTTTGGATTGTAATGAGGATAGAAAATGTTTTGGTAGAGGAATTGGGAGGGTTTGTAGTAGGTATAAGATTCCGGGGAGAACATTGATCTTATCCAACCAAGAGACATCCTTCTTCCATGATGATAGGTCTGCGATAAGTAAGGTTTGAAAGGTTTTCTAATTTGAAGAGAACATCTCTTCTATAGTGGGAGCTAGGTATATCTTTAAATATTTAAGTTTCTGATTTTGCCAATGTTTCTGATTTTGGCAGCTTTGAGGCTAATATTCAGGATTTCCAATTTTGTTTCATTAATGAGGAAGTTAGAAATTTGTCTAAACTCAGAAAGTTGTTTTAGTATTAAAGGGACACTGAACCCAAATATTTTATTTCGTGTTTCAGATAGAGTATGAAATTTTAAGCAACTTTCTAATTTACTCCTATTATCAAATTTTATTCATTCTCTTGGTATCTTTATTTGAAATGCAAGAATGTAAGTTTAGATGCCAACCCATTTTTGTGAACAACCTGGGTTGTTCTTGCTGATTGGTAAATAAATTCATCTACCAATAAAAAAGTACTGTCCAGAGTTCTGAACCCAAAAAAAGCTTAGATGCCTTCTTTTTCAAATAAAGATAGCAAGAGAACGAAGAAAAATTGATAATAGGAGTAAATTAGAAAGTTGCTTAAAATTGCTACAGTGTCCCATTAAGGGTATGGAAGTTATTGATCTTGTTATACAGAAGAGGATGATTTGTAGTCCTTGTATATCCAGGTTTTTTTCTAATTGTTAGTGCTAAGGGTTTGATTACACATGCAAATATTAAGGGGGATAGGGGACATTCATGTCTAGTACTGTTTGATATAAGAAAGGGTTCAGCTATTGATCCATTTACTTTTACCCTATCTAATGGGGCTCAGTACATTGCAAAAGTTTTTGCGATATATTCTGGGGCTGATCCCATCCTAAGTAGCACTGCTTTTGAAAACTGCCAACAGACACGGTCGAAAACTTTCTCTGCGTCTATTGACACTAATACCATTGGGATGTTGTGGTTATTCACATATTCTATTAGATGCAACGCTCTCACAGTGTTATGTTTTTCCCTTCTAGACTGTACAAATTTTACCTGATCTTTATGAATGAGGATAGAGATGAGAACATTCAATCTGTTTTCTAATAATTTCACAAATATTTTTAAATTTATATTTAATAATGAAATTGGTCTATAATTCTCAACTCTATCAAGGTCTTTCCCTGGTTTGAGAATAATTGAGATATGGACTTCTAAGTTGTTTACAAGAAAAGGATTGTAATCAGAGATGCAGTTAAAAAGCATTAAAAGGGGGGCGGAGCGTAGCCGTGCAGGAACATGGCTGCACTTTAACTTTGCTCCGTAACATATTCTCACACACAGGTTCCATTATGGTGATTTGAAGGGCAGCAATAAGCTAAAAAGCAACTAGAGACTCTTATGCCATAAACCTAACTGTCCGGTGACCGGATCAAACGCTTACCAGCTGAAGAACCGCTGAATTTAAACAACGTACTACCGCACCTATACTCACTCGGCTGGAAGCTCCGCTTTACAAGAGGCACGCTTGTGCCCTGGATCCAACTTCGGTTCAGCAGCGAGGAGCTAGTGACCCACACTGGTAGACCGCAGCAGCGATTACCAGACTTGAGGCTCAGACAGTCGTACGAAACGCCACATACAGCCGCACGCCATTACAGCTCCCACGTGGCGCGGCCCCACCGGATAAACAAGGTAACACGCAGATACACCTCAGACTACAGCCCAATCCACTGAACATATATACAAGGCAAAACGACCTAAACATTAGCATCGGATCGCAGTGGAAGTCTGAGACCGGCCTTAAGGTAGCTATCTAACTATACCAAACCAGAGACTGAGGCCTACAGACTTACACCGCTCTCCCTAGACAGATCGCAGCCGCCATCAGAGAAAGCAACCTACCTATTTAATGAACTGGTGCTACATTACATTAAGGAACCCTCTCTTTATAAACACCAGTGACTGAAAACTGGCTGTTGGCGAAGGGATAACCCTGTTTTATCAATGGCATCAAGGCAGAAACCCAAAGCGGACAAAAAATCATCCACAACAGCTACTACCACCATGTCCTCCTTCTTTCACAAACAGGAGATTGACGCTCTTGACAGTACTAAAGATTCACCACCAACGGACTCACATTTATCACAGGAGCAAGAATCCATACCACAGTCACAACAACTTAGTCTGATACAGAAAACTATTTCACAACTACCCTCTAAGTCTGACCTGGCAGACCTAAAATCATTCATCAAAACAGAAATGTCCTCCCTAAAAAAGAACATCAACGAACTGGGGGCAAGAATAGAGACCCTGGAGGAGGGTCAAGACACCTTAAACACTATGGTTTCCGATGCCAATCATCAAATGGTGAGACAAGACATCACAATGCAAGCACTTCAACTTAAAATTGAAGACCTGGATAACAGGAGCCGTAGGAGCAATTTGAGGATAAGAGGGGTTCCAGAAGAAGTGACACAGGATAACCTTGTCTCATACTTGCTACAACTTTTTGAGTACATTGTCCCTTCCCTTAAACTATCTGAAGCCTCTATGGAACGCGCACACAGAGCGTTGAGACCCATACCAAAACCCCCCAATCCACCAAGAGATATAATCATTAAATTCACTACCTACTTAGACAACCGTGACGGACGCTTACCCTATGCCCAGGTAGACGAGCTACTCGATCGTATAGCCAGGGGAAATTACCTGACCACTATTGACCTCTGCAAAGGTTACTGGCAGATTCCCCGGCCCCGGAGGCTATCCCCAAGTCGGCATTCGTCACCCCATTCGGCTTATATCAGTTTAGGGTAATGCCGTTTGGGATGAAGAATGCCCCAGCTACATTCCAGCGCTTGGTGGATAGGCTCCTGGATGGCTTCCAGAGTTTTGCTTGCGCCTACCTGGACGACATAGCGATCCACAGTGAGTCCTGGGAGGACCACTTAGCTCATGTGGGAATGGTTCTGGATCAGATCCGGGCTGCTGGCCTGACTCTGAAGCCAGAAAAATGCCACTTTGGGATGGCCGAGGTACAGTACCTGGGTCACCGGGTGGGGTGTGGAAAGCAGCGACCAGAGCCGGCCAAAATAGAAGCTGTCGCCAATTGGCCCACCCCCATCACTAAGACTCAGGTCCTAGCCTTCCTGGGCACGGCAGGGTACTATAGACGGTTCGTACCAGACTACAGCACACTTGCCAAACCCCTGACTGACTTGACCAAGAAGAACTTACCTCGACAGGTCCTGTGGTCTCCCCACTGTGAAACGGCTTTCCAGGCTCTCAAAAATGCTCTAATTAACGCTCCTGTCTTGGCGGCCCCAGCCCTTAACAAACGTTTTATCGTCCATACAGACGCTTCCATGTTCGGGCTGGGAGCTGTCCTCAGCCAAGTAGGCGAAGATGGAGGGGAGCATCCAGTTGCCTACATCAGCCGGAAGCTCCTGCCCCGCGAAGTCAGCTATGCAGCGGTCGAAAAGGAGTGTTTGGCTTTGGTGTGGGCATTAAAGAAATTGACTCCCTATTTATATGGTCAGGAGTTCACTCTGGTCACCGACCATAACCCGTTGGTGTGGCTGAACCGGGTCTCTGGAGATAACGGCAGGCTATTACGTTGGAGCTTATCGTTGCAACCCTTCAATTTCACCATTACTTACAGACCTGGGAAACAGAATGGCAACGCCGACGGGTTGTCCAGACAAACAGACCTCAGCCCCGCATAACCAGCGGTCTGGACAGCCTTAGTCTGCCCCGAAAAGGGGTCAGACCGTGTCTGCCAGAGTGTTCCACAGAAAGGGAGCACTGTTACAGAAGCATTAGTTATTTTGTTGTGAAGAGCTTATTTCCCAGCAGCAATGCCTGAACCAGCAAGCCAGCGCCTAAGAAGGGCTCCAAGAAAACCGTAACAAGTATCATTTCATAAAGAGTTAACTCTTTTTTTTCAGCTTTTAGAAACTATTGCCTAAATACACATTTTTGCTGGCCTCAGCTCTAAGTTTAGGGATAACCAATCCCATTGTCTAATGACCTCTGGAGCCAGACTGCTAATTGATAAGATGAACTTGTAAACTTGTTATCTTAAGTACTGTAATCCTATTGTGGCCTGTCAAAGGACAGTGCTCTCTATCTAAATGTGTGATGGGGGATTTTGTGCTTCCCCCCCCCCTCTCCCCCTGGGAGTGCCCTGTGTGCATGTAACCTTAATAAAAAGCAGGCTGGGCATCCCAGTCCTGAGTTCTTGTTTGACCCTCAATCGCAGCGTTGACTCGTTTTTGTGGGCAGAAGGGTATCCTAGCTGTACTACAGCTAAGGGAGATTATTCTATATTTGCGAGACTCATATAGAATACTATGGAAAGCAGCTTCTCCCCTCTTTAGCAATAGGGATCCAGGCTACTAAGCGGTCCATCTCTCAGCGAGACTAAGGGTAACCGTAACAAGTACCCTGACACCCTGAAGAATATCGAGCTCGGACCGAAATGGACCTTGTTTCCCAGGAACTGATAAGTATATTGCTAAAAAGCTAACTGACCTAAAGGGAAATGTACCCTGGGACCTATTTGGAACTGATCTGATTTGGGGTGGGAATAGAACTGTTAAAGTTATTACTTTCTAGATAGACCTGGCTGTTCTCCTCCCCCCTTACCCTCTCCTGCTCAGTGTCTGTATCACATTAACATAAGACCTATGTTGTTTAGAAATGCAGGCTCAAAACTAACCTACTACACCCACGGTGACTGTGATCAGACGCTGAACATGATGCACTACCTGAGAGGTTGGGGGATGAGGATGAGATGGCTTAACGTTGTTGGTTTGAAGTTGATATTATCATGGTTAAAACGTTTAATTATTATATATATGATCCTAACCTCTCTCATGTTGGATATTTCAATTATCCCCTTTATACTGAGTGATGTGCTTTGAATGTATCCACATTTCTAGCTCTCTTTCTATAACTGACATGTATATCCATAGCTATAACCCCTGTAGTAAATGACGATGAGAGAATCTAGAATCATGCTAACAATGTATAATACCCTATTGTTCTATTAGAGGAACCTAGTGATAGATGAGAAATGATACCCCCCTTTATCCAACTACTGTTAATGTTGGTTTTTCCTGAATATTTGACCCCACTATTCATGTTATTTTATATTTGTGTTTTAAATTTGTTTTTTGAAGTTAATACATTATTACGTGGCCGGATGTTTAGGCCGCGTAAGGGCGCTCCCGGCCCATCCTGCACCCAGACTCGCAAACGCTCAACATCACAAATAGACATTTTAATAACCTCACGACCTACGTCAGACACCCATAAACTAGATAATGGCTAACAGTAGAAGACAACCCCATTCCGGTAATAACTTAAAAATATACTCAATTAACGCAAAAGGACTAAATATACCCTGTAAGAGAACGCTGGCCTCTAAAGATTTCCATAGGCAGAGAGCAGACCTTGTCTTCTTACAGGAGACCCATTTCCGTAAAGGAAAGGAACCTACCACCTTCGCACGCACGTTTGGCACATGCTTTTGGGCATCACATTGCCACAATAAAAAACAAGGGGTGGGAACCCTTATTAAGAAAAATATACCCTTTACATCACTACAAACACTTAGAGACAGAGAAGGCAGATACCTCCTCCTAACTGGTCTTCTCTACGGGAGACCTGTAACATTAGTTTCAGTGTATGCCCCTAACACAGCACAACACTCCTTCATGAAGAAAATTAAAAACCTAATTTTAGACCATCAGAAGGGGACACTCATAATGTGTGGAGACCTAAACACAGCACTTAACCCTAGCCTAGACTGCTCATCTCGATACTCCTCCACATCACCTTCACAAATCTCAAAAATTAAGTCGTATCTCGAGAAAATTGTAGCACATGACGTATGGAGAACCTTACACCCTCAGACTAGAGACTATACATATTATTCTTACCCACATGAGATCTATACGAGAATAGACTATGTGTTTGCAGATGTTGGAGGCCTATCACTATTTAACTCGGCCACAATCTCTCCGATCACATGGTCTGACCATGCCTCTATGATATGTACAATGACATGGCCCTCTAAACCTATAAGAGATTTTGTCTGGCGACTTGATGAACATTTATTAACAGAAACTGATGTGATCACCAAACTGACAACCACTCTTACGGAATACTTTGAACATAATACTCAACCTGAGACAAGCATGCACACCCTCTGGGAAGCACACAAGAGTGTCATTAGGGGAGAACTAATGGCCATTAAGGCACAACATAATAAAGCACAAAGAGAGCTCACGATCTCTCTAGTCTCACAAATAGAACAGATGGAAAACTTACATAAAAAAAACCCGACTGACAAAAATCTACTCGAAGAAATTACTGAACACAAACAAAAACTAGCCTCACATCTTGACAAGACACACAAACGACAGGCGCTCTACTCCCAACAAAAACACTATGAGGGTTGGAACAAATCAGGCAGACTACTAGCCAGGTACCTCAAACAGAAGACATACCAGAGGTACATTATGCAGATTAAAGACAAAAAGAACGTCTCCCATTTCTCCACCCAATCCATATCCAATACATTCAGAAACTTTTTCCAAAAGTTATATAATATACAACCCACCAATCCCAGAAACTTGAACCACAATTTAACTAGATCACAACTAATAGAGGAATATCTTAGCAGACTTAACTTACCACATATTAACGAATTACAAAAAGAACAATTAGAGAACCCCATCTCACTAGCTGAGCTCCAGTTAGCTATGAAACACTTACCCACAGGGAAAGCACCTGGACCAGACGGCTTTAGCCACAAATATTACACCACTTTCCAAGAGATCCTAAATCCATACATGGTACAATACTTCCAATCTATAGACGAGAGTAAATCATTTCCTGACACCGCACTAGTAGCCCATATAACATTAATCCCTAAACCTAACAAACCCCAAGATTTACCCAACAATTATCGCCCCATATCGTTACTGAATACGGACATAAAAATTTTTGCACAGATTCTGGCTCATAGATTAAACGGAATCCT
Source organism: Bombina bombina (assembly GCF_027579735.1). NCBI lineage: Eukaryota > Metazoa > Chordata > Amphibia > Anura > Bombinatoridae > Bombina > Bombina bombina. The sequence goes on along the minus strand of NC_069506.1, from coordinate 225,853,368 downwards.
CCCTGACCTGATCCATTTGGACCAGGTCGGCTTTGTGCCAGGAAGAGAGGCGAAAGACAACACGGTCAGGGCCTTAAACTTAATACATCATGCCAAGCATAACAACATCTCCTCTGTCCTTTTGTCCACAGATGCGGAAAAGGCCTTTGACCGTGTTGCCTGGGACTTCATGCGAGCCACACTGACCCATATGGGTCTAGGCACAAAGATCCTTACCAGGATCTTCTCCCTATACTCCCAGCCCACCGCGAGAATATTAGTAAATGGTACTCTTTCCCCCCCATTTCAAATTAATAACGGAACACGCCAGGGATGCCCCCTATCCCCACTCCTATTCGCCTGCGTGATTGAAACATTGGCAACCAGGATCAGACAAAACCCCCTGATAACAGGAATTACAATTAAGGAACAGAAATATGTTCTGTCTCTGTTTGCCGATGACATGTTATTCACGCTCACCGACCCCGAACGCTCAATTCCTCACTTATTAAACGAATTTAATTCCTTCAAATCCCTGTCCAATTTCGCAATAAACATGTCCAAATCAGAAATATTAAACATAAATATGTCAGGCCCCTCACTACTAGCCACACAAGAGATTTCCCCGTTCACCTGGTGCACTCATTCATTGAAATACTTGGGAGTACACTTGACCTCCTCACAAGAAGATATCTTCCGCCTTAACTATATACCTGCTAAACACAATATAATACGTGATCTCTCATCATGGGCATCTAAAAAACTATCATGGTTAGGTCGCATCGACACGATTAAAATGAATATATTCCCACGTATCTTATACCTACTTCAGACCTTACCAATACCCCTTCCCAAAACATACCTCCCGTCCCTCCAGAAAGCATTCAGCGACTTCATTTGGCGCCGTAGACCGCCCAGAATTAGTAAACAAATAATGCAAACTTCAAAAACACAAGGAGGCCTGGGAGTTCCAAACCTAGCAGCTTACCGTCAAGCTATCTTTCTGCAACGCCTAGTGGATTGGAACATCCATTTCAACCATAAAAGATGGGTACCACTAGAACACTTAATAATGAATAAGCCGCACCTGGGAAGGTTATGTTGGAGCAGCCCACATCTATTCAAATTAATTAGAACAGACAACCCAATGATACAGGAGACCCTTAAGGTTTGGGAACATACAATTAACACAACACACTACATCTCCTCCATACCCTCACCCATGACATCCCTAATTTAAAACGGGGAATTCACGGTAAGGCCCTTCACCACACAATCCATCACAACAACTTTGAACAGAGACCTCGCAGTATATACACTAACCGAAAATGAATCCTTACTCTCTCAAAACGAATTAGTAAAAAAGGGACTAAACTGTTTCGCTGACTGGTTCACTTACAGACAGACTGCCCACTTTATCACCACACACCCAGAATATGGGAACATGGTCAGACCTCTAACCTCCTTTGAATCCCTGTGCACTCACTCTCCACCCCTGAGACATACATTGTCCATCATCTATAAGATCTTAACTCACACACCCCCAGGACAAACTCCCCCCTATATAGAAAGCTGGGAAAGAGATCTAGGTGTCATTATACTACCCCAAACAAGTAAACTGATGTTCCAAGCTACAAAGAAATCTTCAATCTCATCCTCCATTCTGGAGGTCAATTTTAAACTCTTGCACAGGTGGTATCTCACTCCGAAAAAACTACACCGCCTTTTTAGATCTCAGAGCAATAGATGCTGGCGATGCGGCCATGTAAATAGTGACACTGCCAATATGTGGTGGTGGTGCAATAGTATTCAAAACTTGTGGAGGAAAGTCATCTCCGAGATAGAAATCATACTGGATACCCAATTGCCACTTGACCCCCTGATATGGCTCCTGCACAAACCCCCCTCCACTCTCAAATATAAACCATACATACACTTGTTTAAAATTATGACTAACGGAATCAAAGTCCTGATAGCTAAAAACTGGAGAAGTAGAGAAGTTCCATCAGTTACCATGTGGACTAAAAAAGTTTCAGAACTCATAAAATTAGAAGAGTATTACTTCCTTAAAAATGATAAAATGGACTCTTACGCAGAGTTCTCTCATTTGTGGACCACCTACGTCCAAAATGAACGCAAGTAAATCAAGTTAAACTACTAAGCCTAAAATAAAGTCATAAGCGTAACATCCAAAATCATAACTTACTGGTAATGGGAATTCATACAATTCGACATCAACTACACAAACATCTGGGGCATGGGCGGACCGGGAGCCCTCACTCTTTTCTTCCTTCTTATTATATCTTTTTTTTTTTTTTTCTTTTTTTTTTTTTTTCTCTCTTTTATTTTATCCTTTCTTTCCTCTCACTTTCCTTTATTAATTATTTCACTATATATGTAAATAAATATCATATCAGTCTTACATACTATTCACAAAACCCACAGTTATTATTGTAAATGGAAAATTGGAGCTGCGCCTCCACCCCCTTGTATCTTTATTTTATATGCACAATAAAAACTGTTTAAAAAAAAAAAAAAAAAAGCATTAAAAGGTGTGGGCTCAGGTTGGCTTTTTATTCTTTGTAATAATAATTTGCGAACCCATCATGGCCTTGTAAGTTTTTGATCGCCTGGTTATTTTCTTCAAAAGAAAAAGGGCTATTAAGTTTGTGTCTCTGTTTCAATGTAATCATTGGGATATCAATGTTATTTAGGTAAGACTCTATCACCCCTAGGCCAGGTGAGAAATGTGGCAGCGGTGTTGGGATCCTGCTTTACCCTCCTGCACTTATCAGTACCTACCTCCAATCCCATCTCTCTCCTTCTCCTCCTTTGAAGTCCACTGTATTCACCTGTTCTCCACCCTCTCCCTCAAAGTGGCAGTCATCTATCGCCCTCCTGGACCGACCTCCCAATTCCTTGACAACTTTGCCACCTGGCTTCCTCACTTTCTCTCTACAAATATACCAACCCTAATTATTGGGGACTTCAACATTCCCATTGACAACCCATCTGCCCCTGCTGCCTCTAAACTTCTTTCACTCACATCCTCCTTCCATCTCTCACAATCCACCCTATTTCCTACTCATCGTGATGGACACTCCATCGACCTGGTATTTTATTACCTCTGTTTTATATCTGACCTCACCTGTTGCCCTTTTCCCATTTCAGACCATCACCTGGTCACCTTTAATATTAATGGAACAGCTAAACCCACTTCTCCATCCCACCCCCACACCTGTAGAAATTTACACGCTGTGTATCCGCTCTAATTTTCAAAAATCATTCAAGATCTCGTCCCTTCCACTTCCACTATAACTTTCCCTGATCTCGCTACAGCCCACTATAACAAAACTCTCTCCTCTGCACTAGACACACTTGCCCCTCCCGACTACACAAAATATCACAGTGTCAGTTGCAGCCCTGGCACTCTCAGCAAACACGCTATTTGCAAAAATGCTCCCGTACTGCTGAGCGTGTCTCAAGGAAAACTCACTCTAAACCTGATTTAATACACTATAAGTTTATTCTTTGTTCATACACTTCTGCTCCTCACTTAGCCAAGCAAACCTACTTTTATTCTGTCATATCTACTCTTTCCTCAAACCCTAAATGACTCTTCTCCGCTGTTAACTCTCTCCTCTACCCACCTTCTTCAACCACCCCGTCTGTCTTTAGTGGTGAAGACCTGGCAGATTACGTTTTAAACAAAACAGGTACTATCCAAAGCAACATCCCAACACCAACCTGCAATATTCCAACAACAGGCACATTTACTCCCTCTGCCACCCTCTGCATCACCTATCCACCAGTTGTCCCTTTTTCTGATATCTTTAATTTGCTTATACATTTCCGCCGGTTATCCCTTAGGATAAGATTATGTCGGTTCTTTTTGAGTAGGAGTGACACCTATTAGGGGTGTGGACTCTATATTTACACGACGGTGTGTCTGTCATCTGACGCAAGTGCGTTGGTGATTGATGATTGGTCAACGCAGTTGGACACACCCGCTGGGCAGTCCCCGCGTGCTCAAGTTGTTTGACAGCAGCGGTCGTGGCAATCGGGGTAGTAGGATTTATTATGTTTCGATAGTACACATTATAATATCTATTAAGGTAGATTTATATGGTCATTCCATGTATATATGTTATTGATAGGGAACTTATATTGGCCATAAGATTCCTTTTTTATGTTCGTATGTTATGTGCTGTGATGTTTTGGATTATACCTAATAGGTTGTATTGCTAAGCTTCAGTGGGGTGGGGGATGTTTGCAGCATTTGTGCTTTATCACTTGTTTGTGTGTTTTTGGATATGTGATGGGGCATATATGGAGGGTATAATGAATATGTGGGAATCTGATTCTAACATAGAGCAACTGTGGATGTATGTATATGTGAATCATATTATACTATCATAAGCATGAATACCTCTTTTGTATATCATGGTTCCCATGGTAACCAAGCTAATTAGTATTGAACACACATGACTTCAATAACCATCCCTCCTATCATAGCTCACGTTTCTTATATAGCAAGTGTATGTTTTCATTTTTTGTACAATAGCCTGAGGAAACAGCCCTGCAGTGACTGAGAAATGCGTCACTTTTATTAAAGTTTATTTTTTAATTATACACTTGCTGTTTGGATTGCATTTTAGCTGGGCTGTTGAGAAGCTCCAGCCTGCTTTTACTGCACCTGGAGGTGCTTTGGAACATGTAAGTGTGCTTTTTCCATACTACACACATTCTTGTACCAAACTGGGCTATGTTGGTTCTATCTCCCTCTGTATAGGAATACCCTGGAATCAACAAGTGGGGATCCTCCTCTGAATATCCGGCTGTTCATTTCCAGTTAGCTGGGCAACTGTGAGGTTCCAGTCTGCCTGTCTGCACCTTTGGTGCTCTTCGTTTGTGAGTAGCCTCTTTTCTCATCTGTATCCATATTGTGTTTATGGTATTAGGCCATTGGGCGCCTCTGTGTTTTGTCTTCTAGCTCATTCGAATTACTAGGATCCTGACCTTCCTATGACAGAGAGCTACCTATATAGTTTTTATGGAATAATTTATTTGGACTTTTATTCTTTGTACTTTAATTCATATGTTTTTTATATATTTTTATTAGTAATTTTGTTTTTGTTTTGATGATATATATTTTTTGGTATTATTACATACCTGTGAAGAGCACCCCCTAGAGGACTAGTGTGAGTAGTACACATTTTTCTTCTTTTTTGTATCTTCCAACCAGCCACTGATAATGAAGTTTCTTCCTTACTATCTTCCTCACGCCTCACTACCTGCCCGCTCGACCCTATCCCGTTCCATCTAATACCCTCCCTGTCTTCCACCCTCACTCCTGCTCTTACTCACATCTTCAACTCATCTCTCTCTACCGGCTCATTCCCATCTTCTTTCAAACATGCAAAAGTCACTCCCATACTCAAAAAACCCTCCCTCTACCCTAATTCTCCTGAAAGCTACCGCCCCATATAACTGCTTCCAATAACATCAAAACTCCTTGAAAAACTAGTTTACAATTGCCTAACCCACTTCCTGTCCACAAACTCCTTGCTTGACCCCCTGGAATCTGGATTCTGCCCCAAACACTAAACTGAGACTGCCCTTACCAAGGTTACTAACAATCTTCTCTCTGCTAAAAATACTGGCCACTACTCTATACTCATCTTTCTTGACCTTTCAGCTGCCTTCGACACAGTTGACCACCCCCTCCTCCTACAGACCCTTAGCTCTTTTGGCCTATGTGACACTGTTCTTTCCTGGATTCACTCCTATCTTTCTCAAAGGTCTTTTTCTGTGTCATTTGCCGGCAACTCCTCCTCTCCAATGCCTCTGTCTGTTGGAGTACCTCAAGGATCTACTCTTCTCCATTTATACTTCTTCACTGGGTAAACTTATCAACAGTTATGGCAAATTTCACCTCAATGCTGATGACACCCAGTTCTACCTCTCCACCCCTGCTCTCTCTCCCTCTGTCTTTTCTCATGTCAGTGCCTGCTTATCAGGTATTTCTTCCTAAATGGCCTCTCACCACCTAAAGATTAACATGTCCAAGACTGAGCTCCTATTTATCCCCCCACAAGCTCGACGCCGACTTCTGATTTCTCTATCCCTGTTGACGGCATCACCATTTCCCCCTTCGCCCCAAGTCTGCTGCCTCAAAGTTACACTTGACTCAAATCTATTTGATTTTGGAGCAAACACTCTGCTACATTTGATATCTCCCTTATAGTGTACTTGTCATTTTCTCCAACATTGGTGTGTCCGGTCCACGGCGTCATCCTTACTTGTGGGATATTCTCTTCCCCAACAGGAAATGGCAAAGAGTCCCAGCAAAGCTGGCCATAGAGTCCCTCCTAGGCTCCGCCCACCCCAGTCATTCTCTTTGCCGTTGCACAGGCAACATCTCCACGGAGATGGTTAAGAGTTTTTTGGTGTTTAAATGTAGTTTTTATTCTTCTATCAAGTGTTTGTTATTTTAAAATAGTGCTGGTATGTACTATTTACTCTGAAACAGAAAAGGATGAAGATTTCTGTTTGTAAGAGGAAGATGATTTTAGCAGACAGTAACTAAAATCGATTGCTGTTTCCACATAGGACTGTTGAGATGAAGTAACTTCAGTTGGGGGAAACAGTTAGCAGACTTTTCTGCTTAAGGTATGACTAGCCATATTTCTAACAAGACTGTGTAATGCTGGAAGGCTGTCATTTCCCCTCATGGGGACCGGTAAGCCATTTTCTTAGTCAAACAAACAGAATAAAGGGCTTATTATGGGCTAAAAAACTGGTAGACATTTTTATGGGCTAAATCGATTGCTTTATTTGTGCATATTATTCAGATTTAGGCTAACAATTGGCATTTATAATCTTGGGGAACGCTTATAAAACGGCAGGCACTGTATTGGACACCTTTTTCAGTCAGGGGGCCTTTCTAGTCATAGACTGAGCCTCATTTTCGCGCCATTAATGCGCAGTTGTTTTTTGAGAGCAGGGCATGCAGATGCATGTGTGAGGATCTAAGAATCTCTGAAAAAGCTTTTAGAAGGCGTCATTTGGTATCGTATTCCCCTCAGGGCTTGGTTGGGTCTTAGCAAAGACTATATCTGGGACTGTATAGGGGTTAAATTGAAAAACGGCTCAGATTCCGTTATTTTAAGGGTTAAAGCTCTGAAATTTGGTGTGCAATACTTTTAAGGCTTTAAGACACTGTGGTGAAATTTTGGTAATTTTTAAACAATTCCTTCATACTTTTTCACATATTCAGTAATAAAGTGTTTTCTGTTTGAAATTTAAAGTGACAGTAACGGTTTTATTTTAAAACGTTTTTTGTGCTTTGTTGACAAGTTTAAGCCTGTTTAACATGTCTGTACCTTCAGATAAGCTATGTTCTATATGTATGAAAGCCAATGTGTCTCCCCATTTAAATTTATGTGATAATTGTGCCATAGCGTCCAAACAAAGTAAGGACAGTACTGCCACAGATAATGATATTGCCCAAGATGATTCCTCAAATGAGGGAAGTAAACATGATACTACATCATCTCCTACTGTGTCTACACCAGTTTTGCCCATGCAGGAGGCCCCTAGTACATCTAGTGCGCCAATACTTATTACCATGCAACAATTAACGGCTGTAATGGATAACTCCATAGCAAATCTTTTATCCAAAATGCCTACTTATCAGAGAAAGCGCAATTGCTCTGTTTTAAACACTGAAGAGCAAGAGGACGCTGATGATAATTGTTCTGTCATACCCTCACACCAATCTGAAGGGGCCATGAGGGAGGTTTTGTCTGATGGAGAAATTTCAGATTCAGGAAAAATTTCTCATCAAGCTGAACCTGATGTTGTGACATTTAAATTTAAATTAGAACATCTCTGCACACTGCTTAAGGAGGTGTTATCTACTCTGGATGATTGTGACAATTTGGTCATTCCAGAGAAATTATGCAAGATGGACAGGTTCCTAGAGGTTCCGGTGCCCCCCGACGCTTTTCCTATACCCAAGCGGGTGGCGGACATAGTAAATAAAGAGTGGGAAAAGCCCGGCATACCTTTTGTTCCTCCCCCTATATTTAAGAAATTATTTCCTATGGTCGACCCCAGAAAGGACTTATGGCAGACAGTCCCCAAGGTCGAGGGGGCAGTTTCTACTCTAAACAAACGCACTACTATTCCTATCGAAGATAGTTGTGCTTTCAAAGATCCTATGGATAAAAAATTGGAAGGTTTGCTTAAAAAGATTTTTGTACAGCAAGGCTACCTTCTACAACCAATTTCATGCATTGTTCCTGTCACTACGGCAGCGTGGTTCTGGTTCGAGGAACTAGAAAAGTCGCTCAGTAGAGAAACTCCATATGAGGAGGTTATGGACAGAGTTCACGCACTTAAATTGGCTAACTCTTTTATTTTAGATGCCGCTTTGCAATTAGCAAGATTAGCGGCGAAAAAACAGAATTTATACTTACCTGATAAATTACTTTCTCCAACGGTGTGTCCGGTCCACGGCGTCATCCTTACTTGTGGGATATTCTCTTCCCCAACAGGAAATGGCAAAGAGTCCCAGCAAAGCTGGTCACATGATCCCTCCTAGGCTCCGCCCACCCCAGTCATTCGACCGACGGACAGGAGGAAATATATATAGGAGAAACCATATGATACCGTGGTGACTGTAGTTAGAGAAAATAATTCATCAGACCTGATTAAAAAACCAGGGCGGGCCGTGGACCGGACACACCGTTGGAGAAAGTAATTTATCAGGTAAGCATAAATTCTGTTTTCTCCAACATTGGTGTGTCCGGTCCACGGCGTCATCCTTACTTGTGGGAACCAATACCAAAGCTTTAGGACACGGATGAAGGGAGGGAGCAAATCAGGTCACCTAAACGGAAGGAACCACAGCTTGCAAAACCTTTCTCCCAAAAATAGCCTCCGAAGAAGCAAAAGTATCAAATTTGGCAAATTTGGCAAAAGTGTGCAGTGAAGACGAAGTCGCTGCCTTACATATCTGGTCAACAGAAGCCTCGTTCTTGAAGGCCCATGTGGAAGCCACAGCCCTAGTGGAGTGAGCTGTGATTCTTTCAGGAGGCTGCCGTCCGGCAGTCTCATAAGCCAATCGGATGATGCTTTTAAGCCAAAAGGAAAGAGAGGTAGAAGTCGCTTTTTGACCTCTCCTTTTACCAGAATAAACAACAAACAAGGAAGATGTTTGTCTGAAATCTTTAGTAGCCTCTAAATAGAACTTTAGAGCACGGACAACGTCCAAATTGTGTAACAAACGTTCCTTCTTTGAAACTGGATTCGGACACAAAGAAGGTACAACTATCTCCTGGTTAATATTTTTGTTAGAAACAACTTTAGGAAGAAAACCAGGCTTAGTACGCAAAACCACCTTATCTGCATGGAACACCAGATAAGGAGGAGAACACTGCAGAGCAGATAACTCTGAAACTCTTCTAGCAGAAGAAATTGCAACCAAAAACAAAACTTTCCAAGATAGTAACTTAATATCTATGGAATGTAAGGGTTCAAACGGAACCCCTTGAAGAACTGAAAGAACTAGATTGTCTGTAAACAGGCTTGATCCTAACCAGAGCCTGAACAAATGCTTGAACATCTGGCACAGCTGCCAGTCTTTTGTGTAGTAAGACAGATAAAGCAGAGATCTGCCCCTTTAGGGAACTTGCAGATAATCCTTTCTCCAAACCTTCTTGAAGAAAGGAGAGAATCTTAGGAATTTTTATCTTATTCCATGGGAATCCTTTGGATTCACACCAACAGATATATTTTTTCCATATTTTATGGTAAATTTTTCTAGTTACAGGTTTTCTGGCCTGAACCAGAGTATCTATCACCGAATCTGAAAACCCACGCTTTGATAGAATCAAGCGTTCAATCTCCAAGCCGTCAGTTGGAGGGAGACCAGATTTGGGTGTTCGAATGGACCTTGAACAAGAAGGTCCTGTCTCAAAGGTAGCTTCCATGGTGGAGCCGATGACATATTCACCAGGTCTGCATACCAAGTCCTGCGTGGCCACGCAGGAGCTATCAAGATCACCGAGGCCCTCTCCTGATTGATCCTGGCTACCAGCCTGGGAATGAGAGGAAACGGTGGGAATCCGTAAGCTAGGTTGAAAGTCCAAGGTGCTACTAGTGCATCTACTAGAGTCGCCTTGGGATCCCTGGATCTGGACCCGTAGCAAGGAACCTTGAAGTTCTGACGAGACGCCATCAGATCCATGTCTGGAATGCCCCATAATTGAGTTATTTGGGCAAAGATTTCCGGATGGAGTTCCCACTCCCCCGGATGAAATGTCTGACGACTCAGAAAATCCGCTTCCCAATTTTCCACTCCTGGGATGTGGATCGCAGACAAGTGGCAGGAGTGATCCTCCGCCCATTGAATTATTTTGGTCACTTCTTTCATCGCCAGGGAACTCTTTGTTCCCGCTTGATGATTGATATAAGCAACAGTCGTCATGTTGTCTGATTGGAACCTTATGAATTTGGCCTTTTCTAGTTGAGGCCAAGCTCTGAGAGCATTGAATATCGCTCTCAGTTCCAGAATGTTTATCGGGAGAAGAGACTCTTCCCGAGACCATAGACCCTGAGCTTTCAGGGATTCCCAGACCGCACCCCAGCCCACTAGACTGGCGTCGGTCGTGACAATGACCCACTCTGGCCTGCGGAAGCTCATTCCCTGGGACAGATGGTCCAGGGTCAGCCACCAACGGAGTGAATCTCTGGTCTTTTGATCTACTTGAATCATTGGAGACAAGTCTGTATAATCCCCATTCCACTGTTTGAGCATGCACAGTTGTAATGGTCTTAGATGAATTCGTGCAAAAGGAACTATGTCCATTGTTGCAACCATCAATCCTATTACTTCCATGCACTGCGCTATGGAAGGACGAGGAACAGAATGAAGCACTTGACAAGAGCTTAGAAGTTTTGATTTTCTGACCTCTGTCAGAAAAATCCTCATTTCTAAGGAATCTATTATTGTTCCCAAGAAGGGAATTCTTGTTGACGGGGACAGAGAACTCTTTTCTTTGTTCACCTTCCATCCGTGAGATGTGAGAAAGGCTAGAACGATGTCCGTATGAGCCTTTGCCTTTGACAGGGACGACGCTTGTATTAGAATGTCGTCCAAGTAAGGTACTACTGCAATGCCCCTTGGTCTTAGAACCGCTAGAAGGGACCCTAGCACCTTTGTGAAAATCCTTGGAGCAGTGGCTAATCCGAATGGAAGAGCCACAAACTGGTAATGTTTGTCCAGAAAAGCAAACCTTAGGAACTGATGATGTTCCTTGTGGATAGGGATATGTAGGTACGCATCCTTTAGATCCACGGTAGTCATAAATTGACTTTCCTGGATGGTGGGTAGAATCGTTTGAATAGTTTCCATTTTGAACGATGGTACCCTGAGAAATTTGTTTAGGATCTTCAAATCCAAAATTGGTCTGAACGTTCCCTCTTTTTTGGGAACTACGAACAGATTGGAATAAAATCCCATTCCTTGTTCCTTTATTGGAACTGGGTGTATCACTCCCATCTTTAACAGGTCTTCTACACAATGTAAGAATGCCTGTCTCTTTATTTGGTTTGAGGATAAGTGAGACTTGTGGAACCTTCCCCTTGGGGGTAGTTCCTTGAATTCCAGGAGATAACCTTGAGAAACTTTTTCTAGCGCCCAAGGATCCTGAACATCTCTTGCCCAAGCCTGAGCAAAGAGAGAGAGTCTGCCCCCCACCAGATCCATCCCGGATCGGGGGCTACTCCTTCATGCTGTCTTGTTAGCAGTGGCAGGCTTCTTGGCCTGCTTACCTTTGTTCCAGCCTTGCATTGGTTTCCAGGCTGGTTTGGGTTGTGAGGCATTACCCTCTTGCTTAGAGGATGCAGAATTAGAGGCTGGTCCATTTCTGCGAAAGGGACGAAAATTAGGCTTATTTTTAGCCTTAAAAGACCTATCCTGTGGAAGGGCGTGGCCCTTTCCCCCAGTGATGTCTGAAATAATCTCTTTCAAATCAGGTCCAAATAAAGTTTTACCTTTGAAAGGAATGTTAAGTAATTTTGTCTTGGATGACACATCCGCTGACCAAGACTTTAGCCAAAGCGCTCTGCGCGCCACAATAGCAAACCCTGAATTTTTCGCCGCTAATTTTGCTAATTGCAAAGCGGCATCTAAAATAAAAGAGTTAGCCAATTTAAGTGCGTGAACTCTGTCCATAACCTCCTCATATGGAGTTTCTCTACTGAGCGACTTTTCTAGTTCCTCGAACCAGAACCACGCTGCCGTAGTGACAGGAACAATGCATGAAATTGGTTGTAGAAGGTAGCCTTGCTGTACAAAAATCTTTTTAAGCAAACCTTGCAATTTTTTATCCATAGGATCTTTGAAAGCACAACTATCTTCAATAGGAATAGTAGTGCGTTTGTTTAGAGTAGAAACTGCCCCCTCGACCTTGGGGACTGTCTGCCATAAGTCCTTTCTTGGGTCGACCATAGGAAATAATTTCTTAAATATAGGGGGAGGAACAAAAGGTATGCCAGGCTTTTCCCACTCTTTATTTACTATGTCCGCCACCCGCTTGGGTATAGGAAAAGCGTCGGGGGGCACCGGAACCTCTAGAAACCTGTCCATCTTGCATAATTTCTCTGGAATGACCAAATTGTCACAATCATCCAGAGTAGATAACACCTCCTTAAGCAGTGCGCGGAGATGTTCTAATTTAAATTTAAATGTCACAACATCAGGTTCAGCTTGATGAGAAATTTTTCCTGAATCTGATATTTCTCCCTCAGACAAAACCTCCCTCATGGCCCCTTCAGATTGGTGTGAGGGTATGACAGAACAATTATCATCAGCGTCCTCTTGCTCTTCAGTGTTTAAAACAGAGCAATTGCGCTTTCTCTGATAAGTAGGCATTTTGGATAAAAGATTTGCTATGGAGTTATCCATTACAGCCGTTAATTGTTGCATGGTAATAAGTATTGGCGCACTAGATGTACTAGGGGCCTCCTGCATGGGCAAAACTGGTGTAGAAACAGTAGGAGATGATGTAGTATCATGTTTACTCCCCTCATTTGAGGAATCATCTTGGGCAATATCATTATTTGTGGCAGTACTGTCCTTACTTTGTTTGGACGCTATGGCACAATTATCACATAAATTTAAATGGGGAGACACATTGGCTTTCATACATATAGAACATAGCTTATCTGAAGGTATAGACATGTTAAACAGGCTTAAACTTGTCAACAATGCACAAAAAACGTTTTAAAATAAAACCGTTACTGTCACTTTAAATTTCAAACAGAAAACACTTTATTACTGAATATGTGAAAAAGTATGAAGGAATTGTTCAAAAATTACCAATTAAAAGTATTGCACACCAAATTTCAGAGCTTTAACCCTTAAAATAACGGAACCGGAGCCGTTTTTCAATTTAACCCCTATACAGTCCCAGATACAGTCTTTGCTAAGACCCAACCAAGCCCTGAGGGGAATACGATACCAAATGACGCCTTCTAAAAGCTTTTTCAGAGATTCTTAGATCCACACACATGCGTCTGCATGCCCTGTTCTCAAAAAACAACTGCGCATTAATGGCGCGAAAATGAGGCTCAGTCTATGACTAGAAAGGCCCCCTGACTGAAAAAGGTGTCCAATACAGTGCCTGCCGTTTTATAAACGTTCCCCAAGATTATAAATGTCAATTGTTAGCCTAAATTTGAATAATATGCACAAATAAAGCAATCGATTTAGCCCATAAAAATGTCTACCAGTTTTTTAGCCCATAATAAGCCCTTTATTCTGTTTGTTTTTGACTAAGAAAATGGCTTACCGGTCCCCATGAGGGGAAATGACAGCCTTCCAGCATTACACAGTCTTGTTAGAAATATGGCTAGTCATACCTTAAGCAGAAAAGTCTGCTAACTGTTTCCCCCAACTGAAGTTACTTCATCTCAACAGTCCTGTGTGGAAACAGCAATCGATTTTAGTTACTGTCTGCTAAAATCATCTTCCTCTTACAAACAGAAATCTTCATCCTTTTCTGTTTCAGAGTAAATAGTACATACCAGCACTATTTTAAAATAACAAACACTTGATAGAAGAATAAAAACTACATTTAAACACCAAAAAACTCTTAACCATCTCCGTGGAGATGTTGCCTGTGCAACAGCAAAGAGAATGACTGGGGTGGGCGGAGCCTAGGAGGGATCATGTGACCAGCTTTGCTGGGACTCTTTGCCATTTCCTGTTGGGGAAGAGAATATCCCACAAGTAAGGATGACGCCGTGGACCGGACACACCAATGTTGGAGAAATTCAGGATTTGCTATCGTGGCGCGCAGAGCGCTTTGGCTAAAGTCTTGGTCAGCGGATGTGTCATCCAAGACAAAATTGCTTAACATCCCTTTCAAAGGTAAAACTTTATTTGGACCTGATTTGAAAGAGATTATTTCAGACATCACTGGGGGAAAGGGCCACGCCCTTCCACAGGATAGGTCTTTTAAGGCTAAAAATAAGCCTAATTTTCGTCCCTTTCGCAGAAATGGACCAGCCTCTAATTCTGCACCCTCTAAGCAAGAGGGTAATGCCTCACAACCCAAACCAGCCTGGAAACCAATGCAAGGCTGGAACAAGGGTAAGCAGGCCAAGAAGCCTGCCACTGCTAACAAAACAGCATGAAGGAGTAGCCCCCGATCCGGGACCGGATCTGGTGGGGGGCAGACTCTCTCTCTTTGCTCAGGCTTGGGCAAGAGATGTTCAGGATCCTTGGGCGCTAGAAATAGTTTCTCAAGGTTATCTCCTGGAATTCAAGGAACTACCCCCAAGGGGAAGGTTCCACAAGTCTCACTTATCCTCAAACCAAATAAAGAGACAGGCATTCTTACATTGTGTAGAAGACCTGTTAAAGATGGGAGTGATACACCCAGTTCCAATAAAGGAACAAGGAATGGGATTTTATTCCAATCTGTTCGTAGTTCCCAAAAAAGAGGGAACGTTCAGACCAATTTTGGATTTGAAGATCCTAAACAAATTTCTCAGGGTACCATCGTTCAAAATGGAAACTATTCGAACGATTCTACCCACCATCCAGGAAAGTCAATTTATGACTACCGTGGATTTAAAGGATGCGTACCTACATATTCCTATCCACAAAGAACATCATCAGTTCTTAAGGTTTGCTTTTCTGGACAAACATTACCAGTTTGTGGCTCTCCCATTCGGATTAGCCACTGCTCCAAGGATTTTCACAAAGGTGCTAGGGTCCCTTCTAGCGGTTCTAAGACCAAGGGGCATTGCAGTAGTACCTTACTTGGACGACATTCTAATACAAGCGTCGTCCCTGTCAAAAACAAGGCTCATACGGACATCGTTCTAGTCTTTCTCACATCTCATGGATGGAAGGTGAACAAAGAAAAGAGTTCTCTGTCCCCGTCAACAAGAGTTCCCTTCTTGGGAACAATAATAGATTCCTTAGAAATGAGGATTTTTCTGACAGAGGTCAGAAAATCAAAACTTCTAAGCTCTTGTCAAGTGCTTCATTCTGTTCCTCGTCCTTCCATAGCGCAGTGCATGGAAGTAGTAGGATTGATGGTTGCAACAATGGACATAGTTCCTTTTGCACAAATTCATCTAAGACCATTACAACTGTGCATGCTCTAACAGTGGAATGGGGATTATACAGACTTGTCTCCAATGATTCAAGTAGATCAAAAGACCAGAGATTCACTCCGTTGGTGGCTGACCCTGGACCATCTGTCCCAGGGAATGAGCTTCCGCAGGCCAGAGTGGGTCATTGTCACGACCGACGCCAGTCTAGTGGGCTGGGGTGCGGTCTGGGAATCCCTGAAAGCTCAGGGTCTATGGTCTCGGGAAGAGTCTCTTCTCCCGATAAACATTCTGGAACTGAGAGCGATATTCAATGCTCTCAGAGCTTGGCCTCAACTAGCAAAGGCCAAATTCATAAGGTTCCAATCAGACAACATGACGACTGTTGCTTATATCAATCATCAGGGGGGAACAAAGAGTTCCCTGGCGATGAAAGAAGTGACCAAAATAATTCAATGGGCGGAGGATCACTCCTGCCACTTGTCTGCGATCCACATCCCAGGAGTGGAAAATTGGGAAGCAGATTTTCTGAGTCGTCAGACATTTCATCCGGGGGAGTGGGAACTCCATCCGGAAATCTTTGCCCAAATAACTCAATTATGGGGCATTCCAGACATGGATCTGATGGTGTCTCGTCAGAACTTCAAGGTTCCTTGCTACAGGTCCAGATCCAGGGATCCCAAGGCGACTCTAGTAGATGCACTAGTAGCACCTTGGACTTTCAACCTAGCTTACGTATTCCCACCGTTTCCTCTCATTCCCAGGCTGGTAGCCAGGATCAATCAGGAGAGGGCCTCGGTGATCTTGATAGCTCCTGCGTGGCCACGCAGGACTTGGTATGCAGACCTGGTGAATATGTCATCGGCTCCACCATGGAAGCTACCTTTGAGACAGGACCTTCTTGTTCAAGGTCCATTCGAACATCCAAATCTGGTCTCCCTCCAACTGACGGCTTGGAGATTGAACGCTTGATTCTATCAAAGCGTGGGTTTTCAGATTCTGTGATAGATACTCTGGTTCAGGCCAGAAAACCTGTAACTAGAAAAATTTACCATAAAATATGGAAAAAATATATCTGTGGGTGTGAATCCAAAGGATTCCCATGGAATAAGATAAAAATTCCTAAGATTCTCTCCTTTCTACAAGAAGGTTTGGAGAAAGGATTATCTGCAAGTTCTCTAAAGGGACAGATCTCTGCTTTATCTGTCTTACTACACAAAAGACTGGCAGCTGTGCCAGATGTTCAAGCATTTGTTCAGGCTCTGGTTAGGATCAAGCCTGTTTACAGACCTTTGACTCCTCCCTGGAGTCTAAATCTAGTTCTTTCAGTTCTTCAAGGGGTTCCGTTTGAACCCTTACATTCCATAGATATTAAGTTACTATCTTGGAAAGTTTTGTTTTTGGTTGCAATTTCTTCTGCTAGAAGAGTTTCAGAGTTATCTGCTCTGCAGTGTTCTCCGCCCTATCTGGTGTTCCATGCAGATAAGGTGGTTTTGCGTACTTAGCCTGGTTTTCTTCCTAAAGTTGTTTCTAACAAAAATATTAACCAGGAGATAGTTGTACCTTCTTTGTGTCTGAATCCAGTTTCAAAGAAGGAACGTTTGTTACACAATTTGGACGTTGTCCGTGCTCTAAAGTTCTATTTAGAGGCTACTAAAGATTTCAGACAAACATCTTCCTTGTTTGTTGTTTATTCTGGTAAAAGGAGAGGTCAAAAAGCGACTTCTACCTCTCTTTCCTTTTGGCTTAAAAGTATTATCCGATTGGCTTATGAGACTGCCGGACGGCAACCTCCTGAAAGAATCACAGCTCACTCCACTAGGGCTGTGGCTTCCACATGGGCCTTCAAGAACGAGGCTTCTGTTGACCAGATATGTAAGGCAGCGACTTCGTCTTCACTGCACACTTTTGCCAAATTTTACAAATTTGATACTTTTGCTTCTTCGGAGGCTATTTTTGGGAGAAAGGTTTTGCAAGCTGTGGTGCCTTCCGTTTAGGTAACCTGATTTGCTCCCTCCCTTCATCCGTGTCCTAAAGCTTTGGTATTGGTTCCCACAAGTAAGGATGACGCCGTGGACCGGACACACCAATGTTGGAGAAAACAGAATTTATGCTTACCTGATAAATTACTTTCTCCAACGGTGTGTCCGGTCCATGGCCCGCCCTGGTTTTTTTAATCAGGTCTGATGAATTATTTTCTCTAACTACAGTCACCACGGTACCATATGGTTTCTCCTATATATATGTCCTCCTGTCCGTCGGTCGAATGACTGGGGTGGGCGGAGCCTAGGAGGGACTATATGGCCAGCTTTCCTGGGACTCTTTGCCATTTCCTGTTGGGGAAGAGAATATCCCACAAGTAAGGATGACGCCGTGGACCGGACACACCGTTGGAGAAAGTAATTTATCAGGTAAGCATAAATTCTGTTTTTTTGCATTCCTTGTCTAGGAATTTATTTGCTATAGTTCTCTGATTTTAATTTTTTTATGAGAGATTCCTGTGCTTCCAGTTTAGAGATATTAATCAAAACATTTTTTAATGTGCTTTCATGCTAAGAAATTTACTTTTTATTGTCCCCTTATGTGCCTCCCAAATCATTCTAAAATTGGAGATGGATCCAAAGTCATGAGAGAAAAAATCCCTCAAAAGTTTTTCTATTTTGACTTGGTACAGTGGATGGTCAAGGAGCTCATTATCCAATCACCAATTATAAGAAGATGCCATTGCTGAAGACCAGTTGATCACACACTACACCATAGAGTGATCTGTCCAGACTATCTGTAGGATGGTAGCCCGAGAGGCCAAGGTCATACAATTAACATCCAAAAATATATAATCAATTCGGGAAAACCTTGCATTTGGGAATGATTAGAAAATATATTTTTTTCTAGGGTGAAGCACCCTCTATACATCATGTACTTTTAAGTCTCTACAATAATGTTTGGTTTTAGAAATTACTCTATTCAGGGTGGAAGACATGGAGGTTGAGTTGTCTATAGAAGGGTTCACAGTAATAAAATCACCCCTCATAATTAGGAGGCCTTTAGAGAAATCAAGTATTTTATCTGCCAATTGCTTGGAAAATTTGTCTTGATTCACATTTGGGGCATATATACAGGCTAGGGTCACTACTATATTATATAATTTCCCTATTAGTATCAGAAACCAACCTTCCTTGTCTTTGATGGATTTAATTAACTGAAATGGGATATCATGTTTTATCAACATAGTGACTCCATTCGTCTTAACAGTGTCAGGGGAATAATATGCATTTACAAATTTACAGCATATTTAAAGGTTTTAAGTTCCTTTCCTATTTTAAAATGCATTTTCTGGAGAAATATAAAGTCTCCTTGTCTTTCTCTAAAACTCCTAAGGGCAATATTTTTTTTGTTTGGGTTATTTAAACCTTTAGCATTTACAGTCAAAATATTTAATTGTTTCAAACTGTTCTTCATGGTATTCATTTACAGAGCAGGTGAGTACAAAAATACAATCTATCTTGCAATCTATGTCCAATACAATTAAGACCCCTGAGGGTTAAATAACACCAATGGATAAAAGCAGTAACTTTGAGGATCAGAAACATTTCACATACATACAATTTTAATGTGTAAACAAAAGAAGTAATAAAACTAACACAATAAACAGAAATGTTCATATTAAACATGAAAAAAACAATAAATATGGAAAGTATTTCCATTCACTTAGCTGTAGAGGTTCACTGGCCAAGGGGATCCCAGAGATTCAAACTACATTTAACCAGACTGTAATGAGTGTGATAAGTCACTTAGAGTAGCTTAACGCAATGGTTAAGTGTGGTAACGTTGTCTTCCTACTATGAGCTAATAGTCAGAAAACACACCTTTGTTAAGATAGTGGATATATCAGCTTTTAACATCTTTAACAATTTAAAGCATATTACACTTTCATGTGGTGTCAGTTTCCAAACCTTTCTCATGAAGGTAAAAAAGATCTCACCACGTTTGTGTCCAATATGATGTCCCATTACACTGATTATTCTTCTGCTGTGAAACAAACCATCTTTCAATTTTCTCTGTGGGACTGTTTGCCATTGTGGACGTTGGCTTTTTAGTTGTTGATTATTGATGATATCCGATATGTCCCGGGGGGGAAATGCCCATGCCCTTTACTAAGTCAGTGATGTCTTTTCACAAATTAGATAATTCTGTAGTTATGATAGACCTCTTTGATAGGTAACTTTGCAACGTAATTTTTAAGTTGTGACAAATAATCTACAGGAAAAGGTGTGGCAGAAAGTAGAGTTAAAGAGCTAGCAATGCTTGTAGTCTCTTGTGAATCATTTGAATTAGGTGTTGATTCTGACGGCTGAATGAAAGTAATGACAGACGATTGTGAAGGGGCAGAATTGAAAGACAGTGAGATGTACTGCAGAGTACATATAAATGATTGGATAGGAGTGAGAATAATCCCTTTGCACTAGTTTTACACCTTCACATCTTCCATTTCAAACACCATAATGGTCAGCGCACTTATAAGATTTCAAGAGACCTGTTAGTTATGATTCAGAAATGCAGCAGGAGCCCCATAGAAGTATTATAAGTTGCAGCAATCTATACTATAATTGCGCTTGTAACACGTCCGTCGGTGTCGCCAGTTGAAAGAATCCACCGGGTTGCAGCAAAGGCAAATGGAGCATTACAAAAAAAAAAAAACGTAACCACCCACAATAAGTGTTAAAAAAAAAAAACTAACCGCTCGCAATAAGTATTCACAAAAAATAATAACCACCTGCAATAAGTATTAAAAAAAAAACTAACCGCCCATACGAAGTATTAAGAAAGAAAAAATAACCGCCCGCACAAAGTATTAAGAAAAAAAACAACTACATAATAAAATTATTAACACCTAAATCCGCCAACCCCAACATCGCAAACTACCTAATACATCTATTAACCCCTAATCCGCCATTCCCCCACATCGCAAATTAAATAATTAATTTATTAACCCCTAAACTGCCATCCACCACAAATGCAATAAATGTAATTAACATATTAACCCTATTCTGCCAACCCCCCACAACGCATTAAACCTAATTTAAACCTGATTTCAATAGCTCTAATCCTATTGGCTGATTTCCAAATTTCAGCCAATAGGAATGCAAGGTACCCCAAATTGATTGCGGTACCTTGCATTCAATCTTCAGTTTACGACGGACATCAGATGACTTGCCGCGGAGCAACGCCGCCGCCAAGGACCGCCACCGTCGAGGACTATTGCTGAGGATCCAGGCATCGGGAACACAGCTCCGCACCTCCGTTCCACGCTGCCTTCACTCCGGATGAAGATCGAAGATAATGGATCCGCCTGGAAAAAGACCTTCTCTGGCGGACTTCAGGAACAGTGAGTACCTATTTGGGGCTTAGGTTTAGGCTTTTTTATTGTAACTTTTGGGGTGTTTTTTTGGGGGGCTAATAAAAGAGATGATTGCCATTTTAAGGACAGTAAAAGAGCTGAATGCCCCAATGGGTAGTTTATTTTCTTTTTTAGTGTTAGGTTTTTTTTATTTTGGGGGGTTTGGTGGGTGGGTGGTTTTACTGTTAGGGGGACTTTTTTAGAGGTAAAATAGCTGTTTAACTTAGCCCTTTTAAGGGCTATTGGTAGCTTTATATTAGATTAGGGGGGTATTTTAGGGGTATTTTTTATTTTTATAGGGGTATTAGTTTAGGTTTAATTTTTTTATTTTGGATAGCTTTGTTTATTTTTTTCTGTAATTTTACATTTTTTATTTTTTGTAAATTTAGCTTGGGGGTTTGTATTTTTTCAACATAGACCGCCCTCTGGGCAGGCTTATTGCCTAGTGATACATAAATTAAATACAGGGCCAGTAAGATATACCAGCTGGAAAATGCAGTGGAACTTTCAAAAGATTAGTACCGTCTTTTCCGGCGTATAAGACGACTGGGCGTATAAGACGACCCCCTACTTTTCCTGTTAAAAATATAGGGTTTGTGCTATACTCGCCATATAAGACTACCCCCTAGACTACCCCCTTACCCCCTCAATGAAATTAGGATTAGGATAATAATCACCCTTACTCCCTGTCTGAGAAAAGTTCTGTCTAGTTCCTAAAACAATATAGTTATTTTACATATTTATTTATATTACTGACATATGTATACTTTGAATCAGCAGCCTGTTTAACGCTTGTAGTTTAACGCTTTAGCAACCAGCGTCTAACTGGGTACAACTCCTATACTGACAAATGTTTAACCCTACCTCGCAGCAAGTTTTTCCTAGTTTGTTCCTTATATTTAATGTGCACCGCTTGTGGTTCATTATATACTAGTGCTGATCGCTCCACATCCATCACTTACAGCAGCAACTAGACTCGCTTTTCGGCCACACATTATGGGGCAGCCACAGAGAGTCGTCGTTTACCTTATGTTATTATAGGCTGATGACAGAACACTAGCTCCACCATCACATCCCACAACTAAGGAGGGCCCAGCACCCCGGTCTCTCGCTTTACTTCCTAAACGTTTCGAGACTGCGCCTCCTACTCAAAGCAGCCTATCCAACCCCTGCACCCGCATATATAACACACAAATTCCCCCATTCCGCTCACCTCTCAGTTCAAATCTATTTCCCTTTCTCTATGCTCTCTCTCCCTTTTTTCTCCTCCGCTTCCAATATGGCAGCTTCAAGCACCCAAACTTCCGCTTCCGGTATCTTAGTTCCCGTAATAGTAAAGCGTCATTGTCATGGAGACAAAGGTCTCTATGGGTCAGCTAATGCGTACTGTTGTGTAACGACACCCGGCGTATAAGACGACCCTCAACTTTTGAGAAGATTTTCAAGAGTTAAAAAGTCGTCTTATACGCCGGAAAATACGGTATATTAGTTGATCTAATCAGCATGCAAAATAAATCTGAAGAGAGGCATCCTATGTCACTGAACACATATAACATGGAGATGTTTTAAGATTGTGTTTCATTTGATTCCTGCACTCTGTATATAAGCTAATTGAAGCAATGCCCGTTAAGGTCTTAGAAGCTTGTGCTGTATTTTTTCAGTATATAGGTTGCAGATCACTGCATGACTATCAATGAATGAGCTACTGTATGTGCACTTTTAGACTGTGCTGGTGAAGGGGTTGTCACTGCGTTACGGTCTGGTCACCGCCGCTTCACTCTGCAAATACCTTGTGTGAGTTAAGATGGAGGTGGACCAACTTTTCAACACCCGCTGCAGTCCTGATGCTGTCCTGCACCACCACAGAGTAGCAGATTAGCAATCTGGTATACTTTGAAGACCTGGAGCCCCTGGCTGATACAGAGCCGTTCTAATTTGTGGCCATTTGCCTTCTTGGCCAAGCTCCACCCCATGTTTATTTTTATTTTATTTTTTTAAGTTTAGCACTGTTAGGATGATCAGAGATTGAAATTAAAATGTGCCCTGATATCCAATTCAAAGGCAAATAATGCTAACTCTTCCCCATCTCACACTGATGGCAAGTTCTTTATTATAGTAATAGGTACAGACACATACAGGGCATAAAAGTATTATTTACATAGTAGATACAAGTCATTAATATATTACACTATGTAGTCATATAGTGTACCTGTTGCATGGAATAGAAAAATAAATCTTAGCAGAATAGCTGACAGCACAGGTAGGGGGATTTCAAGTTACATAAAACCCACAATTTTTCTTTCAGGTAGAACATACAATTTTAAACAACTTTCCAATTTACTTCTATTATCACATTGTCTTCATTTTCTTGATATCCTTTGTTGAAAAGCAGGAAAGATGCTCAGGAGCATGCATGTCTACAGCACTATATTGCAGCTGTTTTGCAAGAATGTTATACATTAGCAACCGCACTAGATGGCAGCACCTTTTCCTATCATGTTCACACTACCTATCTATATATTTTCTTCAACAAAGAATAACATAAGAACTAAGCAAATATGATAATAAAAGTAAATTGGAAACTTTTCTAAAACTATTTGCTCCGTTAACAGTCATTAAATTAGGCCTGAGGATGGATCTTTTGTTTGCGGCAGCAAATCTTCTGTGATGTCCAACAGAGAAATGAACTTAGGAACACAGATCTCAGGGCTGCACCAAAATCCTTTTTTCTCATGGCATAAACAAGGGGGTTGGCAAAGGAATTCATATGTGACAAAAGAACTGCCAACCTTATAAGTGGTACATGGACTGTGCATGATCGGCAAAGGAGCCTGAGGCTGTTAATTGCATTGAGTGGCATCCAACACAAACAAAAGATAGCCATAAGAAGAAAAAGCGTGCAGGCCATATGCATTTCCCTCTTCTTGGCCGACCTCAAATGACTGCGCACCACTCTGAAGAGATCTGCATAAATACCAAGCATAATGGCCAAGGGCAGAAGAGTGCAACCAAAAAACACAAAGTACACCAAATAGTCAGGACTGAAGACTGCTGTGAGAGAACAGCAACCCAAATGTTGTCTTTGAATTTTGCTGCTATTGATAGACACTTTGTGGCTAAAGTAGGCACTGGAAAGGTCCCTTGCTGTGCGGGGTAAGGGGTATCCCCACATGAACCGGTCATAAGCAGATAGGGATTTGTTTCGGCCGATGTACTGTTGGAACTGATTCCATCCCATCATTGGAGAAAAACCGATGAGACAGGAGAGGGAGAAGCAGAGAAAGACTGCAACAACCAAGCGACGATTTGTCACATACACACTGTAGCTGTAAAACAGGATTTGTGATTACAAAAGTGTATCTACAGTGCACTTTGTTCATAAAACAGACAGTAAACAATCACTTTTTAATATAAAATGTTTAATTTTTTGTAGTGAAACAACTTTGCAATATTGCTTTATTATTTATTTTGCTCTAGCTTAAAGGGGCAGGATCCCCCCCAATTTTCTTTTTTTATTATTATTATTATTATTGTAGAACATACAATTTTAAACAACTTTGCATTTAATTTATATTATAAAATTTGATTAATTCTTTTGCTATCCTTTGCTGGAGGAACAGCATTGCACTGCTACAGCTAGCTGAACACATGTAGTTAGCCAATCACAAGAGACAAATGTGTGCAGGCACCAATTAGCAGCTAGCTTCCACTAGTGTAGGATATATGCATATTCTTTTTTTTAACAATGGATACCAACAAAGCACATATGAAAATAGAAGTGAATTTAAAAGTGTCTTAAAATTACATGCTCTATCCTAATTGTGCAAGTTTAATTTTGACTTTACTATCTCTTTAAGTCTGAAAATAAAGAGTTTCTGATTTTAACATTGGGAAGGACACATGGCAATCTTCAGAAGCCCAACTCTGACACATATCTGTCCCTAACTGGCTTCAGCAGAGATTATCATATAAGTAACTGGAAACAATGGCCACTTTGCTAAAATAATGACCATGACTAGCGTTTTATGCTAATTCACACTCAAATAAAACCTACTGCTTTTAACTTAAAATACCTAATATAGCTAAAACTTACCAAACACACTCCTCCCAAAGGGTTAAGCAGATATATAACAAACAAATACAAAACAAGAATGTACAGCAAAAAGCAATTAGGGTGTTATACTTTTTTTTATTTATTCATGAAACTTCAATTATCTCATACTCTAATATCTAAATCAGTTCTATGGTGAAATAGTATGTGGTAAAATATTCCAAACCTTCTAATTGTACACAATCAATTAATGCCGGCACTGGTTAAAATGATAATAATAATA
Source organism: Bombina bombina (assembly GCF_027579735.1). Lineage (NCBI taxonomy): Eukaryota > Metazoa > Chordata > Amphibia > Anura > Bombinatoridae > Bombina > Bombina bombina. Next base: position 225,828,021 of record NC_069506.1, on the reverse strand, counting down.
AGATCCCCAAAATGTATAAATAATAAAATGATAAAATAATGTCATTTTGTAAAATATGTCCCGATGTCAGGTGACGTAATACTGATTGACAACATAGTATCATGGCAGAGTGGATACTACATAAATGCTGGGAGCCGTGCTTTTCAAACAGACAAATTGTGGATGTTAAAGACGGACTGAACAGTGTTGAAGACTAATAATGCTGAAGAGCCGAAGTGATAACATTTAAACTGGCTGATATGTAGTACATGACAAGTTAATTTGTCACAAGCATAGAGCCCAACCTGTCAAGGTGGTCAATTTAAAATCTTCATAGTTGTTTTTTGAACCTACTGATATTGAGAAGCCAAACACAGAACTGACAAGCAACATGTTTGTATAGATTGTACACAATAAAGAGATGGTAAACTCTCCCTTTATAAAAATAGATCTGGAATGTTAGTGATATTTTAAATGGAGTTGAATTCATCATTTGTAATGAAGTTGTGCTATAATTTAATTTTTAATATAGATATAAAATTAAAATACCCCGTGCTCTGCCGCCCACTTCAAAGGTCAATTTTTCTGTGAGCTAACGGTTTAAATTGTTGTCACAATCAGCGCTCTAGCTACAACAAGAGGCACACAAAAGGCAGAGCGCTGATTGGAGAACATCTAACATTCCGGATCTGTTTTTATAAAGGGGATAATTTACTATCACTTTAACTTAATGTGGACTAAGATCTTGTAAAAGGCTTTGGAAAACTAGGCAAGTTGATTATATGGTTCTGAAAAATATTCCATAAGGAGATAAAGGAATAACACCATCTCTATGTAAATTAAAGAACACAGATCACCACGTGAGTTACTACACTATTACTGATTGTACAGAAAATATTATGGAAGACTTTACATTTAAGATCCATTGGGACTTATTTTATATACTGATTGCACAATTTTAATTTTTTGGAAGGCAACACTATAAAGAACTATTAAAACATATATTACAAAATTGAATATTTTTACAGCAGGATGTTATATATACATTTTGGTGATCTTATTATTGTTTTTTTATTTATTTCTCTTGTTAAGTGTATTCAGTCTACGGGTCATCCATTACTTATGGGATATATTCCCTTCCCAACAGGAAGTTGCAAGAGGATCACCCAAGCAGAGCTGCTACATAGCTCCTCCCCTCACATGTCATATCCAGTCATTCTCTTGCAACTCAAACTAGATAGGACGTTGTGAGAGGTCTGTGGTGTTTTTTATACTTAGTTTATTTCTTCAATCAAAAGTTTGTTATTTTAAATGGCACCGGAGTGTGCTGTTTGCTCTCAGGCAGTATTTGGAAGAAGAATCTGCCTGCGTTTTCTATGATCTTAGCAGAAGTAACTAAGATCCACTGGCTGTTCTCGCACATTCTGAGGAGTGGGGTAACTTTCAGAAAGGGAAATAGCGTGTGGGGAATCCTGCAAAACAAGGTATGTGCAGTAAATTATTTTTCTAAGGAATGGAATTGACTAAGAAAATACTGCTGATACCGATGTAATGTAAGTACACAGCCTTAAATGCAGTAGCGACTGGTATCAGGCTGATGAATGTATGTACAATAAGTAATTTTCTAAGGAATGGAATTTGACTAAGAAAATACTGTTAATACTGAAGTAATGTATGAGCCTTAACTGCAGTAGAAGCGACTGGTAGCAGGCTTATTAATAACACTACTTATCTTTTAAAAGTGCATGTTTAAAACGTTTACTGGCATGTTATTTCGTTTTTTTGTGAGGTACTTTGGTGATAAATCTTTTGGGGCATGATTTTCCACATGGCTGTCGTTTTTTTTCTACATAGGTTTCCCACTGTTGTAATATGAGTGGGAGGGGCCTATTTTAGCGCTTTTTTGCGCAGTAAAAATTCAGTTTCAGTCTTCCTGCTTCTTCCTCCTTGATCCAGGATGTCTCTAGAGAGCTCAGGGGTCTTCAAAATTCATTTTGAGGGAGATAATCAGTCACAGCAGACCCTGTGACAGAGTGTTTGACTGTGATAAAAACGTTAATTGTTAAATTGATTATCCGTTTTTGGGTATTAAGGGGTAATCATCCATTTGCTATTGGGTGCAATGCTTTGCTAACTTAATACATTTACTGTGAAAATTTGGTTGCTATAACTGATTTGGTTCATTGTTATTTCAACTGTGACGATTTTTTGTGCTTCTTAAAGGCGCAGTAGCGTTTTTTATATTGCTTGTAAATTTATTTGAAAGGATTTTCCAAGCTTGCTAGTCTCATTGCGAGTCTGTTTAAACATGTCTGACACAGAGGAATCTGTTTGTTCACTATGTTTGAAGGCCAATGTGGAGCCCCACAGAAATATGTGTTACTAAATGTATTGATGTCCACTTTGAATAAAAGTCAATTTATATCTGTAAAGAAATTATCACCAGACAACGAGGGGGAAGTTATGCCGACTAACTCTCCTCATGTGTCAGTACCTTCGCCTCCCGCTCAGGAGGCGCGTGATATTGTGGCACCAAGTACATCAGAGAGGCCCATACAAATCACTTTGGAAGACATGGCTGCTGTTATGACAGAGGTATTAGCTAAATTACCTGAATTAAGAGGCAAGCGCGATAGCTCTGGGTTAAGGACAGAGTGTGCTGATGATGTGAGAGCCATGTCTGATACTGCGTCACAATTTGCAGAACATGAGGACGGAGAGCTTCATTCTGTGGGTGATGGATCTGATCCAGGGAGACCGGATTCAGAGATTTCTAATTTTAAATTTAAGCTTGAGAACCTCCGTGTATTGCTAGGGGAGGTATTAGCAGCTCTGAATGATTGTAACACGGTTGCAATTCCAGAGAAAATATGTAGGTTGGATAGATACTTTGCGATACCGGTGTGTACTGACGTTTTTCCTATACCTAAAAGGCTTACAGAAATTATTAGCAAGGAGTGGGATAGACCCGGTGTGCCCTTTTCCCCTCCTCCGATATTTAGAAAAATGTTCCCAATAGACGCCACCACACGAGACTTATGGCAGACAGTCCCTAAGGTGGAGGGAGCAGTTTCTACTTTAGCTAAACGTACCACTATCCCGGTGGAGGATAGTTGTGCTTTTTCGGATCCAATGGATAAAAAATTAGAAGGTTACCTTAAGAAAAATGTTTGTTCAAACAAGGTTTTATCTTACAGGCCCCTTGCATGCATTGCGCCTGTCACTGCTGCTGCGGCATTCTGGTTTGAGTCTCTGGAAGAGGCCATTCGCAACCAGCTCCATTGGATGAAGATTGTGGCCAAGCTTAAAGCACTTAAGCTAGCTAATGCATTTGTTTCTGATGCCGTTGTACATTTAACCAAACTAACGGCTAAGAACTTCCGGATTCGCCATCCAGGCGCGCAGAGCGCTATGGCTTAAATCCTGGTCAGCTGACGTGACTTCTAAATCTAATTGCTTAATATTCCTTTCAAAGGGCAGACCTTATTCGGGGCCCGGGCTTGAAAGAAATTATTGCTGACATTACTGGAGGTAAGGGTCATACTCTTCCTCAGGACAGGGCAAAGTCAAAGGCCAAACAGTCTAATTTTCGTGCCTTTCGTAAATTCCAAGGCAGGGAGCAGCATCAACTTCCTCCGCTCCAAAACAGGAAGGACCTGTTGCTCGTTACAGACAGGGCTGGAAAGCTAACCAGCCCTGGAACAAGGGCAAACAGGCCAGAAAACCTACTTCTGCCCCTAAGACAGCATGAAGAGAGGGCCCCCTATCCAGAAACGGATCTAGTGGGGGGCAGGACTATCTCTCCTTCGCCCAGGCGTGGGCAAGAGATGTCCAGGATCCCTGGGCGTTGGAGATCATATCTCAGGGATATCTTCTGGACTTCAAGGCTTCTCCTCCTCAAGGGAGATTTCATCTTTCAATGGTTATCAGGAAACCAGATAAAGAAAGAGGCATTCCTACGCTGCGTACAAGACCTCCTAGTAATGGGGGTGATCCACCCAGTTCCGCGGACGGAACAAGGACAGGGATTTTATTCAAATCTGTTTGTGGTTCCCAAGAAAGAGGGTACCTTCAGACCAATTTTTGGACCTAAAGATCTTAAACAAATTCCTCAGAGTTCCATCATTCAAAATGGAAACTATTCGGACCATCCTACCCATTGATCCAAGAGGGTCAGTACATGACCACAGTGGACTTAAAGGATGCCTACCTTCATATACCGATTCACAAAGATCATCATCGGTTCCTAAGATTTGCCTTTCTAAACAGGCATTACCAATTTGTAGCCCTCCCCCTTCGGGTTGGCTACGGCCCCGAGAATCTTTACAAAGGTTCTGGGCTCACTTCTGGCGGTTCTAAGACCGCGAGGCATAGCGGTGCTCCGTATCTAGACGACATCCTGATACCAGCGGTCAAGCTTCAAATTGCCAAGTCGCATACAGATGATAGTTTCTGGCATTTCTGAGGTCGCATGGGTGGAAAGAGTGAACGGTGGAAAAAGAGTTCTCTATCACCACTCACAAGAGTCTCCTTTCTAGGGACTCTTTATAGATTCTGTAGAGATGAAAATTTACCTGACGGAGTCCAGGTTATCAAAACTTCTAAATGCTTGCCAGTGTCCTTCATTCCATTCCACGCCCGTCAGGGCTCAGTGCATGGAAGTAATCGGCTTAATGGTAGCGGCAATGGACATAGTGCCATTAGCGCGCCTGCATCTCTAGACCGCTGCAATTATGCATGCTAAGTCAGTGGAATGGGGATTACTCAGATTTGTCCCCTCTGCTAAATCTGGACCAAGGAGACCAGAGATCTCTTCTCTGGTGCTTTCTCGGGTCTCACTGTCCAAGGGTATGACCTTTCGCAGGCCAGATTGGACGATTGTAACAACAGATGCCAGCCTTCTAGTTGGGGCGCAGTCTGGAACTCCCTGAAGGCTCAGGGATTATGGACTCAGGAGGAGAAACTCCTCCCAATAAATATTCTGGAGTTGAGAGCAATATTCAATGCTCTTTTTAGCTTGGCCTCTAGTTAGAAACACTGAGGTTCATCAGATTTCAGGTCGGGACAACAATCACGACTGTGCTTACATCAACCATCAGAGGGGGGAACCAGGAGTTCCCTAGCGATGGTTGGAAGTCTCAAAGATAATTCGCTGGGGCAGAGTCTCACTCTTGCCACCTGTCAGCGATCTACATCCCAGGCGTGGAGAACTGGGAGGCGGATTTTCTAAGTCGCCAGACCTTTCATCCGGGAGAGTGGGGAACTTCATCCGGAGGTCTTCGCTCAACTGATTCATCGTTGGGCAAACCAGATCTGGATCTTATGCGTCTCGCCAAGACGCAAACTTCCTTGTTACGGATCCAGGTCCAGGGGGACCCGGGGAGCGGCGCTGATAGATGCTCTGACAGCCCCTTGGGTCATCAACATGGCTTATGTGTTTCCACCATTTCCGATGCTACCTCGGACTGATTGCCAAGTTCCAACAGGAGGAGAGAGGCATCGGTGATTCTGATAGGCGGCCTGCGTGGCCACGCAGGGACCCTGGTATGCAGACCTAGTGGACATGCTCCGTCCTGTCCACCATGGTTTCTACCTCTGAGCAGGGACCTTCTAATACAAAGGTCCTTTTCAAACATCCAAATCTTATTTCTCTGAGGCTGGACTGCATGGAGATTGAACGGGCTTGATTCTATCAAAGCGTGGCTTCTCAGAGTGGCGTAAATATTTAATATTGGTGCGAATCCAAGGGTTACTCATGGAGTAGGGGTTAGGATTCCTAGGATATTGTCCTTTCTACAAGAGGGTTTAGAAAAGGGCTTATCTGCTAGTTCGTTAAGGGACAGATTTCTGCTCTGTCTATTCTTTTACCACAAACGTCTGGCAGAAGTTCCAGACGTCCAGGCTTTTTGTCAGGCTTTGGCTAGGATAAGCCTGTGTTTAAGACTGTTGCTCCTCCGTGGAGCTTAAACTTGGTTCTTAAAGTTCTTCAAGGGTTCCGTTTTGAACCCCTTCATTCCATTGATATTAAGCTTTTATCTTGGAAAGTTCTGTTTTTGATGGCTATTTCTTCGGCTCGAAGAGTCTCTGAGTTATCGGCCTTACATTGTGATTCTCCTTATCTGATTTTCCATTCAGACAAGGTAGTTCTGCGTACTAAACACCTGGGTTTTTACCCTAAGGTAGTTTCTAACAGGAATATCAATCAGGAGATTGTTGTCCCATCATTATGTCCTAATCCTTCTTCAATGAAGGAACGACTTTTGCATAATCTGGACGTAGTCCGTGCCCCTGAAGTTCTATTTACAGGCAACTAAAGATTTTCGTCAAACTTCTTCCCTGTTTGTCGTGTACTCTGGTCAGAGGAGAGGGTCAATAAAGCTTCGGCAACCTCTCTCTCCTTTTGGCTTTGTAGCATAATACGTTTTAGCCTATGAGGACTGCTGGACAGCAGCCCCCTGAAAGAATTACAGCTCATTCCACTAGAGCTGTGGCTTCCCACCTGGGCCTTTAAGAATGAGGCCTCTGTTGAACAGATTTGCAAAGGCTGCAACTTGGTCTTCACTTCACACTTTGTTCAAAATGTTTACAAATTTGACACTTTTGCTTCTTCGGAGGCTGTTTTTGGGGAGAAAGGGTTCTACAGGCAGTGGTTCCTTCCGTTTAAGTTCCTGCCTTGTCCCTCTCATCATCCGTGTACTTTGGCTTTGGTATGGTATCTCCATAAGTAATGGATGACCCCGTGGACTGAATACACTTAACAGAGAAAACATAATTTATGCTTACCTGATAAATTTATTTCTCTTGTAGTGTATTCAGTCCACTGGCCCGCCCTGTCTTTTAAGGCAGATCTAAATTTTAATTAAAACTCCAGCTCTGCTTGGGTGATCCTCTTGCAACTTCCTGGTTGGGAAGGGAATATATCCCATAAGTATGGATGACCCGTGGACTGAATACACTACAAGAGAAATAAATATTATCAGGTAAGACATAAATTATGTTTTTTTAACCAGCGCTGGTATTAATTGATTGTGCACAAGTTAGAAGGTTTGGAATATTTTACCTCACAATATTTCACCATAGGAAATTAATTTAGATATTATTTAGAGTATGAGATAATTTAAGGTTCATGAATAAATAAAATTGTTTAATCAATTATAGCGGATAAACACCCTAATTGCTTTTAGGGCTACTGCCTTCTTTTTATTTGTTTGTTATATAACTTTTCTGCTTACAGTAACAAGCTCAGGGGACCTGACTCCTCCATATAATAAGGATTAATGGGACAGTTACTGGTGCTAAAGCAGGGGCATATAAAAAGTCATGGGTGGTGTTTGGATATTGAATACATTTACCAAACAAACCAAACAATCAAATGCATTCAAAACATGTTAAACTCACCTACTACGTTAAAGTGATGGTAAACTTTAACTTTTCTAGTTTACAATATTTGTAATCATAAACTAAAAGATGGGGGACTTTCATTAATTTCACATTTTTTTATTTTTATTAATTACCCTTTCATGTTTTCCCATATGTTGCCGTTCCTCAGCCCATAACAGGTAGTCTATTTTCTACTTCACTTACAATTCAGGCTGTAGCCAATCATATTGATTCCCCTTTGGCATCTTTTAGTTTATGATTACAAATATTGTAACTAAAAAGTTAAAATTTACCATCACTTTAATTTATTGCAAGGATGCAGAAATTCTCCCATTTACAAGATGTTTACCATTGTTTTAAATTTAACTAATTTGAAGTTCTTCTTACTCTCAGTTTATGAAAAACATACAGTTCTTTACAATTAGCACTAATATACAATAATATCTGTTGTCTCTAAATAACTAGTTAACCCCTTAATGACCACAATGTATCCTGTATGTCACTGGTCGTTAAGGGGTTAATCCATTTTACTGCTCAACACAAAGGAAGACACAGCATTAGCTGCTATCCTATCCCTTTCATTAGCTCTTAATTGTGTTAGGGCAATCAATAACTTTTAACATTTTTTGATCATATTACAGGTCGAATGATAATTTTTATTGCACAAGCTATAGTCTAAGGTGTGCTAACATCTGCATATTGGATATTGCTCAAGCACTAAGCCAGTGGTGTTCTAAACTGATGGTGCACAAGTAGTGGAATTCTTCATGTTTGTCTGTGCTGTATTATTAATAATAATAATTATATACCTCAGGTCTCATAAAGTGCTAAATTATACAGCAGTATTTAGGATTGAGCTAGAGCGCAACGCAACTCACCACTGGTAATAAAAGTTCCTAAATAGCCCTTTTTGTGCTATCTATCTAATGTATAGAATGTACTAATGAAGTTTCAGTCTTTTTAAGATACTCTGGTTAAAACGTTTAGGGACAGATTATGAATGGAGCGCAAAAACACGCAATGGTGCACTGGTTCCCATTGCTAGGAAGCTATGCGCTCAATAGAGCGCACTTCCATAGGCTACAATAGGAACCTCATTCCCATGCCGTGAGACACAGCATAAGAACTAGTGCAGATAAGGGGGTAATTCCCGCAGCAATGGCAGCAAATTGTAAATATATATGTACATGATTATTTACATACATATTTATGTGTTTATATGTGTATATATATACATATTAACACATAAATACATATGTATATAAGAATATACATATATATTTACTGGGAACACACAGTTCCTATAGACCGTAATGTAAAGGCACATTTCAATGGGTTTTTCTTCTAACACCCCACACCCACCAACTTTAGCCCCCAAAAACTGGTGCAGTTACTTTATTAAAAAATAAAAATGCTACAATTTTTTTTTTTAATAAAATACACCCACTGTATTTTGGAGGCATTTGGGGCACATTTATAAAATTAACCAGATTTCTGATCTCTAATTGCTACCGCGAGCTCGCGGTAGCAATAACCAGAAAATTGTAATGGCTGGTTATTTATTGCGGGCGCACAATAAATTAGAGCTCCACTTGTAATTTGGCCCTTAAAGGGATATCAAACCCAATTTTTTTCTTTCATGATTCAGATAGAGAATGCAATTTTAATCAACTTTCCAATTTACTTCTATTATCTAAATTGCTTAATTCTCTTGGTATCCTTTGTTGATGAAACAACAATGCACAGGGGTCAGCCAATAACATGAGGTATATATGTGCAGCCACCAATCAGCAGCTCCTGAGCCTACCTAGGTATGCTTTTAAACAAAGGATACCAAGATGATGACACAAATTATGTAATAGAAGTAAATTGAAAAGCTGTTTAAAATTGCATGTTCTGTCTGAATCAGGAAATACATAAATTGTATTTTTAATGATCTACTTGTAATAGCTGAAAGCATAGTTACAATTGCTCAGAAGTAACTTTTTTTAACCAGATGTTATGGATAAACAGTAGAAATATGCATAGGTTCCCAGTGATATTTGCAAAGGTAATAAATGGGCAGCACTTTTATACCTGAACCTAGCAGTTTTAGAGAAATAAAAAATATTGGTATGTATTATTTTATAAATTCTGGTTCTGAATTGAGATATGAGTAACACATCTAATGATATAATGGTACCAGCTTTTTCTTGTTGCTAAATAATTAGTAAACCTCTGTTATATAAAAATATATATTTTAACATCTAGATATTTGATTCACTCCAATCTTACTTTATACGATTGTTCTAGATAGATGCTATAAGAGAGAAAGAAGAGGAGAGAAGAGGAAAGAGAGAGAAAAGGAAAGAGAGAGAAAGAGAGAGGAGAGGAAAGAGAGAGAAGAGGAAAAAGAGAGGAGAGAAGAGAGAAGAAGAGAGGAAGAGAGAGAAGTGGAGAGGCAGAGAAGAGGAGAGGGAGAGAAGAGGAGGAGAAGAGGAGAGAGAGAGAAGAGGAGAGGGAGAGAAGAAGAGAGGGAGTGGAGAGGAAAGGGAGCGAAGAGGAGAGGGAGAGAAGAAAAGAAGAGGAGGCGGAAAGAGAAGAAACAAAGGGGATAAGAGAGAGAGATGGATGAAAAGAAGAGGAGGAGGAGAGAAAGAAAACAAAGGGGATAAGATAGAGAGATGGAAGAAAAGAAGAGGAGAAGAGAGAGAGAAGAAAGAAGAGGAAAAGAGAGAGAGAAGAAAGAAGAGGAAAAGAGAGAGAGAAGAAAGAAGAGGAAAAGAGAGAGATAGAAGACAAGAAGAGGATAAGGGAGAGAGAAGACAAGAAGAGGATAAGGGAGAGAGAGACGAAAAGAAGAGGAGAAGAGAGAGAGAGAGAGAGAGAGAGAGAGAGAGAGAGAGAGAGAGAAGAAGAGTAAAATTGAGAGAAGAAGAGTAGAAGAGAGATAGAAGACAAGAAGAGGAGAAGGGAGAGAGAAGACAAGAAGAGGAGAAGAGAGAAGAAAAGAAGAGAAGAGAGAGAGAGATAAGAAGAGGAGAAGAGAGAGATAGAAGACAAGAAGAGAAGAAAAGAGATAGAAGACAAGAAGAGAAGAAAAGAGATAGAAAACAAGAAGAGGAGAAGAGAGAGAGAAGACAAGAAGATGAGAAGAGAGATAGAAGACAAGAAGAGGAGAAGAGAAAGAAAAGAAGAGGAGAAGAGAGAGAAAAGAAAAGGAGAAGAGAGAGAGAAGAAGAGTAGAAGACAGAGAGATAGAAGAGAGAAAGAGAAGAAAAGAGAGCGATAGAAGAAAAGAAGAGGTGAAAAGAGAGAGAGAATAAAATCATAAGAGAGAGAATGTATTGCCTCATATACAGTATATATAACCATTGTTTGTTCTTACTAAGCATTTCAGTTTTGAATAGAAGCTTGTTGTCATAGACACTGTGACAAAACCAATCTCGCCACTGTACCTTGGAGGGCCTGTTATGGAACATTCTTTGGGCTGGAGGTACATGGGCTTAAGGATACCCAGAGACTGCATGGAAATATGGAATTTTATATGCTGGACACCCCATGTACTTTCATAACTCTGTCTTATGTCTATGTCACCCTGTATCCATAAATACAGGATGGGTGCAGGGTGTGAGTGCCCCTTGTGGGAGCAATTGTGACTCTATAAGCCAAGTGGGCATAAAAGACTTTATAGCTAATAAGAACTGTTCCTATATTCAGTAATAAGATGTATTCTATGTATGTTTAAGATCTGATTGTGTCTCAGGAGTCTGTCTGGGTAAACTGATTGTGTCCTTGTGTAATTATGTTAACTAGACTGCCCAACATCAGATTGTCTGAGGTAAACGTTCTTCCTAGTTAATTAACTTAATATGTTAATCTGTTTTTACCTGTGAATAGACAATTGTTAGAGGTTTGATGCATTGTTCATATGTTTGCTTTACTGTTAAACCAATGCCCTCTGTAACCTGAAGCCAGGGTGTATAAATCTGTGTGCTGCCTTCAAATAAAGCATATATTCTGTTTAACCTGAAAACTGGCTGGTTTGTGAATTGCTGATTCCCTATGCAGGACGTTGTTCCCTGGTATTAACTCTTGGTACACTGTTGGTACCGTAACATTGGTGGCAGCGACGGAATGAACCTTATCGCCCAGAAGAGCAACTACACAAGCCAGTAACCTCAGGAAGAGGGGGATTATTACAATACTGACTAAGATGGAAAAGAGAAAAGTAAATTTTGCAGCTTTTAAAAACTTCCTGGAAACAGAAGGAGAGATTGATGGGTACCTTGCGGATTTTGAGAGGCAATGTGCACTACACAAGGTACCCGCAGAGGACTGGGTCACGATATTATCTGGAAAAATTATCCGGCCGGGCCAGAGAGGCTTTTCGGGCCATTCCAGATGAGGAAGTCGGATTATAATACTGTAAAAGAGGCTGTGCTCTCCAGGTATGCGGTTAAACCGGAGGCATACCGGAGACGGTTCAGAGACACTGTTAAATTTAGCTGGAGATTCCTACCTTGAGTGGGCATGTAAGGTGCACCGCACAGCAGCTCACTGGATAGCGGGGTGCCAAGCCATATCTGGGGAAGAGGTGCTGCAGCTATTCCTGTTGGAACATTGCTTCGACAAATTACCCGCAGGAGTTCGAGAGTGGGTTCGGGACCGTAAACCCTCCATCCTGCAGGAAGCGGCTCGCTTGGCAGATGAGTATACGGATGCCCGCAAACTGGACACTGCTACCACTAAGCCCCCTGCTAGGAGTGGAGTACAGACCCCCAGTCACCCCAGCAGCTGCCAGTTACCAACCCCGGCGCACCACTATACCACACGGCCTCCGGCCACGAACTACCCCTCAGAGAGCCCTGCGGTGCTACTCACAACCTATTCGGTGCTTTAGATGTAAGCAACTAGGGCACAAAAGACCAGAGTGTCCCCTAAACGCAGCGAACCAAGCGCAGTCCTGGAGAAGACCCGCCGGCGGAATCCCACGTAATCCTCAGCCTGCGGCCCGCTACGTAGAGGCGCAAGAATGCTGGAGCATCCCTACATGAGGCAGACCTTGTGCAAGCTGCCCACCGGAATAACCGGCAACTGGTTAAAGTGGAATGGGAAGAAGGTCAGTGGTCTACGGGATACTGGTGCTACCATGACCTTGCTTCAAAAGAACTTGGTGTCTGAGAAACAGTACACTGGAGACACTGTGGCTGTGAGGGTAGCAGGGGGCGATGTGTTCAGCCTACCTGTTGCCAGGGTACATTTGGATTGGGGGAGTGGGCGCTAGACCTGTGAATGTGGGGGTCAAGAAGGACTTACCTGCTGATGTTCTTCTTGGAAATGACTTGGCCCCCCTTGTTTCTGCCTACGCTCCTATGGGTCCCGCTGATGTTAACTCTGTGACTACCCATGCTCAGATCCGTGTAGCAGAGACTGACCCCCCTGCTGCTAAGCCCCAGAACGCTGAGCTCAGTAAATCTCTATCCGCTATTGATACGTGGAAGGTCCCGTTACAATGCGCTGATGAAGGAGAAGAGGAGCGCAGAGGAAAAAGCACGTTAGAACGTGAATCTCTGCTAGACAAGCTGCACCGACAGACTGCAGAAAACACCAGCTTGAGAGTGGAACATGAAACATTAAAGAAAAACTTAGTGACACTGGAGGAGAAGCTGACGCTGGCTCATAGTGAGGTGCAGCAACTCAAGGGCACCCTATGTCAGTATGAAGGGATTGTGGATACCTATAAAGAGCAGGTACAGAAAACTCGTAAAGAAGCTGATGGGATTTTGAAGGACTGTTTGGCCCTGGTCTGGGCACTGAGGAATTTGAACCCTTGTTTGTATGGACAGAATTCTCTCTCATAACGGGAATACAGATGGATTGTCCCAGCAAACTGACATGCCTACCAGGCGCTCTGGTGGTATATGGCACAGTACATACCCTGGACAGCCGAGCATGACAAACCAGAGGGAGAGGAGGTTTGATGGTCCTGTCCCCCAGCAACACGGCTGTTTAGCCAAAGGGGAGACGATTGGTCCCCCCCTCCAGCAGCACAGCTATGTATCCAAAGGGGAGACAGTCGGTCCTCCCCCTCCAGCAACCAGGCTCCCACCAGGCTACTTCCATGGTAGTGCTGGCAACCCTGGCAGAGTACAGCTGGTCTCTGCCCCACCTCGCAACCCACCAAATTCAGCGTACCAGTCCCCCACACAGCTGTGGTGAGGCACCCTGGACATGGACAAGTTTTCCCCGTACTCAGGTGTAGTAACCATTTATTGTGGGTGGACTGTACTACTAATTGTGTTTTATGGGTGGGTTGCTGGACTAACCAGGGCACTGACCGGCAGGAGGTCAGATACCCTGTTAGTCTGTTTGGAAAAGGGGAGAGATGTGCCAAAACCAATCTCGCCACTGTACCTTGGAGGGCCTGTTATGGAAACATTCTTTGGGCTGAGGTACATGGGCTTAAGGATACCCAGAGACTGCATGGAAATATGGAATTTTATATGCTGGACACACCCCATGTACTTTCATAACTCTGTCTTATGTCTATGTCACCCTGTATCCATAAATACAGGATGGGTGCAGGGTGTGAGTGCCCCTTGTGGGAGCAATTGTGACTCTTTAAGCCAAGTGGGCATAAAAGACTTTATAGCTAATAAGAACTGTTCCTATATTCAGTAATAAGATGTATTCTATGTATGTTTAAGATCTGATTGTGTCTCAGGAGTCTGTCTGGGTAAACTGATTGTGTCCTTGTGTAATTATGTTAACTAGACTGCCCAACATCAGATTGTCTGAGTAAACGTTCTTCCCTAGTTAATTAACTTAATATGTTAATCTGTTTTACCTGTGAATAGACAATTGTTAGAGGTTTGATGCATTGTTCATATGTTTGCTTTACTGTTAAACCAATGCCCTCTGTAACCTGAAGCCAGGGTGTATAAATCTGTGTGCTGCCTTCAAATAAAGCATATATTCTGTTTAAACCTGAAAACTGGCTGGTTTGTGAATTGCTGATTCCCTATGCAGGACGTTGTTCCCTGGTATTAACTCTTGGTACACTGTTGGTACCGTAACAGACACGTATTAGCAAAATTGGTTCTGGTAAAGGTTATGTCTGTTTCTTTTACTGTGCACATGGTACATGTACATATGCCTCTTGGACCTTCATGTGCACACTGCAGGCTAGATTAAATGTGGACTGTGATCTGTGAGAGATAATAAAGGGTACATTGTCTTGTGCTCCGTCTCATGCTCAGAATAACGCACAATATGGTATTACAAGTGGAAGGTTAAAAATGTTAGAAACTTTTTTAGTGCACCCTATACTTTTAATGGACACCACAGTTTATTGTGCGCATATTGCAAACAGTGACTTTAAGGGACAGTCCACACCAGAATTTTTGTTGTTACCCATTCCCCAGTTTTGCATAACCAACACAGTACTAATAATACACGTTTTACCTTTGTAATTACCTTGTATCTAAGCTTCTGCTGACTGCCCCCTTATTTCAGTTATTTTGGCAGACTTGCATTTTAGCCAATCAGTGCTCACTCCTAGGTCACTTCACGTGCATGAGCTCAATGTTATCTATATGAAACACATGAACCATTGCCCTCTAGTGGTCAAAATGCATTCAGATTAGAGGCAGTCTTCAAGGTCTAAGAAATTAGCATATAAACCTCCTAAATTTAGCTTTCAACTAAGTATACCAAGAGAACAAAGCAAAATTGGTGATAAAAGTAAATTGGGAATTTGTTTAAAATTACATTCCCTATTTAAATCATGCAAGGTTTTTTTTTGGACTTGACTGTCCCTTTAAGTGTTGCGCTTATGCAAAATTTAAAAATACTGCTGTAAAATTTAGAGCTTTTTGATACTCAATGTAAACCATTATTGTTAATAGTATAGCACAAAACTAATGAAATTTTCCCCTACTTGCGCACCATTTGCTTAGTGCACCCTCAGCTTAGTGCCTGAGGGATATATGACATTAATTTTACTACACCCCCCATAGAAGTCTATTATGTAAGTGCTTTAGGGCCAGATTAGGAGCGGAGCACTAACAGTTACGAGTGAGGGAAAGGGGGATTTTCATGTCGGGTTAGCGCACTTGAGAATATGCGATCAGGTCTGCGCGTGTGTAGGGTGTTTTTCCACTTGACTTCTATAAAGGAATGCATTATCGTGCAATATTTTAAGTCCGTTTTTTACACGCAAACTCTTTACTTTCAACTTGTAATATGAATGCTACCCGACACATGTAAAAATCTTACTTCTAGCAGAGTTAATGCTTGAGGAGAAGCGTTTAATAACACTCCACTTGTAATCGGGGCCATTAGTGTATCTATACTATCTGACGTGCAGATGTTAGCGGGCTCCAGAGTCTTAGCTATTGCTCAAGCAATAAAAAAAGTAACGTTGATATGGATGCAAACAAAAACGTGATAGTGATTGTGATTGAGTGATGTTAATGCACAATGACGCTAATATTATTGCTCTCCACTTGTAATCTAACCCTTCATATTTTTACTATATGTTGTGTTAGCTATGATTCAATAATATTGCTCACCAACGTTGTCTTTCTTAACAGGGATAGTGTTTAAATGAGCATGCATGGGGCATATGTACTTATGCTTCATACAAAATAAAAGCTATCACTGAAACCATAATCAGTTATGAGTAAATGTGACTTTATCTATGTGTTTAACTCTTTTGGAGGAGTTCAACACAGATTTTCATGGTAAGTGAAAAATGTACATTCTCTAACAAATTAGAACAGCTTTACACTACAATGTCTTTTCATATGAGACATTTTGTCAGTTTCTATTTCGGCTATGCGTTGCCTACCTGCTCGGTAGTCTAATCTTCAGTTGAGCATTGATGGCGATGAGCAGAAGCAGAAGAATTGAGAATTGTGTGGTCACCAAAGGAAAACATGTGATAAAGATGCAAGTGTAGAAACAGAGTGTATATTCCATGCTCAAAATTATGGAGAAGGGAATGGCAAGAGCTCCAACACCAACATCTGCAGCTGCCAAGCTAACGATCAGGTAGTTTGTAACCGACCTCAGCTCCTTGTGCAGATAAACTGTTACACAGACCAGGAGATTACAGGAAACAATGCAAACAGCCAGCAAAATCTCCATGAAAATGAAAGGGATATTATCATCCATGTCCAGTACACTATTAATGCAAGAGAAGAGAGAGTAACCACACAAACGAATATTATTTCAAGATAAATGTATAGAGGAATAGGAAAGAGGAAACACTAACGCCTAGATTACGAGTCTTGCATTAGCGTTAAAAAGCAGCGTTGAGAGGTCCCAACGCTGCTTTTTAACGCCCACTGGTATTACGAGTCTGGCAGGTACAGGTGTACCGCTCACTTTATTTCCGCAACTCGAGCATACCGCAAATCCCCTTACGTCAATTGCGTATCCTATCTTTTCAATGGGATTTTCCTAACGCCGGTATTACGAGTCTTGGAAAAAGTGAGCGGTACACCCTCTCCTGTCAAGACTCCTACCGCATTTAAAAGTCAGTAGTTAAGAGTTTTATGGGCTAACGCCGTAACATAAAACTCTTAACTAAAGTGCTAAAAAGTACACTAACACCCATAAACTACCTATTAACCCCTAAACCGAGGCCCCCCCACATTGCAAACACTTAAATAACATTTTTAACCCCTATCTGCCGACCGGACAGCGCCGCCACTTTAATAAATATATTAACCCCTAAACCGCCGCACTCCCGCCTCGCAAACACTAGTTAAATATTATTAACCCCTAATCTGCCGTCCCTAAGATCGCCGACACATACCTACATTTATTAACCCCTAATCTGCCACCCACAATGTTGCCGCCACTATATTAAATTTTTTAACCCCTAAACCTAAGTCTAACCCTAACACCCCCCTAACTTAAATATAATTACAATAAATCTAAATAAAATTAATACAATTAACTAAATTATTCCTATTTAAAACTAAATACTTACCTATTAAATAAACCCTAAGATAGCTACAGTATAATTAATAATTACATTGTAGCTATTTTAGGATTTATTTTTATTTTACAGGCAAGTTTGTATTTATTTTAACTAGGTACAATAGTTATTAAATAGTTATTAACTATTTAATAACTACCTAGCTAAAAGAAAAAAAGTACCTGTAAAATAAAACCTAACCTAAGTTACAATTACACCTAACACTACACTATAATTAAATGAATTCCCTAAATTAAAGATAGAAGATGCCGCCTGGATGAAGACTTCTGCCCGTCTGGAGGTCCTCTTCTGCCCGGATAGGATGAAGACTTCTGCCCGTCTGGAAGACCACTTCTGCCCAGTTGGGTGAAGACGTCTCAAGGTAGGGTGATCTTCAAGGGGTTAGTGTTAGGTTTTATTAAGGGGGGATTGGGTGGGTTTTAGTGTAGGGTTTGGTGTGTGGGTGGTGGTTTTTAATGTTGGGGGGTATTGTATTCTTTTTTTACAGGTAAAAGAGCTGATTACTTTGGGGCAATGCCCCACAAAAGGCCCTTTTAAGGGCTATTTGTAATTTAGTATAGGGTAGGGCTTTTTTTTTATTTTGGGGGGCTTTTTATTTTATTAGGGGGATTAGATTAGGTGTAATTAGTTTTAAAAAATTGTAATTATTTTATTATTTTTTGTAATTTAGTGGTTTTTTTTGTACTTTAGTTTATTTTATTGTATTGTAATTAGTTTAATTTAATTTAGGTAATTATTTTATTTATAATGTAGTGTTAGGTGTAATTGAAACTTAGGTTAGGTTTTATTTTACAGGTACTTTTGTCTTTATTTTAGCTAGGTAGTTAATAAATAGTTAATAACTATTTAATAACTATTGTACCTAGTTAAAATAAATACAAAGTTGCCTGTAAAATAAAAATAAACCCTAAGATGGCTACAATGTAATTATTAGTTATATTGTAGCTAGCTTAGGGTTTATTTTATAGGTAAGTATTTAGTTTTAAATAGGAATAATTTAGTTAATTGTAGTATTCTTAATTAGATTTATTTAAATTATATTTAAGTTGGGGGGGGTTAGGTTTAGGGTTAGACTTAGATTTAGGGGTAATAACTTTATTATAGTGATGGCGACGTTGTGGGCGGCAGATTAGGGGTTAATAATTGTAGGTAGGTTGCAACGACATTGGGGGAGGCAGATTAGGGGTTAATAACTATAATGTAGGTGTCGGCGATGTTGGGGGCAGCAGATTAGGGGTTCATAGGTATAATGTAGGTGGCGGCAGTGTCCGGAGCGGCAGATTAGGGGTTAATAATATAATGTAGGTGTCAGCAATGTCGGGGTCGGCAGATTAGGGGTTAATAAGTGTAAGATTAGGGGTGTTTAGACTCAGGGTTCATGTTAGGGTGTTAGGTGTAGACATAAATGTTTTTTCCCCATAGGAATCAATGGGGCTGCGTTAGGAGCTGAACGCTGCTTTTTTGCAGGTGTTAGTTTTTTTTCCAGCCGGCTCACCCCATTGTTTCCTATGGGGAAATCGTGCATGAGCACGTTTAGCCAGCTCACCGCTACCGTAAGCAGTGCTGGTATTGAGGTGACATGTGGAGCTAAATTTTGCTCTCCGCTCACTTTTCTGCAGGTAACGCCGGCTTTGAGAAAACTCGTAATACCAGCGCTGTCTGTAGGTGAGCGGTGAGCTTAAACTGCTTGTTAGCACCACACAGCCTTACCAACAAAACTCGTAATCTAGCCGTAAGTCCATAAAAAAAAAATTTATGCTTACCTGATAAATTTATTTCTCTTGTGGTATATCCAGTCCACGGATTCATCCATTACTTGTGGGATATTCTCCTTCCCAACAGGAAGCTGCAAGAGGATCACCCACAGCAGAGCTGTCTATATAGCTCCTCCCCTAACTGCCAACTCCCAGTCATTCGACCGAAGACAAGCAAGAAAAAGGAGAAACTATAGGGTGCAGTGGTGACTGTAGTTTAAAAAATAAAAAACACCTGCCTTAAAATGACAGGGCGGGCCATGGACTGGATACACCACAAGAGAAATAAATTTATCAGGTAAGCATAAATTTTGTTTTCTCTTGTAAGGTGTATCCAGTCCACGGATTCATCCATTACTTGTGGGATACCAATACCAAAGCTATAGGACACGGATGAAGGGAGGGACAAGGGAGGCGCTTAACGGAAGGCACCACTGCCTGTAAGACCTTTCTCCCAAAAATAGCCTCCGAAGAAGCAAAAGTATCAAATTTGTAGAATTTAGAAAAAGTATGAAGCGAAGACCAAGTCGCCGCATTACAAATATGTTCAACAGAAGCCTCATTTTAAAAGCCCATGTGGAAGCCACCGCTCTAGTGGAATGAGCTGTAATTCTTTCAGGAGGCTGCTGGCCAGCAGTCTCATAAGCTAAGTGGATTATACTTCTTAACCAAAAAGAAAGAGAAGTTGCTGAAGCCTTTTGGCCTTTCCTCTGTCCAGAGTAGACAACAAACAATGCAGATGTTTGACGAAAATCTTTAGTAGCTTGTAAATAAAACTTTTAAAGCACGAACCACAACAAGATTGTGTAATAGACGTTCCTTCTTTGAAGAAGGATTAGGACACAGTGACGGAACAACAATCTCCTGATTGATATTCTTATTAGATACCACCTTAGGAAGAAACCCAGGTTTGGTACGCAAAACTACCTTATCTGCATGGAAGATCAGATAAGGGGAATAACACTGCAAGGCAGATAACTATGAAACTCTTCGAGCCGAAGAGATAGCTACCAAAAACAGAACTTTCCAAGATAAAAGCTTGATATCTATGGAATGCAGAGGTTCAAACGGAACCCCTTGAAGAACTTTAAGAACTAAATTTAAACTCCATGGCGGAGCAACAGGTTTAAACACAGGCTTGATTCTAACTAAAGCCTGACAAAATGCCTTGAACATCTGGAACATCCGCCAGAACGCTTGTGCAAAAGAATAGACAGAGCAGAAATCTGTCCCCTTTAAGGAACTAGCTGACAATCCCTTCTCCAATCCTTCTTGGAGAAAAGACAATATCCTGGGAATCCTGACTTTACTCCATGAGTAACCCTTGGATTCACACCAATGAAGATATTTACACCATATCTTATGATAGATTTTCCTGGTGACATGCTTTCGAGCCTGAATTAAGGTATCAATGACCGACTCGGAAAAACCACGCATTGATAAAATCAAGCGTTCAATCTCCAAGCAGTCAGACGCAGAGAAATTAGATTTGGATGTTTGAAGGGACCTTGAAGTAGAAGGTCCTGCCTCAGCGGCAGAGTCCATGGTGGAAAGGATGACATGTCCACCAGATCTGCATACCAAGTCCTGCATGGCCACGCAGGAGCTATCAAAATCAGCGAAGCTCTCTCCTGCTTGATCTTGGCAATCAGCCGAGGGAGCAGAGGAAATGGTGGAAACACATAAGCCAGGCTGATGGACCAGGATGCTGCTAGAGCATCTATCAGCGCTGCCTGACGATCCCTTGACCTGGACCCGTAACAAGGAAGTTTGGCGTTCTGACGAGACGCCATGAGATCCAGTTCTGGGTTGCCCCATAGTTGAATCAGCTGGGCAAATACCTCCGGATGGAGCTCCCACTCCCCCGGATGAAAAGTCTGCCGACTTAGAAAATCCGCCTCCCAGTTCTCTACTCCTGGGATATGGATAGCTGAGAGATGGCAAGAGTGAACCTCTGCCCATAGAATTATCTTTGAAACTTCCAACATTGCCAGGGGGCTCCTTGTTCCCCCCTGATGGTTGATATAGGCTACAGTCGTGATGTTGTCCGACTGAAATCTGATGAACCTGACCGCAGCTAGCTGAGGCCAAGCCTGAAGAGCATTGAATATCGCTCTTAGTTCCAGAATGTTTATCGGAAGGAGTGTCTCCTCCTGAGTCCACGAGCCCTGAGCCTTCAGGGAGTTCCAGACTGCACCCCAGCCCAGAAGGCTGGCATCTGTGGTTACTATAGTCCAATCTGGCCTGCGGAAGCTCATCGCCTTGGACAGATGGACCCGAGATAGCCACCAGAGAAGAGAATCCCTGGTTTCTTGATCCAGATTTAGTAGAGGGGACAAATCTGTGTAATCCCCATTCCACTGACTGAGCATGCAAAGTTGCAGCGGTCTGAGATGTAGGCGGGCAAACAGTACTATGTCCATTGCCGCTACCATTAAACCGATTACTTCCATACACTGAGCCACTGAAGGACAAGAAGTGGAATAAAGAACACGGCAAGAGTCTACAAGTTTTGACAATCTGGCCTTCGTTAGGTAAATCTTCATTTCTACCGAATCTATCAGAGTCCCTAGGAATTAAACTTTTGTTAGAGGTGATAGAGAACTCTTTTCTTCGTTCACCTTCCACCCATGGGACCTCAGAAATGCCAGAACAATGTCCGTGTGGGACCTGGCAATTTGAAAAGTCGACGCCTGTATCAGAATGTCGTCTAAGTAAGGGGCTACTGCTATACCCCGCGGCCTTAGGACCGCTAGAAGGGACCCTAGAACCTTTGTAAAGATTCTTGGTGCCGTGGCCAACCCGAAGGGAAGAGCCACAAACTGGTAGTGCCTGTCTAGAAAGGCAAACCTGAGAAAACGATGATGATCTTTGTGTATCGGGATGTGAAGATAAGCATCCTTTAAGTCTACGGTAGTCATATATTGACCCTCCTGGATCATAGGAAGGATGGTTCGAATAGTCTCCATCTTGAAGGATGGGACTCTGAGAAATTTGTTTAAGATCTTGAGATCTAAGATTGGTCTGAATGTTCCCTCTTTTTTGGGAACTACAAACAGATTTGAATAGAAGCCCTGTCCCTGTTTCTCCTGCGGAACTGGGTGGATCACTCCCATAACTAGGAGGTCTTGATCACAATGTAAGAATGCCTCTCTCTTTATCTGGTTTGCAGATAAAAGTGAGAGATGAAATCTCCCTTTTGGGGAGAGGTTTTGAATTCCAGAAGATAACCCTTGGACACAATTTCCAATGCCCAGGGATCCTGGACATCTCTTGCCCAAGCCTGGGCGAAGAGAGAGAGTCTTCCCCCTACTAGATCCGTTTCCGGATCGGGGGCTGCTCCTTCATGCTGTCTTAGAGGCAGCAGCAGGCTTTTTGGCCTGTTTCCCCTTGTTCCAAGCCTGGTTAGGTCTCCAGACCGGCTTAGACTGGGCAAAAGTTCCCTCTTGTTTTGTGTTAGAGGAAGTTGAAGCTGCGCCACTCTTAAAGTTTCGAAAGGGCCGAAAACTAGACTGTTTGGTCCTTAATTTGTTGGACCTATCTTGAGGAAGGGCATGACCTTTTCCTCCAGTGATGTCAGAAATGATCTCCTTCAGTCCAGGCCCAAATAGGGTCTGTCCTTTGAAGGGAATGTTGAGAAGTTTAGACTTTGAAGTCACGTCAGCTGACCAGGATTTAAGCCATAGCGCCCTACGCGCCTGAATAGCAAAACCTGAATTTTTAGCCGTTAGCTTTGGTTAAATGAACAACGGCGTCAGAAACAAATGAATTGGCTAGCTTAAGAGCCTTAAGCTTGTCAATAATATCTTCCAACGGGGTTTCAACCTGTAGAGCCTCCTCTAGAGACTCAAACCAGAAAGCCGCAGCAGCAGTGACTGGGGCAATGCATGCAAGAGGCTGGAGAATAAAACCTTGTTGAATAAAAATTTTCTTAAGGTAACCCTCTAATTTTTTATCCATTGGATCTAGAAAAGCACAACTGTCCTCGACAGGGATAGTGGTACGCTTAGCTAGAGTAGAAACTGCTCCCTCTACCTTAGGGACCGTCTGCCATAAGTCCCATGTAGCGGCGTCTATAGGAAACATCTTTTTTAAAAACAGTAGGGGGAGAAAACGGTACACGTGGTCTATCCCATTCCTTAGTAATAATTTCAGAAAACCTTTTAGGGATTGGAAAAACATCAGTGTAAGTAGGTACTGCATAGTATTTATCCAATCTACATAATTTCTCTGGGACTACAATAGTGTTACAGTCGTCCAGAGTTGCTAAGACCTCCCTGAGCAATACGCGGAGGTGCTCAAGCTTAAATTTAAATGTAGACATATCAGAATTAGGTTGAAGTATCTTCCCTGAATCAGAAAAATCACCCACAGATTGAAGCTCCCTTGCTTCAGCTTCAGTACATTGTGAGGGTGTATCAGACTTAGCCACTAAAGCGTCAGAGAGCTCTGTATTTATTCTACTCCCAGAGCTGTCTCGCTTTCCTTGCAATCCTGGCAGTTTAGATAATACCTCTGTAAGGGTATGATTCATAACTGCCGCCATGTCTTGCAATGTATACGCAATGGGCGCGCTAGATGTATTTGGCGTCCCCTGAGCGGGATTTATAGGTTCTGACACGTGGGGAGAGTTAGACGGCATAACTTCCTCCTTGTCAATTTCTTCTGGTGATAAATTTTTTAAAGCCAGAATATGGTCTTTGTAATCTATAGTAAAATCAGTGCATTTGGTACACATTCTAAGAGGGGGTTCCACAATGGCTACTAAACATAATGAACAATGAGTTTCCTCTAAGTCAGACATGTTTAAACAGACTAGTAATGAGACCAGCAAGCTTGGGTAACACTTTAATAACTGTGAACAAGCAAAAAATAAAAACGGTACTGTGCCTTTAAGAGAAAAAAACAATCACAGAAACTGCAAAACAGTGAAAAAAGCAGTACATTTTACGAAATTTTTACAGTGTGTATAATAGACTGAAATAGCATTGCACCCACTTGCAAATGGATGATTAACCCCTTAGTTTCAAAACCGGATCAAAAAAACGATATAAACGTTTTTTAAACAGTCACAACCAACTGCCACAGCTCCGCTGTGGCCCTACCTGCCCATACAACGACTTTGGAAGGCACAAAAACCCTTTAGAGAGGTCCTATATGTTCAGGGGACTCCTTCAGGGAAGCTGGATGTCTCAAGCTGCAAAAACTACTGCGCAATTTAGGCGCGAAAATAGGCCCCCTCCCAACCTGTAACTCACAGTGAGAGGGCCTTAAAAAACTATCCCTAGGCAAAATCTAGTCAGCCATGTGGAAAAACTGGGCCCCAGAATAAAGTTTTATCACCAATATGTAATAAACGTTTATATACCTCAAGCAAACGTTATATCTATTCAGTAATGGGAGTAAATAATACAAATATTACCCTTTACAGCAAGCATGATACCAGTCGTTATTAAATCACTGTAATCAGGCTTACCTTAAATAAATCCGGTATTGTCAGCATTTTCTAGCTTATCATCTCTCTACAAAAATTTAAAACTGCACATACCTCAGATCAGGAGACCCTGCACGCTATTCCCCCAGCTGAAGTTACCCATCTCTTCAGTTATGTGTGAGAACAGCAGTGGATCTTAGTTACAAACCGCTAAGATCATCAAAAACCACAGGCAGACTCTTCTTCAACTTTCTGCCTGAGGCTAAAATAGTACAACTCCGGTACCATTTGAAAATAATAAACTTTTGATTGAAGATAAACTAGATTAATGCACCACATCTCTCTAGCTACTTCCCTTGTCGAGAGCTGCAAGAGAATGACTGGGAGGTGGCAGTTAGGGGGAGGAGCTATATAGACAGCTCTGCTGTGGGTGATCCTCTTGCAGCTTCCTGTTGGGAAGGAGAATATCCCACAAGTAATGGATGAATCCGTGGACTGGATACACCTTACAAGAGAAACAATGTTCGCTTTCAGGATGCCCAGCTTGCATTTAAAGGTATTGGTGCTCTTGTTTAGGTTAGTAGTTAAAGGGACATGAACACCAATTTTTTTTCATCCATGATTCAGATAGAGCTTGTGATTTTAAACAACTTTACAGTTTACTTCTATTATCTAATTTGTTTTGTTTTCTTGGTATTCTTTTGTTAAAAAGGATGGGAGAAAGAGGTTTGGGAAACTCCTTGGGAAAGACTGTGCCGCCATCTATAAAACAGTTTGTTGAAAAGGATACCTAGGTAGACGTAGCTGATTTGTGGTTCCCCAAATATTTCTCATGTTATTGTCTCACCCTATGCATTCAGCTAGCTTCCAGTAATGTATTGCTGCTTCTTCAACAAAAGATATCAAGAGAATTAAGCAAATTTGATAATAGTAAATTAAAAAGTTGTTAAATATTGTATTTTCTATCTGAACAATAAAGGAATATTTTTTGTTTTCATGCCTATTTAACACTTTTTCTTCAAAATAAATATATGATTATGCTTTGAGCATTGTAATTTATATGAAACTTAAAGGGACATGAAACCCAACTTTTTTCTTTCATGATTCAGATAAACAAAATACAATTTGAAACAACTTTCTAATTTACTTCTATTATCTAATTTGTTTAATTCTCTTACGGCTAGATTTAGAGTTTGGCGGTAGCCGTCAAAACCAGCGTTAGAGGCTCCTAACGCTGGTTTTGGGCTACCGCTGGTATTTGGAGTCAGTCAGGAAAGGGTCTAACGCTCACTTTGCAGCCGCGACTTTTCCATACCGCAGATCCCCCTACGCCATTTGCGTATCCTATCTTTTCAATGGGATCTTGCTAACGCCTGTATTTAGAGTCTTGGCTGAAGTGAGCGTTAGAACTCTAATGACAATACTCCAGCCGCAGAAAAAAGTCAGTAGTTAAGAGCTTTCTGGGCTAACGCTGGTTTATAAAGCTCTTAACTACTGTGCTCTAAAGGACACTAACACCCATAAACTACCTATGTACCCCTAAACCGAGGTCCCCCCACATCGCCGCCACTCTATTAAAATTTTTTAACCCCTAATCTGCCGCTCCGTACACCGCCGCCACCTACGTTATCCCCATGTACCCCTAATCTGCTGCCCCTAATACCGCCGACACCTACATAATATTTATTAACCCCTAATCTGCCGCCCCCAACGTCGCCTCCACCTGCCTACACTTATTGACCTCTAATCTGCTGACCACACACCGCCGCCACCTACGTTATCCCTATGTACCCCTAATCTGCTGCCCCTATATCCGCCGACCCCCTATATTATATTTATTAACCCCTAATCTGCCGCCCCCGCTATCGCTGACCCCTTGCATATTATTATTAACCCCTAATCTGCCGCTCCGTTACACCACCGCAACCTACGTTATCCCTATGTTCCCACTAATCTGCTGCCCCTAACACCGCGACCCATATATTATATTTATTAACCCCTAATCTGCCGCCCCCAACGTCGCCGCCACCTACCTACAATAATTAACCCCTAATCTGCCGACCGGATCTCACCGCTACTCTAATAAATGTATTAACCCCTAAAGCTAAGTCTAACCCTAACACTAACACCCCCCCCCCCTAAGTTAAATATAATTTATAATCTAAACGAAATAAATTAACTCTTATTAAATAAATTATTCCTATTTAAAGCTAAATACTTACCTGTAAAATAATTCTAATATAGCTACTATATAAATTATAATTATATTGTAGCTATTTTAGGATTTATATTTATTATAACAGGCAACTTTGTAATTATTTTAACCAGGTACAATAGCTATTAAATAGTTAATAACTATTTAATAGCTACCTAGTTAAAATAATTACAAAATTACCTGTAAAATAAATCCTAACCTAAGTTACAATTAAACCTAACACTACACTATCAATAAATTAATTAAATAAAATACCTACAATTATCTACAATTAAACCTAACACTACACTATCAATAAATTAATTAAAAACAATACCTACAAATAAATACAATGAAATAAACTACCTAAAGTACAAAAAATAAAAAGAACTAAGTTACAAAAAATTAAAAAATATTTACAAACATAAGAAAAATATTACAACAATTTTAAACTAATTACACCTACTCTAAGCCCCCTAATAAATAACAAAGACCCCCCAAAATAAAAAAATGCCCTCCCCTATTCTAAAATTAAAATAGAAAAGCTCTTTTACCTTACCAGCCCTGAAAAGGGCCATTGCGGGGCATGCCCCAAAGAATTCAGCTCTTTTGCCTGGAAAAAAAACATACAATACCCCCCCCCAACATTACAACCCACCACCCACATACCCCTAATCTAACCCGAACCCCCCTTTAATAAACCTAACACTAAGCCCCTGAAGATCTTCCTACCTTATCTTCACCACACCGGGTATCAGCGATCCGTCCAGGCTCCGATGTCTTGATCCAAGCCCAAGCGGGGGGCTGAAGACATCCATCCTCCGGCTGAAGTCTCGATCCAAGCGGGCAGAAGAGGACATCCGGACCGGCAAACATCTTCATCCAAGCTGCCTCTTTAATGTTCTTCCATCCGATGACGACCGGCTGATCTTCAAGACCTCCAGCGTGGATCCATCCATCTTCACCGACGACTTCCCGACGAATGACGGTTCCTTTAAGGGATTGTCATCCAAGATGCGTCCCTCGAATTCCGATTGGCCGATAGGATTCTATCAGCCAATCGGAATTAAGGTAGGAAAATTCTGATTGGCTGATGGAATCAGCAAATCAGATTCAAGTTCAATCCGATTGGCTGATCCAATCAGCCAATCAGATTGAGCTTGCATTCTATTGGCTGTTCCGATCAGCCAATAGAATGCAAGCTCAATCTGATTGGCTGATCGGATCAGCCAATCGGATTGAACTTAAATCTGATTGGCTGATTCCATCAGCCAATCACAATTTTCCTACCTTAATTCCGATTGGCTGATAGAATCCTATCAGCCAATCGGAATTCGAGGGACGCCATCTTGGATGACGTCCCTTAAAAGGAACCGTCATTCGTCGGGAAGTCGTCGGTGAAGATGGATGTTCCGCTGTCGGCGGGAATGAACTACATGGATCCAGAAGAAAGAAGATTGAAGATTGCCGCTTGATAGAAGACTTCAGTCGGATCATGGACCTCTTTCAGCTCCCGCTTTGGATGAAGACTTCAAGCCGGATCATGGACATCTTCAGCCCCCCGCTTGGGCTTGGATCAAGACATCAGAGGCGCTTCTGGATCAATCTGTGAACCCGGCGTGGTGAAGACAAGGTAGGGAGATCTTCAGGGGGCTTAGTGTTAGGTTTATTTAAGGGGGGTTTGGGTTAGATTAGGGGTATGTGGGTGGTGGGTTGTAATGTTGGGGGGGGGTATTGTATGTTTTTTTTTTACAGGCAAAAGAGCTGAATTCTTTGGGGCATGCCCCGCCAAGGGGCCCTTTTCAGGGCTGGTAAGGTAAAAGAGCTTTTCTATTTTAATTTAGAATAGGGTAGGGCAATTTTTTTTATTTTGGGGGTCTTTGTTATTTTATTAGGGGGCTTAGAGTAGGTGTAATTAGTTTAAAATTGTTGTAATATTTTTCTAATGTTTGTAAATATTTTTTATTTTTTGTAACTTAGTTCTTTTTTATTTTTTGTACTTTAGTTAGTTTATTTCATTGTATTTATTTGTAGGTATTGTATTTAATTAATTTATTGATAGTGTAGTGTTAGGTTTAATTGTAACTTAGGTTAGGATTTATTTTACAGGTAATTTTGTAATTATTTTAACTAGGTAAACTATTAAATAGTTATTAACTATTTAATAGCTATTGTACCTGGGTTAAAATAAATACAAAGTTACCTGTAAAATAAATATTAATCCTAAAATAGCTACAATATTAATTATTATTTATATTGTAGCTATATTAGGATTTATTTTACAGGTAAGTATTTAGCTTTAAATAGGAATAATTATTTAATAAGAGTTAATTTATTTCGTTAGATTTAAATTATATTTAATTTAGGGGGGTGTTAGTGTTAGGGTTAGACTTAGCTTTAGGGGTTAATACATTTATTATAGTAGCGGCGAGATCCGGTCGGCAGATTAGGGGTTAATAAGTTTAGGTAGGTGGAGGCGACGTTGGGGGCGGCAGATTAGGGGTTAATAAATATAATATAGGGGTCGGCGGTGTTAGGGGGCAGCAGATTAGGGGTACATAGGGATAACGTAGGTTGCGGCGGTGTACGGAGCGGCAGATTAGGGGTTAATAATAATATGCAGGGGTCAGCGATAGCGGGGGCGGCAGATTAGGGGTTAATAAATATAATATAGGGGTCGGCGGTGTTAGGGGCAGCAGATTAGGGGTACATAGGGATAACGTAGGTTGCGGCGGTGTACAGAGCGGCAGATTAGGGGTTAATAATAATATGCAGGGGTCAGCGATAGCAGGGGCGGCAGATAAGGGGTTAATAAATATAATATAGGGGTCGGCGGTGTTAGGGGCAGCAGATTAGGGGTACATAGGTATAATGTAGGTTGCGGCGGTGTACGGAGCGGCAGATTAGGGGTTAATAATAATATGCAGTGGTCAGCGATAGCGGGGGGCGGCAGATTAGGGGTTAATAAGTGTAAGGTTAGGGGTGTTTAGACTCGGGGTTCATGTTAGGGTGTTAGGTGCAGACTTAGGAAGTGTTTCCCCATAGGAAACAATGGGGCTGCGTTAGGAGCTGAACGCTGCTTTTTTGCAGGTGTTAGGTTTTTCTTCAGCTCAAACAGCCCCATTGTTTTCTATGGGGGAATCGTGCACGAGCACGTTTTTGAAGCTGGCCGCGTCCGTAAGCACCGCTGGTATTTAGAGTTGCAGTGGCGGTAAATATGCTCTACGCTCCCTTTTTTGGAGCTTAACGCAGCCATTCTGTGAACTCTAAATACCAGCGGTATTTAAAAGGTGCGGGGGGAAAAAACACGCGTAGCTAACGCACCCCTTTGGCCGCAGAACTCTAAATCTAGCCGTTAGTATTACTACTGGTTTCTAACTGAACACATTGGTGGGCCAATGACAATCGGTATAAATATGCAGCCACCAATCAGCAGCTAGAACCCACATTCTTTGCTGCTCTGGAGCTTACCTAGATAAACCTTTTTTGCAAAGGATAACAAGAGAAGGAAGCAAAATAAATTGGAAAGTTGTTTAAAATTGTATGCTCTGTCTAAATCATGAATGTCTAATTATGACTCTACTGTTCCTTTAATACCATTAAAAACAGTATATACGCATAATCAACAAGTGTATTAAAACAAGACAATGAAATAATGCTTTCTCTGAATTTTAAATGAGTAGTGTTTTGTTTTTTTCAGATATATTTATAAATTTACTTTAATTTACCTGTATTATATGACAGCCATCAGCCAATCATAAACTCATATACATATACACTATGAACACTAGAGCAGTAGTAGCTGGTACCTCAGTAAGTGTGCATATAAAAAACTGTGCACTATTTTATAATAGAAGTACATTTGTAAGTCTTTAAAAGTCCTTAGAACTATGCTCTCTCATCCAAAAGATCACATCTGCCAGGGTGCATGACTTTGTTTTGTAAGCACTTTTTACAAATAAACATTTTTGCTATATGAACAACCATATTGCTTATTTTGTAAATAAAAAAGTTGCCAGTACTCATTGATGGATATATTTTCTCAGTAACTTCAACAAAAGCAATGGGACAACATTTTTTTACAATGGTTAATATATTTTGCAGCTACCTCTTGTGAAAACTAGAGTATTTACATGACAATTACAAATATTAACTGTTATGAGAGGTGGTGGTACTCAGTACTGGTAAGTACCACCACAAAAAGCCCTACATATGTGTGTGTGATCCAATAGTAGAGACATCCACACTGAATGGATTTGTAGAAAATATATAAAAAAAAATTGTGAACACAGTTTTGGGGTCACAGCCCCTTCATCAGGACCCCGAGATGGCTCTGTTTTCACAATAAATTAATTATACAAATCCAGTGAGTGCAGATTTGTATTATTGGATTATATATTTAAATGTCCTGAATACAGCTAGCAATGAGATGAGGGTTATGGAAATTTTTTACCCACCGCATTCTTAGCCCTATTATACAGTTAAATATACTCTGTTTCACAATCCACTTGCATTTTGAATACATTGTATGTTTACTGTTGGAGATATTAAATATAGCACATTTCTTTCTGTACATCAGAATCTATATTTTTTAGTGCCTAGCACTTTCTTACCTCTTTTGTCCCTCTCAGCTTCTCTCTCGGCTTCAGACTGGTAATGGAGTTGTCAGTTGTTATCTTTACAACCTTTCAGAATACAGTATCTCCTCAATAAACAGACGTAAGAGTTACTGAACCTTCTGCTGATGAATATTGTTTTTCACAGGGTACAAATGGATTGCCAGCTCTTCAGTTTAGCATCTCTCATATTAAAGGGACATAAAACCCCACATGACATGGAATACAGTTTTTTAAAAAAAGTTTTTCAATAATTCTATTATCAAATTTGCTTTGTTCTCAAGTTATTCTTTTTTGAGAGATACCTCGGTAGGTAGCGTACACAACAGGAAATAGTGCTGCCATTTAGTGCTCCTGCTAATGTATAACATTGTTGCAAAACTGCTGCCATATAGTGCTGCAGACACGTGCACACTCCTGAGCTGACACTCCTGCTTTTCAACAATGGATAACATGAAAACAAAGAAACTGTGATAATAGAAGTAAAATGGAAAGTTGTTTAAAATTGTATGCTCTATCGTGACATTTTTTGAGGGTTTTATGTACATTTAAATTAAAATGTTCAAGTTTGCAACAGCATATCATTTTTGCATTACCGACCCTAGCTTGCAATGTGTTTAACCTCTGCATAGTCACATGGGAGCCCCATGCATTGCATGTCTTGAGCAGGACACAGCCAGTGATTGGTGGACCATAAGACTGTAGCTAATGATTGGAATAATTGTAAATCTTGTTTCTCCTGAGCGGTTCTTTAACAATATGTTTAACCCCTTTGTGGTAGATAAACACAGACGCCTAGATTACGAGTTTGGCATTAGCCTTAAAAAGCAGCGTTAAGGGGTCCCAACGCTGCTTTTTAACGTCCACTGGTATTACAAGTCTGGCAGGTACAGGTGTACCGCTCACTTTTTTTCCGCGATTTTAGCATACCGCAAATCCCCTTACGTCAATTGCGTATCCTATCTTTTCTATGGGATTTTCCTAACACCGGTATTACGATTGCTGGAAAAAGTGAGCAGTACACCCTCTCCTGTCAAGACTCCTACCGCATTTAAAAGTCAGTATTTAAGAGTATTATGGGCTAACGCCGTAACATAAAACTCTTAACTAAAGTGCTAAAAAGTACACTAAACACCCATAAACTACCTATTAACCCCTAAATCGAGGCCCCCCCACATCGCAAACACTATAATACAATTATTTAACCCCTGATCTGCCGACCGGACATCACCGCCACTTAAATAAATGTATTTACCCCTAAAGCGCTGCACTCCCACCTCGCAAAACACTAGTTAAATTTTATTAACCCCTAATCTGCCGTCCCTAACATCGCCGCCACCTACCTACATTTATTAACCCCTACTCTGCCCCCCCCCCCAACTTCGCCGCCGCTATACTAAATTTATTAACCCCTAAACCTAAGTCTAACCCTAACCCCCCTAACTTAAAGTGAAGGTCAAGTCTGGGGTTGTGGTTATCATTTTTCAATAGCTTCACTAAATTAAGTATGATGTTCATTCATCACATTATTTACAAATAATAGTAAAAGTTTTATTTTTAACCTTTTCTATCGGCTCCGTTTCACTTGTATAATCCGCCCGCCATACTGCCGTTCTTGATTGACAGTTTTTGGATCCAATCTATTGTTTACCCCCGTGGCGTCCAGCCCCTTTTCTGTTTCTCATTTCAATGTTATGCGCATGCGTTAAAA
Source organism: Bombina bombina (assembly GCF_027579735.1). Classification (NCBI taxonomy): domain Eukaryota; kingdom Metazoa; phylum Chordata; class Amphibia; order Anura; family Bombinatoridae; genus Bombina; species Bombina bombina. The sequence goes on along the minus strand of NC_069506.1, from coordinate 225,794,962 downwards.
CAAACAGCGCGTCATCCTGGTCATGCTCGTTCATGAAACATGCATGCGTTTTTCCGCTCTCAGAATTGTTGAATACAAAGTAACGTCAGTTAATGAAACGCATGCGCTATTGAGTTGAAGAGACGCATGCGCATTTCAAAGAGACACTTGTGCACGAGCGTAGTCCGTTTGTCGGAAGCAATGCGCCGTCACAGCATAGAAGTAAGGAAGTGTGGTAGGGGCGGAGCTAATCGCGATAACGGGGGTATTTTATATATATGTTTTATTTGAAATAGATTAGTTATTTATAAATATAAACTCAGCGACTTTAATAATTTGAAGATAAGGTTTAAAACGGTGTATTGCGAATGGCAGAAATTGACCTTCACTTTAAATATAATTTAAATAAAACAAAATAAATTTACTAGTATTAAATAAATTATTCCTATTTAAAACTAAATACTTACATATAAAATAAACCATAAGATAGCTACAAAATAACTAATAATTACATTGTAGCCATCTTAGGGTTTATTTTTTTTTTACAGGCAACTTTGTATTTATTTTAACTAGGTACAATAGTTATTAAATAGTTATTAACTATTTAATAGCTACCTAGTTAAAATAAAGACAAATTTACCTGTAAAATAAACCCTAACCTAAGTTACAATTACACCTAACACTACTCTATAATTAAATTAATTACCTAAACTAATTACAATTATATTAAATAAACTAAATTACGAAAAAAAACACTAAATTACAGAAAATAAAAAATAAATTACAAATTTTTAAACTAATTACACCTAATCAAAGCCCCCTAATAAAATAAAAAAGCCACCCAAAATAATAAAATTCCCTACCCTATACTAAATTCCAAATAGCCCTTAAAATGACCTTTTGCGGAGCATCCTCTTCTTCCGACGGCCGACGACTGAATGAAGGTTCCTTTAAGTGACGTCATCCAAGATGGCGTCCCTTGAATTCCGATTGGCTGATAGAATCCTATCAGCCAATCGGAATTAAGATAGGAAAAATCCTATTGGCTGATCCAATCAGCCAATAGAATGCAAGGTCAATCCCATTGGCTGATTGGATCAGCCAATCGGATTGAACTTAAATCCGATTGGCTGATTGAATCAGCCAATAGGATTTTTTCTACCTTAATTCCGATTGGCTGATAGGATTCTATCAGCCAATCGGAATTCAAGGGACGACATCTTGGATGACGTCACTTAAAGGAACCTTCATTCAGTCGTCGGATGAAGAGGATGCTCCGCGTTGGATGTCTTCAAGATGGACCCGCTCCACTCCGGAAGGATGACGATAGAAGATGCCGCCTGGATGAAGACTTCTGCCATCTTGAGGACCTCTTCTGCCCCGATCGGATGAAGACTTCTGCCATCTGGAGGACCACTTGTGCCCGGCTGGGTGAAGACGTCTCAAGGTAGGGTGATCTTCAGGGGGTTAGTGTTAGGTTTTTTAAGGGGGGATTGGGTGGGTTTTAGAGTAGGGTTGGGTGTGTGGGTGGTGGGTTGTAATGTTGGGGGGGTATTGTATTTTTTTTTTTACAGGTGAAAGAGCTGATTACTTTGGGGCAATGCCCCGCAAAAGGCCCTTTTAAGGGCTATTTGGAATTTAGTATAGGATAGGGATTAGGTGTAATTAGTTTAAAAATTTGTAATTTCTTTTTTATTTTCTGTAATTTAGTGGGGGGTTTTCTTCGTAATTTAGTTTATTTAATTTAATTGTAATTAATTGTAGTTAGTTTAGGTAATTAATTGAATTATAGGGTAGTGTTAGGTGTAATTGTAACTTAGGTTAGGGTTTATTTTACAGGTAAATTTGTCTTTATTTTAACTAGGTAGTTATTAAATAGTTAATAACTATTTAATAACTATTGTACCTAGTTAAAATAAATACAAAGTTGCCTGTAAAATAAAAATAAACCCTAAGATGGCTACAATGTAATTATTAGTTATATTGTAGCCATCTAAGGGTTTATTTTATAGATAAGTATTTAGTTTTAAATAGGAATAATGTAGTTAATAATAGTAATTTTATTGAGATTTATTTAAATTATATTTAAGTTGGGGGGGTTAGGGGTTAATAACTTTATTATAGTGGTGGCGACGTTGGCGGCGGCAGATTAGGGGTTAATAAATTTAATATAGTTGCGGTGACGTTGGGGGCGGCAGATTAGGGGTTAATAACTATAATGTAGGTGTCAGCGATGTTAGGGGCAGCAGATTAGGGATTCATAGGTATAATGTAGGTGGCGACGGTGTCCGGAGCGGCAGATTAGGGGTTAATAGTTTAATGCAGGTGGCGACGATGTTGGGGGCGGCAGATTAGGGGTTAAAAAGTGTAAGATTAGGGGTGTTTAGACTCGGGGTTCATGTTAGGGTGTTAGGTGTAGACATATTTTTTATTTTCCCATAGGAAACAATGGGGCTGCGTTAAGAGCTGAACGCTGCTTTTTTGCAGGTGTTAGTTTTTTTTCAGCCGATTCTGCCCCATTGTTTCCTATGGGGAAATCGTGCACGAGCACGTTCAGCCAGCTTACCACTACCGTAAGCAACGCTGGTATTACAGTGAGATGTGGAGCTAAATTTTGCTCAACGCTCACTTTTCTGAGGCTAACGCCGGCTTGCAGAAAACTCGTAATACCAGCGTTGTTTTAAAGGGCCACTAAACCCAAAATCTTTCTTTCTTGATTCAGATAGAGAATACAAATTTAAAAAACATTACACTTTACTTCTATTATTTATTTTGCTTCATTTTTTTTAGATATCCTTATTTGAAGAAAAAACAATGCACATGGGTGAGCCAATCACATGAGGCTTCTATGTGCAGCAACCAATCAGCAGCTACTGGGCATATCTAGATATGCTTTTCAGCAAAGAATATCAAGAGAATAAAACAAATTAGATAATAGAAGTAAATTAGAAAGATGTTTAAAAATGCATTCTCTTTCTAAATCATGAAAGAAAAAATGTGGGTTTCATGTCCCTTTAAGTGAGCGGTGAGAAAAAAAGGCTCGTTAGCACCGCACCCCATTACCGACAAAAACTCGTAATCTAGCCGAGAGTTATCTAGGGTTAGTCATGAAACATAACGTACTAATTAATTAGGGCATTAATTGTTTTGCATTAGGATGCCCCTTTAAGCTATCTTTTTGTCCAAGTCTTTCTTGGCCCCCTGCTATTCTTAAAGTGTTTATTAATCATTGAGCTCTATAATAAGATCATATTGTCATTGCAGCCTAAGATAGAGTATGATGGCATAACGACCCAAGTGAAAAAACAGCCAGAAGTAATTTATTTTTGTATTTATTTATTATTCCTATTTTCCTAAATTGCTTACTCTTTTAGCTCCAGTTTGGACATATGGAGAAAATAATACCAAACAAGCCAAGGGCCAAATGATCCAAATCTCTCTGTTCTTGTGAAATGATCTAAGCCATTGTTACTCAACTCCAGTCCTCAAGAACCCCTATTAGGCCAGATTTTGATGACATCTGAACTAGAGCACAGGTAAAACACTCAGCTGATTATTTCACCTGTTCTCTAGTTAATATATCATAAAAATCCAGCCTGTTAGGGGTAACTGAGATCTGGAGGTGAGAAGATCTAGGAAGAGGAGGAGGACTAGAGGAGAACAGATCTAGGAAATCTTGTCAGTACTGTAAGGTCCCTCAGAGAATTTTGGAAAGGCACATTTTAGCTTGAGATCAGTTTGTCACTATGCAGGATTCTGTATGTGAAGGAGAGACACCTGCATTACAGTAAAAAGTCTAAAGAAACCCAAGGTTTTTGCATAGTTTTTCTTTATGCCCAAAGTTTTTGATCATTGGGTCACACTATAACTATAATATTATTTATTATGAACAAAAAGTTAATAAAATATTAATATTGAATCAAATCTAATTACATCAAGTTTATTTAGAAGCCATTTTGTGGAGGGAATAAGAATGGACACAGTTCTCATCTGGAAAGGGAGATTATATAATAAAATACTTCTATTAGCAAAACATCATTCTACTATAAGAACTCCAGTGGTGCTAATTCCATCTCCCCATAGACTTCTATGGGGCAGGCTAAAAAGCCTTCTCTTTTTATTCCTCGCACACTAACTCGATACTTCAAATTCCTATGTTCTTTTTATTTTAAAATATATATTTATATCTGTATATTTTTAAAAAAAAATATACAGCTATACCTATATATCTATATGAAAATATACAGATATAGATGTATACATAACTATATATATATATATATATATATATATATATATATATATATACTGTATATATATATATATATATATATAATGTATAAAAAAACAGTATATGTGGGTTCTGCATAACAAGAGTAGTTATAACTATGAACTGCCTCATATTAGATGTGGTATATTTCACCCGTCGCCCGCAATTTTTACTTCCATAAGCTAACATGGGACCACGTTGCAAATCGGTATCCAATATTCAGAGCAAGCACTTACGTGGTGAAAATGGAGAGATCCACACAAAGGCAACCGCAGCAGGCCTTGCGCTGAGTATGGGAGCACCGTAACTCCCGAAACTGCCTTCAAAGATAAACTAACACCTAACGCATGCAAAATATCTATCTACCTGTCAACCGCAATCCCCCACCGCAATAACTAATAAATGGCTAGATTAAGAGTCTTGCTTTAGCCTTAAAAAGCAGCGTTGAGAGGTCCCAACGCTGCTTTTTAACGCCCGCTGGTATTACGAATCTTGAAGGAGAGGGTGTACCGCTCACTTTTTTGGCCAGACTAAAAAATACCACAAATCTACTTACGTGAATTGCGTATCCAATTTTTTAATGGGATTTGCCTAACGCCGGTATTATGAGTCTTCCAAAAAGTGAGCGGTAGACCCTCTCCTGTCAAGACTGGTACCGCATTTTAAAGTCAGTAGTTAAGAGTTTTATGGGCTAACGCCGTTGCATAAAACTCTTAACTAAAGTGTTAAAAAGTACACTAACACCCATAATCTACCTATTAACCCCTAAACCGAGGCCCCCCCATATCGCAAACACTAAAATAAAATGTTTAACCCCTAATCTGCCAAACCAGACATCGCCGCCACTATAATAAATATATTAACCCCTAAACCGCCACACTCCCGCCTCGCAAACACTAGTTACATTTTATTAACCCCTAATCTGCCATCCCTAACATCGCCGACACCTACCTACATTTATTAACCCCCAATCTGCCGCCCCCAACGTCGCCGCCATTATATTAAATGTATTAACCCCTAAATCTAACCCTAACACCCCCCTAACTTAAATATAATTTAAATAAATCTAAATAAAATTACTATCATTAACTAAATTATTACTATTTAAAACTAAATACTTACCTATAAAATAAACCCTAAGCTAGCTACAATATAACTAATAGTTACAATGTAGCTAGTTTAGGATTTATTTTTATTTTACAGACAAGTTTGTATTTATTTTAACTAGGTACAATAGTTATTAAATAGTTATTAACTATTTAATAGCTACCTAGTTAAAATAAAGACAAATTTACCTGTAAAATAAAACCTAACCTAAGTTACAATTACACCTAACACTACACTATAATTAAATGAATTCCCTAAATTAACTAAATTTAAATACAATTAAATAAAATTATCTAAATTACGAAAACCCCCCCCCACTAAATTACAGAAAATAATAAAATAATTACAATTTTTTAAAACTAATTACACCTAATCTAATCCCCCTAATAAAATAAAAAAGCCCCCCAAAATAATGAAAAGCCCTACCCGATACTAAAGTACAAATAGCCCTTAAAAGGGCCTTTTGTGGGGCATTGCCCCAAAGTAATCAGCTCTTTTACCTGGAAAAAAAGTACAATACCCCCCCCAACATTAAAACCCACCACCCACACACCCAACCCTACTCTAAAACCCATCCAATCCCCCCTTAATAAAACCTAACACTAACCCCTTGATGATCACCCTACCTTGAGAAGTCTTCACCCTACCGGGCCGAAGTCCAAAAACGAAGCTGGGCGAAGTGGTCCTCCAGACGGTCAGAAGTCTTCATCTAAGCCAGGAAGAAGAGGTCCTCCAGACGGGCAGAAGTCATCATCCAGACAGCATCTTCTATCTTCATCCATCCGGTGCGGAGCGGGTCCATCTTCAAGACATCCGACGCGGAGCATCCTCTTCTGTCTTCATCCGACGACTGAATGAAGGTTTCTTTAAATGACGTCATCCAAGATGGCGTCCCTTCAATTCCGATTGGCTGATAGAATTCTATCAGCCAATCGGAATTAAGGTAGAAAAAATCCTATTGGCTGATGCAAACAGCCAATAGGATTGAACTTCAATCATATTGGCTGATTGGAACAGCCAATAGGATTGAGCTCGCATTCTATTGGCTGATTAGTGTTTTTTTCCCCCCCGTACTTTAGATAATTGTATTTAATTGTATTTAATTGTAATTAATTTAGGGAATTAATTTAATTATAGTGTAATGTTAGGTGTAATTGTAACTTAGGTTAGGTTTTATGTTACAGGTAAATTTGTCTTTATTTTAACTAGGTAGCTATTAAATAGTTAATAACTATTTAATAACTATTGTACCTAGTTAAAATAAATACAAAGTTGCCTGTAAAATAAAAAGAAACCCTAAGCTAGATACAATGTAACTGTTAGTTATATTGTAGCTAGTTTAGGGTTTATTTTATAGGTAAGCATTTAGTTTTAAATAGGAATAATTTAGTTAATTGTAGTTTTTTTATTTAGATTTATTTAAATTATATTTAAGTTAGGGGGGTTAGGGTTAGGGTTAGGGTTAGACTTAGGTTTAGGGGTTAAGAACTTTAATATAGTGGCGGCGACATTGGGGGCGGCACATTAGGGGTTAATAAATGTAGGTAGGTGGCGGTGACATTGGGGGCGGCAGAGTAGGGGTTAATAAATATAATGTAGGTGTCGGCGATGTTGGGGGCAGCAGATGAGGGGTTCATAGGTATAATGTAGGTGGCGGCGGTGTACGGAGTGGCAGATTAGGGGTTAATAATATAATGCAGGTGTCGGCGATGTTGGGGTCGGCAGATTAGGGGTTAATAAGTGTAAGATTAGGGGTGTTTAGACTCGGGGTTCATGTTAGGGTGTTAGGTGTAAACATACATTTTATTTCCCCATAGGAATCAATGGGGCTACGTTAGGAGCTGAACGCTGCTTTTTTGCAGGTGTTAGTTTTTTTTTCAGCCGGCTCTCCCCCATTGAATTCTATGGGGAAATCGTGCACGAGCAAGTTTTAGCAGCTCACCGCTAATGTAAGCAGCGCTGGTATTGAAATGAGATGTGGAGCTAAATTTTGCTCAACTCTCACTTCTCTGCGGCTAACGCCGGGTTTGTAAAGACCCGTAATACCAACGTTGTCTTAAGTGAGCTGTGAAAATAAAATGCTCGTTAGCACCGCACCCCTGTTACCGCAAAACTCGGAATCTAGCCGAAAGTGTTTTAACCCTTATATTCGCCATCAAACCCACACCGCAACTACAAATAAAGTATTAACCCCTATATCCGCCAACCCCAACATCGCAAACTACCTATTAAAGTATTAACCCCTAAACCGCCAAAGCCCACAACGCAAGCTACCTATTAAAGTATTAACCCCTAAACCGCCAACGACCACAATGCAAATAAATAATTAAATTACTAAGCCCCCTAACCTAACACCCCCTAACCTAACACCCCCTAAATGAACCCACATTACCTAAATTACAAAATACTAAAGTTACTAACTATTAAAAAAAAAACTAACACTACTTTAAATAAAATGGCGTACCTTGAATTCACTATCCAGTGTACGGCGGCGATCGTATGAAGAGGATCCTCCACGCTCCATGGCTCCGCGGTCGCTGGTCTTCAGTTCCAGGGTCGCCGATCTTCAGTTCCAGGGTCGCCGGTCTTCAGCTCCGCGGTCATCGGTCTTTAGCTCCGCCCTCCGCTCCGTGCCGGATTGTTCCTTGAAGAAGAAAGAAGAGGTCGCCGCTTGGAAGAAGACTTCACCGCATGGGACAGGACCTTCTCCGCTGGACTTCAGGAATGGTGAGTACCAACCTGGGGGTTAGACTTAGGTTTTTTTTTTTTTTTTAAATATTTTTATTTAGATTAGGGTGGGCATTTTGTAAAAGAGCTAAATTCCCTTTTAAGGGGTTAAGGCTTAGGTTTTTTTAATATATATATTTTTTAATTAAATTAGGGTGGGCATTTTGTAAAACAAATGCCCTTTTCAGAGCAATGGGTAGTTTAGGTTTTTTAGTGTTAGGTTTTTTATTTTGGGGGGGTTTGGTGGGTGGGGGTTTTATTGTTAGGGGGGACTTTGTGTATTTTGACTGTAAAAGATCTGTTTATCTTGGGGCAATGCCCTGCAAAAAGCCCTTTTAAGGGCTACTGGTAGTTTATTCTTAGATTACGGGGTGTTTTTTATTTTGGGGGGCTTTTTTATTTTCATAGGGATTAGGTATAATATTTTAAAATTTGATAATTTTGTTTTTTATTTTATGTAATCTTAGATTTTTGTATTTTCTGTAATTGTAGCTTAAAGGGACAGTCTACACCAGAATTTTAATTTTAACTAGACAGTCCCTTTAATTTATACTTAGTTTGTTTTTATTTTTAAAGTAGAGTTTTTTTATTTTAATAGTTAGTAACTTTTGTATTTTGTAACTTAGGTAATTTTGGGTTCATTTAGGGGGTGTTAGGTTAGGGGGTGTTAGGTTAGGGAGCTTAGTAATTTACGGCTAGATTACGAGTTTTGCGTTATGAGCGGCTCAGTACTAACTTGAAAGTTATTGTCAATGCTCACCTCCCTATAGTGCTGCTATTACAGGTTTGCAAAAACCCGGCGTTAGCAGGCAATATGTCAGCGTTGATCAAAATTGAGCTCCATACCGAACTCAAATACCAGCGCTGCTTTGAGCTTGTTTTATGTGCTCGTGTACGATTTCCCCATAGACATCAATGGGGAGAGCCGGCTAAAAAAAAAGCATAACACCTGCAATAAAGGAGCGTAAAGCTCCGTAACGCAGCCCATTGATTCCTATGGGGAAAGAAAAGTTATGTTTACACCTAACACCCTAACATAAACCCTGAGTCTAAACACCCCTAATCTGCTGCCCCCGACATCGCCGACACCTACATTACACTTATTAACCCCTAATCTGCCGTCCCCGACATCGCTGCCTTAACCCCTAATCTGCCGCCCCTAACTTCGCGGCCACCTACATTACACTTATTAACCCCTAATCTGCCGCCCCCAATGTCGCCGCCACCTACCTACACTTATTAACCCCTAATCTGCCGCCCCCAACGTCGCCATCACTATACTAAAGTTATTAACCCCTAAACCTAACCCTAAGTCTAACCCTAACATCCACTTACTTTAATATAATTAAAATAAATCTAAATACAAATTACTATTATTACCTAAATAATTTCTATTTAAAACTAAATACTTACCTGTAAAATAAACCCTAAGCTAGCTACAATATAACTAATAGTTACATTGTAGCTATCTTAGGTTTTATTTTTATTTTACAGGTAAGTTTTTCAGAAATAGCAGACATGCATGCCTTTGCCATTGTTTTTTGTAATTAGGCCGCTAATTGCAGCTGTGCACCACACTTCTGAAATTCCCAGCAGTGAAGGGGTTAATCGGGTAGCTTGTAAGGTTAAATTTAGCTGTAGCGTAGAGATTACCCTCTTACCTGACACCTCCCACTTCCCTGATTCCTACCTGAGCTTTCCCAAGCAGCACTCCTCCTCCCCCACACTCCTCACCACCAACCTAGGTACTCGCAATCTGCCAGCATGAACTTTTAGTGCAATTATTTATTATTATTTTTTCCTGCAGTGAAGGATCTCCCCTTCCCTCCCACCTCCTGAATAATGTAGCAAACCCCTCATCTGTCCCCAAGTACACCAATGATGGCCAACTTCCTTGGGTCGCAGATTAATGTTTTGAATACACAAATAATATTTTTTCCCAAAAATATCCAGTGGCATATATGAATGTGAAAAGTAATAAGTAACTTAAACATTAAGTTACTCATATTGTGATTCCAGATTATTTAAATTATATATATGTTTCATGTAAACGTTGGGTCGATCACAGTCCTTTAGAAAAACATATCAAATTATTTATTTACAAAAATTCCCTTAGACTTTAATGGTGATTTTTCTGTAGAAAACCATTTAAAAACCTTTTCTAAAGGACTGTGATGTGAACCTTTATAATTATTAAAGGGACAGTAAAGTCATATGTAAACATTCATGATTTAGACAGAGCATACAATTTTAAACAACTTTCCAGTTTACTTCTATTATTTAATTTGCTTCCTTCTCATATTACCCTTTGCTGAAAGTTTTATCTAGGTAAGCTCACGAGCAGCAAAGAATCTAGGTTCTACCTGCTGATTGGTGGCTGCAAATATATATAGTGATTGTCATTGGCTCACCCATGTGTTCAGTTAGAATGAAGCAAATTTGATAATAGAAGTGGAAAGTTGTTTAAAATTGTATGTTCTACACAAATCATAAAAGAAAATGTTGGGGTTTCATGTCCCTTTAACTTTTCATATATGTAGTTCTTTAGTGCCATCATGTTTTATAAACTTGCATGTATTGATCTTTTTGATTGATTTTTTTTACCATCTGAAACTTTACTCTTATACCACTTGAAAGTTGCAAATAATTTTTATTCTGCGTTTCTGCATTTGTTAAACAATATAATTTTTTTCTGCTATAGTAATAATAATAAAAAAATGTTTAAGTCACATTTAATTTGATTTTATTAGTATCAATTATTCAACAGAGCTGCACAAATTGCTTTGTAATCTGCATGCTGATACAGAAATGCTGTAAATGAAATGAAATGTTTTAGTTTTTGAGATTAGAATAAAGAATATTTAGCATGTATGAACAGGATTGCCACGTGTTTTTAGCGGGCTATCCAGTAAAATCTTCACAAAAATACTGGACACTTTAACGTCTAATTTTTAAAATTCCCCTGAGTGTCAGTTAAATATAAAATGTCTCATATGCCTCTATTTATTATAAATAAAGTCATTTTGTGCATGCACTATTATGTGAGTTACAGGCAGCCGAGAAGGGTAAAAAAAGTGTTACTGGCAGTTATGTTAGTGTCTGGGTACATGTAGCCAATTTTATTTTATTTAAGTGCAAATTACCTTTAGCCAACTAGATAAAAGGATTATTCAGATGTGAAAATATACATGTATGAACTTTAATAGACATTTCTGCTTAGCATTATATATATATTTATATATAAATCCCTTTATCTAAACTGCTTGGGACCGGAAAAATAAATAAATTTCAGAGTAGTTTGGATTTTGGAATATTTGCATCTGCAAAATGGGACAGTTTGGGAAGGGGATGTAACCAAGTGTAAACAACAATATCTTATGTTGTATAGGCAATATTTACATCTCATAAACCAGCTTATACATGCAACCTAGAAGTATCTATTTATCTATCTATTTTTTTATTTATATTTTTTTATTCATAAAGGAAGACAGTACAGTACTGTAATCAGAAAGGTAATAGTTGTCGTTTGAAATAAATATATACTAGCATATGCAATTTAGAACACAAAAAAAACAAAACAAACTAAAGACACATGCAGAGATTCCGGATTTGGTTATTTAAACCTGTATTGTTTAGTTATACACTTGTTTACTGATCAGCAGTATGAGGTTGAGAAAATTATGAAAAACTCTTTTACAAAAAAAAAACCAAGGGAAGATTAAAGGACTACTGAAGTTTATTTTTTTCTTTTATGATTCAGAAAGAGGATGCAATTTTAAGCAACTTTCTAATTTACTCGTATTATAATTTTTCTTTGTTCTCTTGGTATCTTTATTTGAAAAGCAGGAATGTAAGCTTACGAGCCAGCCCATCTTTGGTTCAGCACCTCGGTAGTGCTCGCTGATTGGTGGCTAAATGTAGCCACCAATCAGGAAGCGCTATCCAGTGTGCTGAACCAAAAAATGGGACGGCTCCTATGCTGATATTCCTGCTTTTTCAAATGAACATAAAAAGAAAATGAAGAAAAATTGATAACATGGGGCCGATTTATCAAGGGCCGAATGGCAGCTGATGATGCCCCTGTTTCCGCGCGAGCCTTCAGGCTCTCTGGAAACAGCAGTTATGAAGCAGCGGTCTTAAGATTACTGCTCCTTAACTGGTCCGCCGCCTCTGAGCGGCGGATATCAATCCACCTGATCCTATACGATCGGGTTGATTGACACCCCCTGCTAGCGGCCGGTTGGCCACGAAACTGCAGGGGGCGGCATTGCACAAGCAGTTCACCAGAACTGTGACATATCTGTAATATGTCACAGTGTTAGATGACCTAAGTATGTCTAGTAACCATAGATTATAATATATATCTGTAATATGTCACATTGTTAGATGACCTAAGTATGTCTAGTAACCATAGATTATAATATATATCTGTAATATGTCACATTGTTAGATGACCTAAGTATGTCTAGTAACCATAGATTATAATATATATCTGTAAGCTTAGTAAAGACTTTTTGCTTTTTAAAGCACATTTTGCATCTCAAATGGTTTTTGAATCTTTCTTACGATATCAACAAAATGCTTTATTGTATGTTTCTGCAGACAGGCTGAGCTAAATAGTTCTACCTTAACTGGCTATCATAGAAAAAATAAATGCAAATTGAAATGTATTATTTTTATAACATGACCGTTACCTTGCATACAGACATAAGGGTCTCAAAGGTTTCAGTCGAGACTGTGCCCACACATTTAGGGGAAGAAAAGTGTATTGATTTGCCTTAAAAAGGGACAGTAGACACAATGCAATTATGATACATTTATTTTCTGTTGTTATAGGATACTTATTAGCCAGGCTTTCATGTTTTTAAAACAAATTAACATCCTAATTACTGCAATATTTTTTGATAGCCGAATTCCCCCCACAGTTGCCATTTTTGGAGGGGCCAATCTGGGCTTTAGTTCACAGACATCAAGGCTAGTCAATGTCATAAAGTTAGTTTAAAATACATTGCTTAGCTGTTCTTGCCTGATAAAGCCAATTATGGACAAATATGTAGCAGAGTTAGCCTTGAAAAGTCAGCAGGGTAATTTTTAAGTTTTGAGAATTTGAAATTGCTATTTTTTTTAGAGCTAAGACACATGAAAAGAGGGCAACATAAATATGAAAATGTATTGCAAAGTTGTTTCATAATAAATAACTAAACTTTTTTTTTTTAAAGAAAAACTCAAGGTGTTCACTGTCCCTTTAACAAATATGGGTGCAGGATTTCCACAAGGTTCCTCACAGTGTGGTCATATAGAGAAATCTGCTGTTTTTCTAAAGGAAGACTTCTGTTGTGAACTAACCAGGGGGATGCATGACAGTCACCGAGAAATAGCTCCTTTTGATCCTATGTGACTGATTGGCTCAGCTTCTGCTGATGTCAAACAGCTAGAAAGAGGGTCATTCACTGGATCCCAGTGAGCGTTAGTTACACCCTTGCAAACATATTACTCAGTTGTGCATTATTTAATATCAGCCCTAGCAGCTTTAGCTCCTAAATTATGCTGTATAATGATTTTGTTTTAGAAAAGATGGCTGCCCTAAGGACTACACTTTCATGTTACAATGTGAGCTTTAATGGAATAAATTCCTCATTCAATGCCTTATGTTGAGTTTATTGTTTCTGGGTGAACAGATGTGACATTATGAATGTGTACGGTGTATAAGGTATTGACATCAGCCACACATTCCTACGTGTAACTATCAGTTTTAATGAGCAAGGAAAGAGTTAATTTCACAGAAAAATATACACACATCAGATGGCAAAAATAATAATAAAAAAAGATGTTAAAGCCAAAGTTGTCACTTAACAATCTGTGACAAATTGAAGTTTAAAGGGACAGTATACACCTTAGTCAACTTAAAGTCTTACCTTATGTTAAAGGGACACTGAACCCAAAATTTTTATTTTGTGATTCAGATAGAGCATGCAATTTTAAGCAACTTTCTAATTTACTCCTATTATCAATGTTTCTTCGTTCTCTTGCTATCTTTATATAAAAAAGAAGGCATCTAAGCTTTTTTCTTGGTTCAGAACTATGGACAGCAGTTTTTGATTGGTGGATGAATTTATCCACCAATCAGCTAGGACAACCTAGGTTGTTCACCAAAAATGGGCCGGCATCTAAACTTACATTCTTGCATTTCAAATAAAGATTCCAAGAGAATGAAGAAAATTTGATAATACGAGTAAATTAGAAAGTTGCTTAAAATGTCATGCTCTATCTGACTCACAAAAGAAAAAATTTGGGTTCAGTGTCCCTTTAAGCTGCAAATAGGCTCCTGCATCCTCTATCTATATCATGCAGCAGTAACAGTAAAAATGGTATTTTAAAATGAATATTGTTTCTGGCCACTTTGAAATGGCTGCCAAACCTCCCCCACTGATGACATCATGATCTGGGCTGCATCTAGGTACTCTGCTAAATAGGTTTGACAGTCTGTTGAATCCAACTAGCGAGCCTTTTGTGATTGGATGCCATATGCAGCCCAGATCATGAAGTCCTCAGTGGACAGAGCTTGGCATCCATTTCAAAGCGGCCAGACACAATATTCAACTTAAAATAACTTTTTTTACCGTTCCTGCTGCATGATATAAAAATGGGCGTCGGAGGCTATTTGCAGCTTAATCTAAGGTAAGACTTTAAGATGACGAAGATGTAGACTGTCCCTTTAAAGGAACTATAAATGTAAACTATTTCTATACATATTGTGATAAAGTGTCCTTTAAATATTTATTTATCTTTGAAACCATAAGCAGAATATTATTTTTTGCTTTAATGTTATAATTACCTTTTATTATTAGTCCAGTTGAGCTCTTGCAGTCCTCCCTAAAGACTGCAGCTTCAAGTTGCCCAAGGATGGTACAGATATATGGAGGAGACAGTCTCCTCTAAGGCAATCCAATGTCACTTTTACATGTGTGTTACAGACATTGCAGCCACTGTTACATTGCTCTGTTGGCAACAAGGTAAGTATTGTGCATGCATGAGTAACAAAGACCAACGAATAACTGTAAACTAACTGCTTTGGTGAGTGCAGTACACCTTTGGTTGGATGAATGGCCTGCAGCTGTTTAGAAGAAAAAATGCTACAGATTTAAGGGAGGAGGTGTTAAGGAAAAATATTTTTAATTCAGTACTTATGTGTTATAAGGGACTGACAAGTGATATTTTTAAACAGTTACATTTCTTTTTGTCAATTCAGCTAGTACAGAAACTGCTGTATATGCAAAGTAAGTATTTTCAGCTACAGTAACACCCAAAGTTTGTATGAACAAGATAAGAAGAAGACCACGAGGTGCTGATTGTGAAGAAACAACACATGGCCTATAAAAGAGAGACATTGTTGCTATCTAATGCGCGCGCCACACACACTCTGTATTACTGTAAAGTGACCTGTTGTCATTTTTGTTGTAATCATGTTTAATTGTACAATTATAACCTTATTAATTTGGAACAGCTGTCTTCACGTTATTTTACTTTAACAATTTGGTGCCGAAACCCAGGAGTCTGAAAGCGATTGTGGACGGAGCCAGGAGTGGAACTATGAGGACAGGAGACCACAGGCGCCAAAAAGGTGAGAACCTTTGTTTCTCAAATTGCTCTCCTATCCTCTGATTCCTAAATCCTCTGTCCTGTCGTGAGTACAAACTCCCAAGAACCTGAGACAGTTGTATTTTATGTTTTATGTTTTAACATCTTTTGTTATGAATGTGTGAGTGTAAGAAGTCCTTTATGGCGTGTGAATGTACTGCTCCAAGACGCCCCTCTGCGGAGAAAGCAAGTGGGAGCAGTAGTGTGTTAAGTAAGAGGATTCTACTGTCCTCAGAGACAAATGTTTTCTATTTTCTGTGTTTGTTAAGTAAACTGTTACTAAAATTGTCTGTACAGCAAAGGAATTAGCTTGCACGCTCCTATACTGAAGGGCACATCCCTGAGCTGTAGAAGACTTGTCTCTAATGATATATAAAACTGTTGATGTAAGTCCCCTAGCATGGTTTGATTTTGATGATATAAGAGGCCAAGTACTTTTAGGATTTGTCTCCCTACTGTTTATTATTTGGGTTTGTTGGAAAATTAGGAGGGATTTATAGTGTGGGATTTATAGTGTGGGCCTTTCCCTGACAGCCACAGTATTGCTAAGAGTCGAGAGAGAAGGGTAAGAGTCCCCTCCATCATAACTGGGTTATGAGAAACGATTCTTAGAAAGGGTGACATGAGGTCATCCTTAAGCAATGGACGTCCAAAATTTCCTCAATAGCCCACAGGAGGAAATGTATAAAGAATATAGTATGTGGGTCAGCTGGCATCTGCCTGAATGGTGCAAGTTGACTAAGGGAATGGATGTTGGGTTTCCAAAGGGGGAACCTTTGAATTATTCCACTAGGAAAATCTCTATAAAAATAACTGTAGAATCCTATCAGAAACAGCCTAATGTATTTTTTCTGTAGAAGACAAAGTATGTGTGCTGCAGCTACTGTACTGGGTGGGGGCTTCCAACCCCCCCTCCCGTCCTCCAGCACAGAGCAGAACAAATTTTGTTGTTGTTTTTTTAACCCTTTTTTGTCCTAGACTTTATGTGCTGCTAGAAACTTTTTGTTCAACTGAATTAAATGTAAGATTATGTATGTTTTGCGCACACACATATGCAAGTCTTTCATTAAAAGACATAAGAGTGTATGCTATGCTTGGGGGCATTTAGGGCTTTTACATTTCTGCTTGGTATGTATATGGGTTAACTGGAGTTTTAAAAGGCCAGCACTACTGTGACTTGATAATATACACAAGATTCTAGTAGTGAATCTTTAAGAGGTCTGATTTGCTAGTTACTTTATTGGTAATTTCACTTTTACTACCCTGACTTATTTTCACAACTGATAAGACCACTAGTACTTACCCCCTTGAAAGTTATTTGGTAATTAATGGTAGCCCTTGCATTTATAAGGTTAGATATTTGGTTATGGGTCTGATTGTATGTGGGTACTGGCAATTGGATGTCTATTGCCATTTGTGACTGCATGCCAAGGCCTTGTGGACTATGTGCCCTAGTCCTGGGGTTTGTGTGCATTTTTTTTTTTTTTGTAGAGTGTGTAAAATCTGTGTGCCAGTTTGTCAGTGAGTGTATTTGATAGTAAATACATGCGTGTGAGAGTGTGAATATTGATGTCACAGTGTGTACATGTGTGCCGTATATGTATATGCATATATATATGTGTATATATGTATGTTTTTCTAGGTAGGTTTGGGAGGAGGAATGCATTACTGGGAGCTAGCTGTTAATTGTAGGCTGCACATAGATGGACCTTTTCTTTGGTTTACCTGATGTGTTCAGCTGACTACCAGTGGTGCCTTGCTGATCCTTTAATAAAGAATATCAAGTGAATAATGATATTTTGCTAATAGACATGAAATGGAAAATTGTTTACAACTGCATGTTCTAAGTAATAAAAGGAAATTGTTGGGTTTTAGTATTGCTGGGGAAAATAATTTATGCCCCCAGTTTTGACTGTAGTATCTTATGTGCCCAATACCACCTCATGGCAAGATGTATATGCCCCAAGGAGAGGTAACCTTGATGACTAAGATATGGGAAAAATGCTCACGCCACATTGGTGTCGGGACTGAATAAAGAAATCCATAATAAATTGGTTTCTCAATTGATTTCCGCCCATTCTGATTGGCGAGATAAATCAGTCCCAGCACTAATGAGCTTAGCGAGCTCAATACAAAGGAACATAGAAGTATAGAAAAAGAAAACACTAAGGGTAATGCCAGTGTGTGGCCATGGGAAACCCCAATAGAAACAGTTTAAGGGATAAATGAGGGGGAACCCAGAAAAGGTAAATGTTATAACTGTGGGAGAACATTTGATGGACTGGGCTTCCAGTGCTACCAATCATGTCTGAGAGCAGAGGGGGTGATGCCTTTGTTCGCCTGACCCTCTCTGACATGCCATACCATTTTGTGGAGTGTTTGGTGGACACTGGAACAGACTGCAGCGTTTTCAAAAGAGCTATAGCTGTTATGAAATTAAAGGCACATCAGCGAGCAATAGATCCTATCACTATGGGTAATAATAGGGTAGATGAAGCAGCCAAGAAGGCAGCTCTCATGATACTCCTACAGTCCTCTGAAACTGTAGAGAATTTGACAATGGAGGTCTTAAAAACCCTCCAAAACCAAACAGGTTCCCTAATTCAGTGCAAGTGGAAAAATGCTGGTTGCAAACTGGAAAATGAGGTTTGGAAACATGGGGATGGTAGATTATGTGCACCTACAGTGCTATATCCTGTTTTAGCCAGTTTAACTCATCTCCCTTCCCATGTTTCCAAAGGGGGAATGATTGCAAGAATGATTGCAAGTGTTAATAAATTTTGGTTTGCACCAGGTTTCTCACAATTTGTAACTGAATGGTGCAAGAAATGCATGATGTGTGCTAAATACACTCCAGGTAAATTGACAAAGGTGGAGATGAAACACCTTGTAAAACCTGACTACCCATTCCAAAGACTGCAAATAGACTATATTCAGCTGCCCAAATGTGGTGTGTATGAGTATGTTTTGGTGTGTGTAGACATGTTTTCCTATTGGGTGAAGGCCTGGCCGGTTGCCAAGGCAACAGCAGGTGTAACAGAAAAAAAAAAACTGATAACTGAAATTGTGTGCAGATATGGTTTACCTGAAACAGTAGAATCTGATCAAGGGACTCATTTTACTGGGCAAGTGTTTGCAGAAATGATGAAAGGGTTGCAGATTAATCATCTGGGAAAGTAGAGAGAGCCAATGGTGTTTTAAAAAAATAAAATAGCTAAAATCTGTGAGCAGACAAAACTTACTTGGGTACAAGCCTTACCTTTAGCCCTCTTTGCAGAAAGACACACCCCAAAGGCAAAGCATGGCCTTTCGCCATTTGAAATTTTGTTTGGTAGGCCACCACTAATAGGACTTTTCTTTCCACAAGAATTACATGAGCAGTATGCTTCTCTAACTGATTATGTTGTTCAGCTGCATGAGCAACTGACTAATTTGTATGGAAAAGTTTTCTCTTCATTACCAGATCCAGAACAAATAACTGGAACTCATCACCTGCACCCTGGAGACTGGGTGGTGATAAGAAGATACGTGAGGAGACACTTAGAGCCCCGGTTTGACGGCCCATACTAGGTGTTACTGACAACACCCACCTCAGTCAAAGTGGAATGGAAACCAAACTGGATACACGCCTCTCACTGTAAGAAAGTGAACTTCCAGGCCGGTGATAAAAACCTGTGTCAAAAGGGTGAGACCACTGGGGACAAAGTGGGTTAACTAACTGCCAAAATGTATATACTGTCCTGCTTTTTTCTGTGTCCTTTTCTTTGTGTTTTATACCTCTATACACCAGTGAAGGGTGACAAACGGACAAATTCCATCTGGCTTTTACACCAACAAACCGCCAAGCAACTGAATGCCACAGACTGTTGGATATGCTCTCATGTTCCTGCCAATCATAAAGGAATCCCTTTAATAGGTGTACCAATATCAATGAATGATTTAAATGTGACAGATTACAGCTATGATGTTCAAATAGATATTGATAACTCTGTTCATAATGCTATCTCAGATCAAGGTACATACTTAGAACTTGCTGGTATAGTTTCTACACCTATAATGTGTCTTGGGCCAATGTATGTTAATTACATAGCAAACATGAAAGGTTGCATATTTAGTTTGCCCAAGGTATATGTGGGGGAAACAGATTGTAAAAATGCTACTTTAACATTTAATATGGAACCTAACAAAGTACCATGTGATACAGGAACTGCTGATTGTAATAGTTTGTGTTTTTGTTCAACATTAAAAGCTTTGTGTACCACTAGGTGTGCCTGTCTTGAACAGACAGACAATGATGAATGGACCTGTCAAACTCAGATATATAACAATATGAGATGGTTTCAACTATGGCTGGGAAAGATGGTAAGATTATTCCAATGGTCCTTGAACAAGGTATAAGTAAGAATTATTCTCATCTGCAGATAAAGCCTGGATGTGGTTTCCTGCCTGGACAGGTTGGGGAATTGAGCTAGCAAATAGAATTAACAAATATGCTAGTATTATGGATGGGATTATTAATGAGACTACAAGTTATACACATGATTAAAGTAAAAGAGTTACAACAAAGATCTAGAGATATAGCTAAGGAAGGATGGGATCGATTGGAACCTGGTTTAAAAATATGCTTATAAATTCGGATTATCCTAAGTTATGAAGGTATAATCTAGATTTTATTAAAGACACAGAGACGAGTATTTTGCATTCTCTCTCTTTACTACTTAAATGCAGTTTTTTAAAGTATACATAAAAATACAATAAACTGTCAAAATTTTGAAAATGAGACAGTAAAACAAATAACATATCAGTGACCAATGAAATTAGAGAACTGATTAAACTAAAACCACATAGCCAATCAGGTTACTAATGAATCCTATAAACTGTCCAATATACAGTAAGACATCCTCTTTCTTTGTAACTGTAGAAGGAAACAAAAAGTCCATAATGAGGAAGTAGTTCCAGATGAGAAGACAGCAGACAACCATGAAGAGAAGAACCTTGAATTGAAGAATCATCCGTGAAGAAAACTCCATCTTATCAGGAAAGAATGAAAATCCTCTTGAAGGCTGTATAGGATGAGGAAAACTTTCTTGAAGTTTCGTCTCTTCACAGAGATGAGATGGAGCAAAACCACTTAGGATAATATCTTTATAGTTGATTGGTAACTGAAATAAATATACAAGATATGTTAATAATATGATAAAACAAATAAGGGTGGGAACAAAACCATATAATAATATAATCAGAGGAGGGAAAATACTCGTCTCTGTGTCTTTAATAAAATCTAGATTATACCTTCATAACTTAGGATAATCCGAATTTTATTACAAGACCAGAGACTCATATTTTGCTAGTTTAAAGCAACTAACAAAATAAATTAAGCGAGGCGTGTTCAATGGGTTTAAAATAAAATTGTTTAAAAATAGAATCAGAAGACCAGTCAGCTGCATCCAAGATTTGTTGAAGGGAGGCAGCTTTCAAAAATGCTTTAGAAGCGGCTGATCCTCTAACAGAGTGAGCGGAAAAAGAAACATCAATACCAGCTTCACTCATAACCCATTTAACCCACCTGGCTATAGAAGTAGAGGATACAGGATAATGAGGAGGAATAAAAGATAACAAAAGTTGATTGGAAGTAAGAGTACGAAAAGAAGAAGTTCTGCGTTCATACTCTTTGAGACATACAACCACACAGAGAAGAGGTTCAGAAGGTAAGTAAGGATAGAATATTGAGGTTGAAAAAGATTTAGTTCTTTTAGATATGAAGAAAGTAACACCTTCAGGGGTAAAACGTTTAGAATTAAAATCTAAAGCTCTAACATCAGAAACTCTACGAAAAGAAATTAGACATAAAAGAGTAGCCAATTTAGTGGTAAGTTGTTTCAATGATAAAAATTCATTAGAAGGCCAAGATTTAAAAAGAGAAAAAATAAGATCAACACCCCAAAAAGAAGAATATTTAGGAGTTGGAGGTCTTTTGAGTTTGATTGCTTTCATTAATTTACAAATTAAAGGATGTTGTCCTACAGGAAAATTATTTATAAAAGAATGTTTAGCCGAAATGGCAGATCTAGAAACGTTGATGGTTCTGTAAGCTAAACCTGAGTCAAAAAGTGATGTTAGGAAATTAATGATGTAAATTATATCCGCTGAAAGGGGATCCAAACTTCTTTCCACGCACCAGCCAGACCATCTGGTCCATGCGGAAAAATAGCATTTTTTGGTCCCGGGGGCCAATGAGTCTGCGAGGAGTTCCTGAGCTTGTTGTGATAAACCTTGGGGAAATGAAGATTGCCCGAAATTGACCATGCTATGAGACGAAGAGATCCTTGAAGAATAAGTTCGTGAGGATGACCTTCTGGATCTGACAAGAGAAGCGGAAAAACCGGAAGAAGAACAGGATGGTTGACAGATAGTTCTAGAAGAGATGGGTACCAGGGTTGAGATGGCCAAAGGGGAGTGATTAGGAGAATTGAGAGAAGATCCCGACGGACTACTGATATGGTTCTCTGAATCATGGAGAATGGGGGAAAAGCATAAGCTGTCTGGAGAGGCCAGGGGTGGAGAAATGCATCGATTGCCAATGCTTCCGGATCTGGGCGCCAACTGAAATAAGGGCAAATCTGATGATTCAGTCTCGAAGCGAAGAGATCCATCGAAAAGGGACCTCTGAGAGATTGAAGCGAATGAAAAACTTGATGATGAAGTTTCCAATCGCTGGAATCTGTCAGGTATCGAGATCCCCAATCCGCCGCTACATTGGATAAACCTGGAATGTATTCCGCTTTTACAGAAATATTTCTGTCCAAGCAAAGATGAATGAATTCTTTCGTAATAATTGACAAATCTCTCGATTTTGTACCACCGAGGTGATTCAAATAGCGAACTGCAGAAATATTGTCCATTCTGAGTAAAATGGACACAGGAGAAGAATTTTTGACAAACTCTTGACTGCAAAAGAGCCTGCCAAAAGTTCTAAGCAATTGATGTGAAAACGCTTTTCTTCTGAAGACCATTTTCCTCCTGTGATTGAGGGACCACAACGAGCGCCCCAACCCGAGCGACTGGCATCGGATTCTATGATAAGATCTGGAGATTTTCCGAAAATAGCTCTCCCGTTCCAAGCTTCTATATGGGATAGCCACCATGAAAGTTCCTCTTTGGCTTCTGAAGAAAGAGGGATTTGATGGGAATATGAAAGACCTTTTTGGAGATGAAAAATTTTTAAACGTTGAAGTTCCCTGTAATGAAGATGAGCAGGGAAAATAGCCTGAATAGAGGATGAAAGTAACCCAACTATTCTGGCTATAGTCCTGATGGGAACCAGTGGTAAAGAAAGAGTTCTTGAAATCTCTTTCTTGATATTCACAATTTTCTCTCTGGGAAGACTTAATGTAGCTTTTGAAGTGTCTATTTTGAAACCTAAAAAGGTTAGAGATTTGGTTGGAAGAAGAACAGATTTCTCTTTGTTGATCAAAAAACCTAAATTTTCTAAAATGAAAGTAGTAAGTTGGAGTTGAGACTTTAACGTGACAGAGTTCTGATTCATAATCAAGATATCGTCTAAATAGATGATGAGTCGAACACCTCGAAGACGAAGCCAAGTAATTATAGGTTTCATTATTTTGGTAAAAATCCAAGGGGCTGAAGATAGACCGAAAGGCATGCAAGTGAAACTCCAATACTTTTCTTCCCAAACAAAAGTTAGAAATTTCCTGTGTTCTTGAGCTACCGGAACTGTCAGATAAGCATCTGTCAGATCTAATCTGACTAGAAAATCGTTGTCTAAAAGGCAATCTCTGAGAAGATGAATACCTTCCATTTTGAAATGTTGATAAACAACGAAGGCGTTTAGAGATCTTAGATTTATAACTGGACGAAAAAGGCCATTTTTCTTTTTTACAAGAAAAAGATTGCTGAGAAAGCAATTTTGAGGATTTAAATCTTGTTCTATTGCTTGTTTTAATAAAAGGTTTGAAATTTCGTTTTGAACCAAATTTCTGTCTGAAACAGAAAACTTTATTGGAAGGGGAATAGAGTTTTGAAATGGAGGAGAAATAAAATCTATAAAAAGACCTGAAACAGTTTGAAGAACCCATTGATCTGAAGTTATCATGTTCCAATTGTGTGTGAAAAGAGATAATCTGCCTCCTATTATGTTTTGGGAAGAAAACTGAAGATTTACCTTGAGGTGTGCGGGATCTTTGTCTCGAACGTTGAATTCTTGGGTTCCAGAATCTTCCTCTAGATGGAAAGAAGCCTGAGGAGACTGGATTCTGAAATTGTCTCTGATTGTGAAATTGTTGAAAGGCAAATTGAGACCTGTTTGGGAATGAAGCACGGCCGGGAAAGCGGCCTCTACCTTTCCCAGCCTGCTCAGAAAAACGATCCTGGTGAAAGATCTTTTTCATTGATGTTCTCACTTTATTAAGATTGGAGAACGTATTTACGTAACTATTTAACTCTTTTATAAAAGTGTCTCCAAACAAAAGGCCATTTGTATCAGAATGAATTTCGTTAATTGCAAAATCGCAAACCTTGGGGTCAATTCTTCTAAGGATATTACGTCTGCGTTCAGTGTATATCGCAGAATTGGCATTCCCTAGAAATGAGAGCATTCTCTGAAGCCATTCTCTAACGATAACTGGGTCTAAAAGAGTATTATCATAAACAGCTTGTTCTGATAAATCAAAAAGTTTTGCTAAAGGACCAATTGTGTCAAGCATTTTATCTTGACAAATTTTCCAGGCCCTGTCCATACCTTTCTTTAATTTGAAACCTGGGGACCCTATAAATTTTAAAATCTTTGGATCTACTTCAGGGGTAATGTTTGTATTATTGGGAAGAATTGGTCTAGGACATTCAGCTCTCATTTTATTTCTAGAATCTCTTTTTAAAGGTTGGCGAAGCTGGTAATCAATAAAGTCTGCAATATCAGATGAGGGGCACCATTCTGCAGATCTAGGGTGATGTAAATCATCCGCATTAAACCTAGGATTACCTAGGCAATCAAAAAATTCCACTTTTTTAGACTCCAAATGTTTAGATTTTTTAAGTGATTTTTTGAATTTTTTAATCTTTGGGGAGGCCAAAGAATTTTCAGATGAGGAATGAGATAAATCATCCTCAGATTGAATTGAATTCAGAGATGAATCTGAATTAATTTCTGTATCTGAACAAATTTCACAATTATCATTATTGGCCAAAGCCTCTCCCATTAGTGACCTCTTGGGAGTAGAGGAAATAGCAGGTGTTTTTCTTCCTTTCCTGCGAGGAACGGCAGCATCAGCAACAAGTTGGCGTGATTTTTTAATTAACTTCTTACTGGTTTTAATACCACTGGATATAATTCTTTTTCTTTTTAAATCCTTTTTAGAGGATTTATCAATTAAAATGGTAATTTTTTCTAACATTGAATTAATTGAATTGTCAATCATCTTTTGAACGCCCTCAGCATTCAGTGAGGGGTTTAAATCAGATGATTGAGACATATTGATAATAAATGTATAATACCATAAAATAATAAAATTATTGAATATAATGTGATATTATAAACTATAGAATAATCTAAATAATAAATTTACAATAAATAACTTAGTAATGAATTATCTAAGTATTATCTAATGTATTATAACAGAATTGACCCCAAGAAAATGAAATAAAAAGTGAGTAATTTATATAATAACAACTTAATTCAATTACAGAAATGGCCAAAAGATGGAGACAAAGTGCCAGCAACTAAATGAGGAGTTAAAGTTGCTGACACGTAATGGATGAAGATTGCAACAAAATTGCAGACGAAGACGGCAGCTTTTGAGGGCGGGAAAGTGAAACTACACTGCGCAATGAGGAGAAGGAGACCGGCGCATGCGCACTGAGACCGACAATCACAAGATGGACGTCGGGACAGTGCGGTATAGCGCAACAGAAACGGAGAACAAGCAAACCGGAGGTAATATAAAAATAAAACACAAGCGAACTAAGCAAGGGGCACAAATAAAAACGAAGAATGAAACAATAAAAACAATTTGGGAAAATTTTTTTTAAAACCAACGAAAAAGTCCTAAAGTTAAAACGGACTACAAATAAATTTAATAAAAGGCTAACATAACAAGATATTATAATGTATAAAAGAAATATAAGAATAAAGCAAGAAAAAAGTTATTTTTTATTAACCCTTGACAAAACAATACTTATCTTTACTGCAGCAGTAAAAGAAAGAGGATGTCTTACTGTATATTGGACAGTTTATAGGATTCATTAGTAACCTGATTGGCTATGTGGTTTTAGTTTAATCAGTTCTCTAATTTCATTGGTCACTGATATGTTATTTGTTTTACTGTCTCATTTTCAAAATTTTGACAGTTTATTGTATTTTTATGTATACTTTAAAAAACTGCATTTAAGTAGTAAAGAGAGAGAATGCAAAATATGAGTCTCTGGTCTTGTAATAAAATCTTTTAAAACCCATAGTGGTAGTGATAGGAGTAATTCTAATGTGCCTAATTGTTTGGAAATTGTTAATGATTTGTGTTTCTCATTGCAGAAAAAGATGAAGATACCGATTGTTTAGGGTGATAATACAGCAGCTACAGAGATGACCGACTGATAACTTAGTTCAGCTACCTGCCTTCCCTGCAGACCCTCCAGTCATTTTAGGAGACAGGTGGAAGATCTCATCTCTGCGAGGGGGTCCCACAATTGCACCTCATCAGCTTTGGGCCTACTACAGGATTTGGACCTAGGCCTGTGAAGGGATGCAGTTCTGGCTGCTGTTGTTATCTGTTTAGATAGAGATTGCATATTTTGTGATTGCATGTTACCAATAAAGATGTGTGAATGCTTAGAGGAAATGATAACTATGTAGGCAGATCTGGAATGGAGGCTCAGCATCCCACTGTCTATGCAGCTTATCTGTATACTCAGTGATATACAGTCTGTTTAAGGGGTCATTTCCAGGTAGGAAGGTTGTTAGTCAGTCAAATGAGAGACACAAAGTAATAATGGCGTGATAATAAACGCAAGGTAATAGATAAATACATGTGATAATAAAATTATCAAAAGGGTGAGAAATGTTAAGGAAAAATATTTTTAATTCTGTATATATATTTTACTTATGTGTTATAAGGGACTGACAAGTGATATTTTTAAACAGTTACATTTCTTTTTGTCAATTCAGCTAGTACAGAAACTGCTGTATATGCAAAGTAAGTATTTTCAGCTACAGTAACACCCAAAGTTTGTATGAACAAGATAAGAAGAAGACCACGAGGTGCTGATTGTGAAGAAACAACACATGGCCTATAAAAGAGAGACATTGTTGCTATCTAATGCTGCGCGCCACACACACTCTGTATTACTGTAAAGTGACCTGTTGTCATTTTTGTTGTAATCATGTTTAATTGTACAATTATAACCTTATTAATTTGGAACAGCTGTCTTCACGTTATTTTACTTTAACAGAGGGATAATTAAAGTGGTCCTGCTTATGATTTATAGATAGATATAGGACAATAATGATGATTTTCTAGAGAAATATTTTACACACTGCTGTCTCTTTAAAGGGAAAGTGTACTGCAGGAGGGAAGTCTAATGCTTTCGGCTTGCCTAGCCTTAATCATAGACAATTTAACCCTAAACAGCTCAAATCATTTAAAGGGTAAATTTAAATCCGCAAGACCTTGCTGAATGCGGAGAGCAATACGCTGGTGCAACACCGCCCCCTGCCGACTCGCAGCCAATGGGCCGCCAGCAGGGAGGTGTCAATCAACCCGATCGTACTCGATCGGGTTGAATTGTGGCGATTCCTGTCCGCCTGCTCAGAGCAGGCAGACAGGGTTATGGAGCAGCAGTCTTCAGACTCGGTCGTGTTTCTGGCGAGTCTGAAGACCCGCCAGAAACACGGGCCCACAAGCTCCATACGGAGCTTGATAAATGGGCGCCTCTTACTCTCATTGGCTCCTGAGGTTCATTAGCGTTGCCAATCTTGAACAATATAACAGGCCAAGGTTAGTCAATAATGATACAAACGTGAAATTCAGAAAGGCACTTAGAAAAAACATGTCAGACCTATATTTATTTTCAAATTGTTATTATTAATCACCAGTCACAAATGCGTATTACCTAGAAAAGTGATATTAAATTTAAACAATATTTGTGGTTATAGCAGTCCCTTCACTTTCGCTATTGGTCACGTGAACGAAGGGGTGGGCATTACAAACTCATCAGAGTGTGTAATGATACATACAGGCCAACGGATCAACAACAGATCCGCTGCCCGTATGCAGCAAAGGTGGGCGGACAGCTTCGCAAGTTGAGAAGCTGTCCAACTGCCTTTTAATAAATGGGGCCCTATAGGTCAACAGTTTTGCAAGAATGTTATCCATTTGCAAGAACACTAGATGGCAGCACTATTTTCTACTATGTAGTGCTCCAGATGCCTACCTAGGTATCTCTTCAACACAGAATATAATGATAACGAAGCAAATTTGATAACAGAACCGTCCCATTTCTGGAGCACTATATTGCAGCAGCTTTGCAAGAATGTTATCCATTTGCAAGAACACTAGATGGTAGCACTATTTCCTGCCATGTAGTGTTCCAGTTTCAATGCAAAATATAATGGAAATTATTTTTTAAAACTTTTTTTAAATGGTATGCCCTGTCTGAATCACAAAAGAAAATTGTATAAAATGTAATGATTATAAATTTCATACCCAGTTAAACCTGACGTTTTGAGGTAGGCTGACTGCATGTGGAAATCAAAATAAAAAATAAACTTACAAAGGGGCGGAGCCGACCATGGATTGAAATGGCCGCGCAGTGTTGAAGCTCTGTTAAATATCTGACACAGTTTGGGGATGAGCCCTTATTTAATAACAAATTAAGCACTGAATTATAATAGATAAGAATATGACAGCTTCTGTATCATACTCGGTTTACAAAAAGAATTGATCATACCGCTACAGACAGCAGTGGACCTGAAGCACCGCCATCTTCATTCACAGCGCTGGGGACCGATGAGCGCAGAGGACCCTTCAGCTCTGCTTTTATTTGCCTTACCTAAGTTTAGTCAAGTTCCCAGCAAGAGGGACTGATTTCCGTATGCCAAAAAGGATCCCCAGCTCAAACGGCAGCCCGCGGTCAGGCGGATCAGAGAAGATCAGAGAGGAGCGGCCATCTTCTGGCACTTGCACAGATAGGTGAGCGAGTCAGAGTTTCTTTCCGGCTTTCAAGCGCTCTGCCTGTTACACATTCTAAACGCGCTGACCCACACATAGCAGCCCTCAGCAAACTGTACAGACTAGTTTGGGCTCCACCGCTGGGTATCAATCCTAATACTACGACCCGCAGACTACACTATAAGCCGGGAGGGAAGGCAGTTTAAATTCTCACACATACCGAAGGCCTGCACCACAGTAAGCCCATCAAATAAAAAACGTCTGATAACAAAATTAAAAGAAAAACGTGTCAAATAACACTAAGCCACAAATAGCCAACTTATTTTCATAGAGGATTGCTCTTTTCAATTAGCTTAGCACCTGACAGAATACAGAAGAGCTACAGAATAGTGTTCTGACCATCAACACTCATAGGCCGCAAACACACTGGGAGTTTGTGTTTCCACATATATAATTTCCCATAGCCTCTAATGTACAATCTGCAGCAATTTTAAAACTATAGCAGGAAGAGATTTATACAGGACATAATAGCGGATGGAGGAGAATCTTTTGTGAAATTCAGCATCTGCTCATACAAAAGTCTTATTTATTTTTTAGACGCAAATAAAACAGTGACAGAAAAATAAAAGAAGTGGATTATATAAGATAAGCAAGATTACAGTCTACCAGATAACCTGTTTAAACCTGCCATGTCATCTAAAAGATCAGTAAAATCTGACAAAGGAGCTAAAAATAATCCTAATAGGATGAATATGTTTTTTAAGACAACACACACTCCAGCGACAGAGGATGAAGATTCTTTACAGGCCTCTGATGATATGGAAAGCCAACAAGATGCTGCCTTAGATATACCACTTACAAAGGCTGATCTGAAGGATCTTCCTACAAAGGAAGATTTCGCCTCATTTATACACCAGGTTGGCCGTATGATTAAGGATGGGTTGGCGGAAGTAAAGAAAGAGGTCAACGAACTTGGTAATAGAGTGGAGTACCTTGAGGAGCAATCTGAGTCCCAGACCTCTGACATCGATTTAGTAAACAGAAAATTGCTGGCTCAAGAATCTCAAATTTCCTTCTTACAAGAAAAATTAGAAGATTTGGATAATAGGGGGAGGAGGCAGAACATTAGGATTAGAGGTCTACCTGAAAGAATTGCCCCGGAAGGATTGCCTGCCTCCCTCCAAGATTTGTTCAAGACTATCCTGAAAGACCCAGACCTTCCTGAGATCCCGCTTGATAGAGCTCATAGGGCACTACGCCCACAGCCTAAAGACACGGACCCACCAAGGGATGTAATACTAAAGTTTCATAAGTTCCTTGATAAAGAGAAAATAATGAAGGCGGCTAGGCAACAACAAGTCATCACATATCAAGGTCACCAACTACAACTTTATTCTGATCTTAGTCCTCTGACACTTCAAAATAGAAAGGAGACGCGATTTTTGACACAACATCTTCAAGATAATGGGATTCCCTACAGGTGGGGTTTTCCATTCAGCATCAAGGTTCTGAAAAATAATAGAATGCATATCTATAAGTCCCTAGACGACTTGGACTCTTTCTGTAACCAACTTGGAATACCACAACCTTCCTTACCTTCACTTCATGAGGAGAAGACCTCAGAGGCATCCAGACCGCTGCAACAAAGGCCACAATGGCAAAGAATACAAAGAAAGAGAATCAGAGATCCGGCCTCGAGCAGTCTCTCATCCGCTCAAAATACAGAAATCAGCTGATTCAGACCTTTTACAGCCAAAGTATGTTATACCTACCATCCATAGGTATGTCTTAAGTCCCTGAACATTTCTAGACTCATGTGATGAAGACCTACGCTCAGGTAATCATAGTTTATATATTTTTTTTTATATACAACAATGTCTGGGGTCTCATCAATGCTGGGACAGTCTTGATCTCAACAGACTACAATTAGAACTTCACCCTACAATATACACCTTGGACATAGGTTATTTTGAATTCCGGATGTTACAGAACATTTTATCTGATGACATTAGTTATCTAGGCTGAAAGCCTTCTAAATCAAAATGTTCTATTACACTGTCAAATGAAGCGATAGTTGACGTTAGTTTATCCCTGCTTCTTGAAGTGAAAGTTTACATTTGTTTACCCCAGTTTGTTGTATCTATTGCTCCCATATCTAGGGACCGTCCAAAGCAGAACCTGAGAATATATGTTATTTACTTAAAAAGGCCTTTTATATTGTTGTCCCGCTTTTACTGGTGCAATAATTTACTTTCAATGTGTAGCAATTTGAGGGTGTGAACTGGTTGCTCCTTAATAAAAAAAATTTAATAAAAATTAAAAAAAAAAAAAAAAAAAAAAAAAAAGAAAAAAAAAAAATTCTTTTCAAAAAATGGAAAAAAAAAAAAAAAAAAAAAAGAACAAAAAACAAAAACAAAAAAAAAACATTAAAATCAAAATAATTATACCTGATTCTGTCTTTATATAAGTGCAGAAACTACGCTATGTAACCCCAACTGTGTCTGGACCTGTATTTAGGTCTTTTGATTCCCCTTCATTTCTTACCTTTATTCATTCCCCTTTTATACTTGGAGAATGATGATGGTATTTTTTGTTAATTTGTTGTTAATGTTATTGAATTGTTTGTTAATCATACTTGTTTTGGTTTTTTGGTTGCGTTGGTCACTGATGCATTGGTTTAGATCTCATGTCGCCCATTTGTTACTTCAGCATTTTAATTTCCCTGTAATTGCCACATCATATTCAGTTAGAAAAGGGACCAAGATTAAGCTAACGCAAATTAGTCACCTCATATAATGTCTTCTAATATAAAACTTATATCACAGAATTTTAAGGGCCTGAACTCCCCACATAAGAGATCAATGGCGTTGGCCTGGTTTAAAAAAATACAAGGTTCAATAGTGTTTCTGCAAGAAACGCATTTTCCCAGACAGGATCAACCGAAACTTTATTCAAAAATTTATTCCCAACAATATTTTAGTTCACATATTAAAAAGAAAAATGGAGTGGGAATTTTAATAAGCAGAGATATCCCATTTAAAATGTTAGAACAATATTCGGATGACGAAGGCAGGTCCCTGATACTTGTAGGCACACTATACAATAGTAACCTGACTCTAATGAATATATATGCTCCGAATTCAGCACAACGTCCTTTCTTAGACAGAGCATTAAATAAATTAGGTGAAGTACAGAAGGGTATGGTAGTATTAGGAGGAGATCTGAATATGACTCTGAACCCACACGTAGATAGCTCCACAGGTAAAAGCCAAATCACCCAAACAAATAGAATGCGCATCACCCAAAAATTGGATATGTTAATGCTAATGGATGTCTGGAGATTGCATCACCCTAGAACGAAAAGTTACACTTTCTATTCACATCCAGGTCGTTCCTATTCAAGAATTGATTATTGGATGGTAGATCATAACAATATTGCCATAGCTACTGACACAGAGATCCTGCCAATTTCGTGGTCGGATCACGCCTCTATCACACTAGAACTACTATGGCCCTCGATGCCCCAACGCCCATTTATGTGGCGTTTAGATCCCACAATATTACATGACCCAATTATTAAAAATAAAGTAGAACACAATATAAAGGAATTCTTCCAGCACAACGCTTCAGCAGCTACAAATGGCATAAATAACTGGTTAGCGCACAAAGCGACAATTAGAGGGGAATTAATCAAGCAAAAAGCTGTCCAACGTAAACTATATAGCATGGAATATGATGAGCTTCTCTCTAATCTAAAACTATTAGAACAACAGCACAAACTTAATCCCCAGAGGGACGATTTAACACAATCAGTCAGTAACGCTAGGGAAGCTTTTAGAAAGCTACTGCTTAAAAATGCTATTAAAAAAGCATATTACTTAAAAAAAGCATATTTTCATCATAGCAACAAAGCAGGTACATGGCTAGCCAGGGCCCTAGCAAAAAAAGCCTTCCAATCTCATATTTTTAAAATAGATAATGACAGGGGTCAGACTGAGACTGACCCTAAAAGAATAGCAAATGTTTTTGGGAAGTATTACTCCGATTTGTATAATCTCACAAAACAGCCTGACAATGTTAATTCAGACACCCTAGATCAGTATTTAAGTTCGGTTGATACTCCCAGACTCTCAGCACAAGAGGCAGACACCTTGGATGCCCCTTTCACCTTGAAGGAAATTGTGGACGCCATAGAGGCCTTACCTAACAACAAAAGCCCAGGCCCGGACGGCTACTCGAACGATTATTATAAACTGTATAAATCTGATATTGCCCCCCAATTATTAAAAGCATTTCAACACATAGACGAAGTAGGTTATTTCCCGCCAGAGTGCCTAGAAGCTTATATCTCTGTTTTACCCAAACCAAACAAACCAATTAACTTACCCGGTAGTTACAGACCCATCTCCCTGCTCAACACGGATCTGAAATTGTTTGCGAAGATTTTGGCAGGCCGCATCAACAAAATTTTACCCCAGATTGTGCACCTTGACCAAGCTGGTTTTGTGCCAGGAAGAGAAGCGCGAGACAACACCATCAGAACCTTACAATTAATTGACTACGCTAAATTAAACAAAATTGAGATGGTGATTGTCTCCGCTGATGCTGAAAAAGCGTTTGATCGCCTGGACTGGAGATTTTTGCAGGCAGTCTTACGCAAAATGGGATTTGGGGATATCATAATAAATAGAATTTTTAGTCTATACCACGGCCCTTCGGCCAGGGTAAGAGCAAACAATATACTATCAGATGCCTTTCCCATCCAGAACGGCACCCGTCAGGGATGTCCCCTGTCACCCCTTTTGTTTGTGTTGAGCATGGAGATATTGGCCCACAAAATGCGGCAAAATGATCAGATATCGGGTATCAGAATAGGGCAGGACGATTACAAAGTGTCACTCTATGCGGATGACGTACTTCTTACACTGACCAGACCCGCTGATTCGATCCGAGAAGTGCTGAGAGAATT
The DNA here is from genome assembly GCF_027579735.1 of Bombina bombina. Lineage (NCBI taxonomy): Eukaryota > Metazoa > Chordata > Amphibia > Anura > Bombinatoridae > Bombina > Bombina bombina. The sequence continues at coordinate 225,761,094 of NC_069506.1, read as the reverse complement.
TAGGGACTTTGGTTCATTTTCCAACTTTCTGATAAATGATCAAAAGTCAGAGATTTTAAACATTACTGTCCCTCGAACTATCTATGCTGAATTACTAGAGACATGCCCATTCTGTCCCCAGAAAAAGGCTATTAAATACCTGGGTATATATCTATCTCCTAAACCTAAAATACTGTTTAAACTGAATTATCAGAACCTATATAAGGAACTGAGTAAAGAGTTAGGTAGATGGAAAGATAAATCCATTTCATGGTGGGGACGCATTCAGGCTGTAAAAATGACTGTGCTACCTAGAATTCTTTATATCTTCCAAACGGTGCCGATCTCTTTGACTAAATCCTTCCGCAACATGCTCCAGAAATTGATAAATGTATATGTCTGGGGTAAAATCAAACCTAGAATTAATCAAAACATAATGTTCCGCCCAAGCCAAGACGGCGGTTTAGGGCTTCCCAACATGGAAACATATTATCAAGCAAAATGTTTACAAAAGGTATTGGATTGGCATCGTAATTCCAACAGTAAAGCATGGGTGGCCCTGGATTCACAAATATTAAAGGCCCCGTCTCCGGGAGTGCTGTGTTGGGTAGAGAAGAAAAGCAGGCCACCCTGGATCATAGCTTACCCACTATATCGACATGTGTTTGAGGTTTGGGACAAGCTATTGAATAACGATCATAGAATTTCATCCTTACGATCCCCTATGTCACCAGTCTCACCTAACGCAGAACTACACGGGGGACTAGAACATAAACTGAATACACAACATGATTGGGAGATGGGTTATACTGCCCCTATTTATAAATTTTTAAATGGTAATAAACTTAAACAAAGGACAGATTTGGGTGATATACTAGGAGGTACCTTTACAAAATGGCTGAAATACTATCAACTCAGACATTATTTAGCCACTTCAACTGATAGGGAACAAATGATTAGACAGCCTACCCCCTTTGAGCAACATTGCCTGCAAGACCAACCATTGCGTCACACTTTAACATGGGCAAAAAAAGCCCTACTGACTGGTGAATTGACCAATACTCCAAGTTATGTAGTTAGGTGGCATAGGGAGCTAGGCAGGGAATTGACGGATAAAGATTGGGAAAACATTATTCATAACACAAAAAAATCTTCGGTATCAGCCAGATCACTAGAGCTAAACTTTAAGATTTTAGCGAGATGGTACCTCACCCCAGCGAGAATCAAGACAATATATCCTTCGGCATCCGACTTATGCTGGAGGGGGTGTGGAAATAAAGGCTCTATGTCCCACATTTGGTGGGCATGCAATAAAATTCAGCCCTTTTGGTCACAAATAGGGGAATTTATTAAGACTGTTAGTAATCAAAGCAATGATTATCAACTTCAATTACCTACAGCTTTATTGAACTTGCTGCCTAGATGCAAGTGTGCAATCCGAAGGAAACTGGTTCAATTGGCATTAAATACGGCAAAGTCCCTGATAGCGGTTAATTGGAAGTCATGCAAAATCCCTACGTTCCAAGCATGGGAGTCCCTTATGGAGCACACAATTCGCTTGGAGGAATATGGCTATTTTATAAGAAAAGACATGGAAACATTTCATAATATACAATTTTATTGGGAAACAAGAATGCACACACATTAATAACCACGTCCTAACACTTAGGCCAACTGGGAAGCAAAGTAAGGTAGAGTTCCAGAATGAACCTGGTAAACAGCGAATTAAGGGAGAAACGGCATACAGGGATACATGGGGGAGTTAGATTATATCCTGCTTTTTCTACTCACTCTTGCATTATACAGTGACCAACTACTGTTTTAGATGTTTTGTTGTTAAATGTTGATTAAGGTTGTTAACTATATAACAATAGCACACCTGAAATGCTGGATGGAATGTTTTCTTATGATGTATGGAATCACTCTAGCTTCTGTTAACATCCTTTCAAACTGTAATAGATTTGATTAACGACGCATTTATATGTATTGCACACTTCATCCAAAAAAAAAAAAAAAAAAAAAAAAAAATAAACTTACAGGTTTCATTTTTAATCAAAAGATAAGATCTTCATTTTTTCTTTTTGGATGGTTTGTGCAAATTTTAAAATACTAGTATTGAACATCAAAGTATATTCTTTCCTATTATATTATACTATTATATACTTTTTTTTTTTTATTCTTTCTAGTAATAAAACCTCCTCTCTTGTTCAAAAACATAGGCCATCATTTATCATGGTCACATGTCTGCACCCCTTTAAATTTAAAGGGACATACTACCCATGTGCTAAATCATTTGAAAGTGATGTAGCATAACTGTAAAAAGCTTACAAAATAATATCACCTGAACAGCTCTATGTAAAAATGGAGGATATTGTACCTCAATATTTCCTCAGCTCAATGTGCAGGTTCTTGTGTAAGGCAGCTTAGGCAGTCGCCTTAGGGCGCCCTCAGCAGGGGGACGCCGAATCTGCCTGGCTGCCGGCATTGAAGCAGCATGATGCTGCGTTAATCAAAGTCAGAGTGAAAAATGATTTATGTGCGCCCGATTTTAGGGGCTGCTGCATTGTTGTTGTTTTTTTTTTAAAAAAAGGCTCGCCGGAAACAGCAGTTATGAAGCAGCGGTTTTAAGACCGCTGCTCCATAACTGGTTCGCTGCCTCTGAGGCTGCAATCTTCATTCCACCCGGATCGGGCTGATTGACACCCCCTGCTAGCGGCTGATTTGCCGCGAATCTACAGGGGGCGGCATTGCACAAGCAGTTCTGGTTAACTGCTTGTGCAATGTTAAATGCTGACAGTGTATGCTGTCGGCATTAAGCGATGTCTGTCGGACATGATACGCTACAGCGTAACATGTTTGACAGACATTTATAAATTGGCCCCATTGTGTTTGTTTGACCCTTGCAAAAGTGTCTGCTGAGCCTGAACTAGACCTGCTGATTTTGTGCAGAGTTTAGTCAGGGAGATCTGTGCACGCTGTTAGGAGCTACACTGCAAACAAAAAAACCCCAGTAAAACGCAGGCAGCTTTAAAACTCCTGTGTCCTGCAGGCAGCACCCAGCAACTGCTCTCAGTGTTTCAAGTTGAAACACTAAGGGCTAGATTTATCAAAGGCAAGTCGTAGTATGTCATAAATGCGCCCTAAGAGCAGTTGCTGTGTGCTGGACAGAGGAGTTTTAAAGCTGCATTCACTGTCTGTGATCACTGAAACAGTTTAGACACAGATAATCAGTCAGGGACCTGTCTGATAAGCAGCGTCAAACTATGGCATCCAAACATGATTGCTGCTGAAAGTAAGTTGTACCTTCTAAAGTAGCATGGTCCTAGTGCCCTTCTCTAAATGTGTTTATAAGTGTGTGTGTGTGTATGTGTAAATGTGTGTGTGAATTTTCACCCACAACAGTAATCTATAACTTTCCTTCTTTTGTTGGGACATTAACTTTCTAAATGTAAAATGTATTTATTTCCCCAGTGCTAAAAAAATAATAATAAAAAAAAAATAATATATATATATATATATATATATATATACACACAGCACAACCACTTTCTGATTTGCTATGCAGCACAACCACTGTCTGATTTGCTATGCAGCACAACCACTGTCTGATTTGATTTTAGCCAACAATAAGCAAGCGCTACGCAGGTTCTAAACCAAAAATGGGCCAGCTCCTAAGCTTACATTCCTGCTTTTTAAATACAGATACCAAGAGAACGAAGAAAAAATTATAATATGAGTTAATTAGAAAGATGCTTTAAATGTCATGCTCTAAAAAATTGGGGGTTCATATCCCTTTAACTAGGATGGTATGTAATCGGGGGGGGGGGGGGGCAGCAAAATGTATCTTTGCCTGTGTGGCAAAAAATCCTAGCACCGTCCCTGAGTCAGTGCTCTATGAACTATTATGCTTCAGCTACTGTCAAATGCATGTTGAGAAAAAAAAAGTCAAACAGCTTAATCAGTGCTGATGTCATACTTTGTTTTACAGTGATTTCATGAGATTTCCTTAAACTAGGGAGGGAAATAAAATGAAGTTCCTGCTCATGCCAGATGCACGCTCCCATGCATGTCCCGGGACTAGCATCCTGATTGGCTAATTAAATTCCCTTTACAATGGGATGTGGCTACTGAGGAAATTGAGGTGAAATGTCTTCCTTTTTGCTCAGAGATATTTAGGTGATATTTTCTAGTCAACATTTGGGTAACATGTTGCTTTAAAGGCACATGAAACCCAAAATGTTTCTTTCATGATCAGACAGGGCTTACAAATTTAAAAAAAGTTTCCAATTTACTTCTATTATCAAATTTGCTTTGTTGTCATGTTGTTCATTGATGAAGAGATATCTAGATAGGTAGCATGCACATGTCTGAAGTACTACATGACTGGAAATAGTGCTGCCATCTAATGCTCTTGCTAATGTATAACATTGTTGCAAAACTGCTACTATATTGTGCTGCAGACACGTGCACACTCCTGAACTTACCTTCCTGCTTTTCAACAAAGGATAACAAGAAAACAAATACAATTTGATATTAGAAGTAAATTGAAAAGTTGCTTAAAACTGTTCTATCTGAATCTTAACATTGCAACGGCAAATACTTATTCAGCCCTGTCCCCTGCTCTTACGCAGCCAATTGCATGAGACTATTACTTGTCAGTCATTCATCCGGGATGCGCCTTACTCATTTGTCTACGGCGTTTGACAGCTCCAGCCTTTCGGGTTGCAGGCACTGTTCTCTCTAAGCTGTGTGTGCTCACGCACACCTCTTCTCAAGGTAGTACACGGGCCATTTGAAAATGCGCACGCCCTTCGATTTCATGTGTTATTTTTCTTTTTTTTAACTTTTACTTGCTTTAAAAGTCGCAAACCGGCCATAGCACTAATACAGTGGGGTTATTGGTTCAGTCAGGGGGCTGGTGGTGGTAGCGCTGGATGCCTAAGATTTATTTCAAAATCTGTTAGACGTGCAGTCAGTAACCATTTATTGCACGTGAGTAATGAAATAAGTGTTAGGCATCCAGCGTCCACATTTGTGCAATTTAATTGATGTCTGTCATATCTCTGGCTGATTTTACCTATGGTAGACACCCTATACACTGTCAACGTTGATTTATTTTTGATAGGTAACTTCCTTAGAGAAGTGTTAATACTTCTCAGTTGCCATAAACCATATTTACTCCCCCCTTGCACTGTGTGCCCTGTGAATACATTTTTCACACAGGTTGCATATATAAGTATTCCTTTAACTAACAGGGTAATGCAGATCTATATATATTCTCAACATTGTGTCACATTTCTGGCTCCTTCTTGAGTCTCCTCCTAGCATTGTTCTTTAAGGCGGAATTATATCCTGGCTGAGATCTGAGGTTACACATAGGGCTAGATTTGTCAAAGGCTAGGCGAACTCTGTATGTGCTTCGCCTGTAACTGCACCCCAGCTCGCCTCCAGAGAAGCACACATGTGCGCCTGAATTTATAAAAAAATAGACGTAACTTTGCGCAGGGGAGCTGGGGCGTAATAATGATAAATGTTGCCTGTCGGAAAAAGCATTTACTCCCTATTTATCACAGTACATTCCTATAAATATTTACGCCGCCATGTTTTGATGATTAAAAAAAGCGTTTTTTTTAGGCAACTATTTAGCTTATATTTATATTATATAATGTTTCAGTGCTGTTTTTCCCATATATTGATAATTTAAGATCGCAAAAATAAATATATCAATATATCAATATATATATGAAACTGTTGGTACCCTTATGCGCCTGTGGAAGCGCACATTTCTGGCAATCAAAGACCGTTTCTTCTTGGTGCTGAGCCTTTAATAAATTAGTTAAAAGAAGAAAGTACTGCATCACAAGATGTAAAAGCATGTATTATAATGGTGTTCGCCTCAGTCTGTATGGCGAAATATACAACACGCAATTGAAGTCAAAATTTCAGTTCCCTATTGGTGCAAAGCAATGATGAATAAGAAACTGGGCGTATGTGTAGGTCGGGCTGTTAAATTACGCCTATTACTAATGTATATTGTTGCACTCGGCCTAGGCGAATGCAAGCAGAGTGCGAAGAAGTTTCATTCAGATTTGCGCAATTATAGGTGCAGAGTGCTTTGATGAATATGACGATCAGTTCGTATGCGCTATTTTGGACGTAATGAAAGGAGAATAGCTTTGATAAATCTATCCCATATTCTCTCTCCCCCTTCTCTCATCCCAAGCTTCATCCACACATCGCTTCTTTTGAGATTTAACCCCATGCAGTGCCACAACACAGCAGGTGCAGTAGAGAGAATATGTGTAACCTCAGATCTCAGCCAGGATATAATTCCACCTAAAAGAACAACGCTAGGAGGAGACTCAAAGAGGAGCCAGAAAATCAATGTGACATGATAGTAAGAATATATATATACTGTATGCAGGACACGCTGTCATTTTAGCCTTTTTCCTTGTTTCGGCAGCAAAATCCGTCACTACAGCTTCCAAGTCGGAATCTGCTACCTCTGAGTGCGCATGTTGCTGATTTACATAATCGCATTCCACACATTCCTATTTAACATATGTGTCGTGCGATTACGTAATACAGAGCATGCTCAGTCAGAGGTAGCAGATTCTGACAAAGGAGCAGATTCTGATAGAACACCGGGTAACTGTTGGTTAACGGCACAAAGCACATTTTGGCTCTGCAGTTTTTGCATGCGTTCTGACTTAAATGTATATTTACAGAGACAGCTCCTTTTTGAAGGTAGTTTTGCTCTGTTATATGTGAATAATGTCTATAAGATATGACTATGCTTCAATGCCTGTATGGTATAAACTGCTATTGTCCACTGGTGGCTTTAAGATGGTTAGATTGACTGTATTGTCCAGAGTTTAAAGGGACATTCCAGCCATAATTGAAATGGACACGGTTGCATTTAAATTCAGAGTAGAAACATTTTTGCAATATACATGTATTAGCAAAAAGCATTCAAGTAAAAGCTATAGCTGTTTCAAGAGAGTATTTTAGTATGCACCGTGCACCAGCATTTTAAACACAGCACTTGCTCAGAGAGCCTAAGGTGCTTATATCACTTGGTACTGACTCAATGTGTTAATTGCTGATATAACCCCCACTGGCTCTCTGAGCAGCTGCAGTATTTAAATTGCTGGTGTACTGAGAATGTCTAGCTATGCTTCACATGCAGCAAAAAAAAATGTTACCACTAAAACAATAATAACTTTTATAGAAACATTTTTGCTAATATATGTATATTGTCAATATGTTACTTTTTAGCAATGTAATTAATGTATGTGCATTTTACTTTTGATTGGAATGTCCCTTTACAAGACTCCAGAGTTCCATATATCTAAGGTCATCATTTTTATTTTGATCTTAAAGATATGGCTTGGATTATTAAAGGGGCATTAAACCCAATTTTTTTCAAATCTAATCCAGATAGAGAATACAGTTTAAAACAACATTCCAATTTACTTCTATTATCTAATTTGCTTCATTCTTTAGATATCCTTTACTAAAGAAATAGCAATACACATGGGTGAGCCAATCACACGAGGCATCTTTGTGCAGCCACTAATCAGCAGCCACTGAGCATATCTAGATATGCTTTTCAGGAAAGTATATCAAAAGAATGAAGCAAATTAGATAATAGAAGTAAATTGGAATGTTGTTTAAAGTGATGGTAAACTCTCCCCTTTTTAAAATCAGATCTGGAATGTAAGCGCTATTTTAGATGGAGTTTAATTCATTAGCTGTAATGAAGATGCAGTATAACATGCTTTTTAATATAGATATGAAATTCAAATACTGCATGCTCCTCCGCCCACTTCAAAAGTAAAATTTTCTGTGAGCTAACAGATTGAATTGTTGTCCAATCAGCGCTCTCCCCATATGGCACTTTTGTTGTAGCTAGAGCATTGATTGGAGAGTAATTCAATCATTTAGCTGACAGGAAAATTGACTTTTGAAGTGGGTGGTGTAACGTGGGGTATTTGAATTTCATATCTATATTAATAACTAAGTTATACTGCATCTTCATTGCACATGATGAATAAAACCCCATCTAAAATAGCGCTTACATTCCAGATCTGATTTTAATAAGGGGAGAGTTTACCATCACTTTAAAATTATATTTTCTATCTAAATCATGAAAGAAACTTTTTGGATTTAATGTCCCTTTAAATGCATGTATCATTTTAATGATGCCTAAAGAACATAAGGCAATTTAAATAAATATTTAACAATATCATCATTAAAATGCAACTCCACCCTATGGTTGATGAAAAAGGTGAATATTTAACCTACTAGACACTAATAGAGAAACAAAATGGATTGTTCAAGGAAACTGCAATATACTCTTTGCTAAAAAATAAACCACCACATAGCTAAGGCTTTCTGTTATAAGGAGCAAAGTAAATCTTATTTTAATAAGGGTTCATTCTTTCCAAGCTGTACTAAATACTGTATGTGATGCCTAATTTGTGTTGAGTAAGTAAGCAATAGCTCAAAAACCTGAAAGGTTTTTAGGCCACAATGTCCAATTTGGTTTTTGCAGCTGGCCTGTAGGATTTAGTCACTAGCCAGATAGCGTTCGTCCGTCTGTCTCTCTGCCTATCACAAAAACATCTACTTAAAGTGAATGTAAACTTTAATGACTTAAAGGCCAGTATCAAATAATAATCTTAAAAACAGGGGCACTTTAATTCATTAAACTTTACAAAGACGCTTATTTTTTTAAATACTTACCTTTGCGTTATGGTAAACATAACGCTGATCTTCCGACCGCATCTACTGCTTTCTTTAGCATATAGATAACGAATCTGGCTTCCTCCAATAGTTGTGTTGCTCCACGAGCTAGGTGCCATGGGGGGCACACAATGATTGGACAAAGCCGGATTCCTCATTGATCTGCTAAATAAAGCAGGAGCTGCAGGCGGAGGATCGGCTTTATGTTTACCATAACGCAAAGATTATTATTTGATACTGGCTTTTAATTCATTAAAGTTTACATTCACTTTAACACATGAAAAAGACTTTTGAGTGCTTCACTTTGGAAAAGGAGTTTGTGGCTGTGGGCTTTGAATGCACAAATCCACTTCGTGATCACTCAAGAAACTCAACAACCGATATAGAAGGAAAACAAAAACCCATTTCAGGAGCAAATTGCAGATAGGTCGTGATCAATCCCTTGGTTTGCGATTTAGACAGAGCATACAACTTAATTCCCCCCCCCCCCCCATATACTTTTATTAGCAAATTTGCTTTGTTCCCATGTTATCCTTTGTTTAAAGGGACAGTCTACACCAGCATTTTTATTGTTTTAAAAGATAATCCCTTTATTACACATTCCCCAGTTTTGCATAACCAACACAGTTATGTTAATATACTTTTTACCTCTGTGATTACTTTGTATCTAAGCCTCTGCAAACTGCCCCTGATCACATGACTTTTTATTTATTTATTATCTATTGCCTTGCATTTTAGCCAATTAGTGTTGTGCGGACTCAAGGTTATCTATATGGCCCACATGAACTAGCAGTCTCCTGTTGTGAAAAGCAAATAAAAAAGCATGTGATAAGAGGCTATCTGTAGTGGCTTAGAAACAGGCAGAAATTTAGAGGTTTAAATGTTATAAAGTACTAGGCGATAAGCCTGCCCAGAGGGCAGTCTATGTTTAAAAAAAATACAAACCCCCAAGCTAATTTTACAAAAAATAAAAAAATTAAAATTACAGAAAAAAATAAACAAAGCTATCCAAAATGAAAAACTTAAACCTAAACTGATACCCCTCTAAAAATAAAAAATCCCCCCAAATAAAAACACCCCCTAATCTAATACTAAACTACCAATAGCCCTTAAAGGGCCTTTTGTAGGGCATTGTTCTAAGTTAAACAGCTCTTTTTACTTATAACATTTACCAACTACCCACTAACAGTAAAACACCCCACAATAAAAAAAACTAACACTAAAAAAACCTAAGCTACCCATTGCCCCATAAGGGGCATTTGTATGGGCATTGCCCTTAAAAGGGCATTCAGCTCTTTTACTGCCCTTAAAAGGGAAATTGGCTCTTTTACAGCCCATTAAATCCCTTATCTTAAAAAAAAAAATAATCCTAAAACTAAGCCCCAAATAGGTACTCACCGTCCATGAAGTCCGGTGGAGAAGGTCTTTTTCCAGGCGGCTCCATCATCTTCTATCTTTATCCTGTGCGAAGGCGGTGCAAAAGCGGTCTTCCACGATGCACGGATCCGGAGCGGCAGTCCTCAGCGACGGTACTCAGCAGCATGGAGGCTCCTCTTCATCCGATCTCCGGGATACACTAAACATTGAATGGGGTACCTTGCATTCCTATTGGCTGACATTTTTAAATCAGCAAATAGGATTAGAGCTACTGAAATCCTATTGGCTGTTCAAATGTCTGATTTCAAAATTTCAGCCAATAGGAATGCAAGGTACCCCAATAAATATGGGGTATCTTGCATTCAATCTTTAGTGTGCAACGTACGATCGCATGAAGAGGAGCCTCCACACCGCTGAAGACCGCTGCTGAGGATCCGTGCATCGGTGAAGCCACCTCCATGCCGCCTTTGCTCCGGATGAAGATAGAAGATGATGGAGCCGTCTGGAAGAAGAACTCCGCTGGACTTCAGGAATGGTGAATACCTATTTGCTGCTTATTTTTTTTTTTAAGATTAGGGATTTAATGGGCTGTAAAAAAGCTGATTGCCCTTTTCAGGGCAATGCCCATACAAATGGGTTTTTTTTACTGTTAGGGGGAACTTAATATTTTTTAAATGTAAAAGAGCTGTTTAACTTAGGGAAATGCCCTACAAAAAACCTCTTTAAGGGCTATTGGTAGTTTATGGGGTGTTTTTATTTGGGGGGGGGGGGTATTTTCATAGGGATTAGGTTCAATTTTTTATTTTTGATCATTTTGTTTATTTTTTCTGTAAGTTTAGAGTTTTTTATATTTTGTCATTTTAAATAAAATTTTTTGTAATTTAATGTTAGTATTGGTGTTAATTTAGGGGGTGTTGCTTTGTGGGGGGGTTGGTGGATTAGGGGTTAATAGGTTAATTAGGTTTATTGCGATGTGGGGGTTTGGCAGTTTAGGGGTTAATATTTTAATTATGTTATTTGTGGATTAGGGATTAATTACTTTATTATTTTGCGATGTGGGGGTTGGTGGTTTAGGTGTTTGTTAATACTTTGTGCGAGAGGATAGTTTTTTTTTTTTATACTTTGTACGGGCGGTTAGGTTTTTCTTTTATTTCGTGTGGGCGGTTACGTGTTTTTTAGTTTATTTGTGCGGACGGTTGCGTGTTTTTTTCTTTTTAAGGCTTCGGGTTTGCCTACGCTGCATCCAGGTGGATTCCGAAAATGGCGCAGTCAATATTCCTTTGAGGATGCATGCGCAACTGGCGACGGACACGTTACAAACGCGATTATAGTATAGATATTAATATAACAATGTTGGTTGTGCAAAACTGGGTAATGGGAAGTAAAGTCGTTGTCTATCTTTCTAAACAACAATTTTAGTGTTGACTGTCCCTTTTAGATACCTAGGTAGGTGTCTGGAGCACTACATGCCAATAAATAGTGCACAACTGCTGCCATATAGTGCTCCAGACACATGCACGCTCCTGAGCTCCCTGCTTTTCAACAAAAGATACAAAGAAAATTTGATCATAGTAGTAATTTAGAAGGTTGTTTAAAACTGCATGCTGTATCTGCATCATGAAAAGAAAAGATTTGTTTTTTATACCCCTTTAAGGGATAGCTAATTTTTTTCTATCATAATTCATCATGTCAGAATTTTGACTTTTTACTCTATGAAATTAGCTAGGATCAAGATGAAAAACAGCCATCTTTGTCTTTTTAACCCCTTAAGGACCACAGCACTTTTCCATTTTCTGACCATTTGGGACCAGGGCTATTTTTGCATTTCTGCAGTGTTTGTGTTTAGCTGTAATTTTCCTCTTACTCATTTACTGTAACCACACATATTATATACCGTTTTTCTCGCCATTAAATGTACTTTCTAAATATATCATTATTTTCATAATATCTTATAATTTACTATAAAACAAATATATAAAATATGAGGAACAAATTGAAAAAAACACACTTTTTCTAACTTTGACCCCCAAAATCTGTTACACATCTACAACCACAAAAAAACACCCATGCTAAATAGTTTCTAAATTTTGTCCTGAGTTTAGAAAAACCCAATGTTTACATGTTCTTTGCTTTTTTTGCAAGTTATAGGGCAATAAGTACAAGTAGCACTTTGCTATTTCCAAACCACTTTTTTTCAAAATTAACGCTAGTTACATTGGTATACTGATATCTTTAAGGAATCCCTGAATATCCCTTGACATGTATATATATATTTTTTTAGAAGACATCCCAAAATATTGATCTAGGCCCATTTTGGTATATTTTCTTCCACCATTTCACCGCCAAATGCGATCAAATAAAAGAAATCGTTCACTTTTTCACATTTTTTTTCACAAACTTTAGGTTTCTCACTGAAATTATTTACAAACAGCTTGTGCAATTATGGTTGTAAATGCTTCTCTGGGATCCCCTTTGTTCAGAAATAGCAGATATATATGGCTTTGGCGTTGCTTTTTGGTAATTAGAAGGCTGCTAAATGCCGCTGTGCACCACACGTGTATTATGCCCAGCAGTGAAGGGGTAATTAGGGAGCTTGTAGGGTTAATTTTAGCTTTATTGTACTGTAGTAGACAACCCAAAGTATTGATCTAGGCCCATTTTGGTATATTTCATGCCACCATTTCACCGCCAAATGCGATCAAATAAAAAAAATCGTTCACTTTTTCACAATTGTTTTCACACACTTTGTTTCTCACTGAAATTATTTGCAAACAGCTTGTGCAATTATGGCACAAATGGTTGTAAATGCTTCTCTGGGATCCCCTTTGTTCAGAAATAGCAGACATATATGGCTTTGGCGTTGCTTTTTGGCAATTGGAAGGCTGCTAAATGCCGCTGCGCATACCGCTGGTATTATGACCAGCAGTGAAGGAGTTAATTAGGTAGCTTGTAAGGAGCTTGCAGGGTTAATTTTAGCTTTAGTGTAGAGATCAGTCTCCCACCTGACACATCACAACCCCTGATCCCTCCCAAACAGCTCTCTTTCCTCCCACTCCCCACAATTGTCCCTGCCATCTTAAGTACTGGCAGAAAGTCTGCCAGTATTAAAATAAAAGGTATATATATATTTTTTTATATATATATATATATATATATATATTTTAAAAACAATGTATTATGCTGTGTAGGATCCCCCCTTAGCCCACAACCTCCCTGATTCCCCCTAAACAGCTCTCTAACCCTCCCCCTCTACCTTATTTGTGCCATCTTGGGTACTTGCAGCTGTCTGCCAGTACCCAGTTTACAATAAAATGTATTTTTTTTTCATTTTATTACCTATTTTTCTGTAGTGTAGCTTCCACCTCTCAAAAACCAACCCCCCACCCCCTCCCAGATCCCTTCGATCATAATTCCCTCCCTCCAATCTCTCACTTTTTGGGGCAAATGTTCCATAGTGTAATGGTTCCCACCCGCTCCCGCCCTGTGCACGCACCCACCCCCGTGCACGCTCCGTGCGCACTCCCGGTGACTCTGCCCGCGATCCCGCCCCCCCTCTGATGTCAACCCGCCATCGATGGCTGCCCACCCGCCTCCCACCCACCAACGATCACGGCCATTGATGTCCGATGCAGAGAGGACCACAGAGCGGCTCTCTCTGCATCGGATGGCTAAAAACTGTTATAGCAGGATTCCTCAATATAGAGGCATCACTGCAATAACAGGAAAGTGGCTAGATGCGATCAGGATCGCTTTCAAAGACCAACGACATACGGGTACGGGTACATCCTCGGTCGTTAAATGCATTTTTTTGCAGGACGTACCCCATACGTTGTTGGTCGTTAAGGGGTTAACTAACTTTGCAACACATGTAAACAATTCAAAACTGGTTAAACATTACTTTAAAGGGATACTAAACACAATTTTTTCTCTTTCATGATTCAGATAGAGCATGCAATTTTAAGCAACTTTCTAATTTACTCCTATTATAATTTTTTATTCGTTCTCTTGTTATCTTTATTTTAAAAGAAGGAATGTAAGCTAAGCAGCCGGTCCATTTTTGGTTCACCACCCTTTTGTAGTTCTTGTTGATTGGTGGCTACATTTAATAAAGATTCCATGAGAAGAAAAAACAAAATTTATGCTTACCTGATAAATTTATTTCTCTTGTGGTGTATCCAGTCCACGGATTCATCCATTACTTGTGGGATATTCTCCTTCCCAACAGGAAGCTGCAAGAGGATCACCCACAGCAGAGCTGTCTATATAGCTTCTCCCCTAACTGCCACCTCCCAGTCATTCGACCAAAGACAAGCAAGAGAAAGGAGAAACTATAGGGTGCAGTGGTGACTGTAGTTTAAAAATTAAAAAACACGGAGCTCCTAGGCCATGCTTAAATAAAGTACTTATTTACAGAAAAAGGCTCAGCTAAATTCTTATATAGATTTCTCCCAACTCATTTATAAAGGAAGGACACTTTGCCGGAGATAACTTTTATTACTATCTGCGATTTTTATAACACTTTGGAGAGGGCACTGCTGTATTGCAAGGTGTGAGATACCTGGGCCTGCCTACACCTCTACTAGTTTCAGTAGCTACAGGACGGTGCCAGCGATTGATCTAATAATGGAGGAGACCCAGGGGATACTATATGCCCTATTGCAAGGACTAGATCGGCAGATCACGAACTGCTTTTCCGAGCTAACGGACACTCTGAGGTCAGCATCTAAAAGAAAGACCAAGGGCACGCTTGCGATTGAGGAGGTCGGAGATACAGGGAAAGAATCGTCATTAGACTGCCTTTTGGTGGAGCGACTCCCTCTACCGCTGCTCCACGGTTGTGGGGGGGATCAAGATTACCCCTTGACAGACCAAAATGACCCGCTATTTGTAGATTGTACAATCGTGGGGAGTAAAATAGAAGCTCCAGAACAGACCCAGCGGAGGGTGGAACTGCGGCAGTCATCGGACCCCAAGCTGTTTTATATAACATCGGAGATGCCTCGCTCCCCTTTGGCTTTTAGCAGTAGCAAGGTGCCTACTCACTACAGTGGAGATCTGGAGCCCTCTTCGTTGTTTCCTGCGCAGGTTTGCTTGTGGCGGACTGACTGCTCCTTGCTGTCGAGACCCACCGGCACAATTGTGGCGCAGATTCCAGGCCGTTATCTTGCTACTGAGGTGTCCTTGGACCTCACATACACAGGCATGGCTTCCTCTAGACTGGGTGTCGGATGAGTTGGACTCTGAATATCTGCCTGAGCCCTTACTTTACGAAGTTGGGCAAATGACTGGTACAATTTCTTTCTACATAGGAGTCCACTGAACTTTTATCTGTTTTTCTCAGTTGATACAGCTTTTCCCTTAACCGTAATCTATGTTTGCCTGCTCTTAATCTTCATAACTAATGGTGGCAGATATGTTAGATGTTGCTTTAGCAGTGTTTGGGCTAATATAATCTAGTCTTAGTTAAGCGAGACCTGTTAATTATTTTGTTGAGGATAGAGAGCTGCGAGGTAGACTCATTTAACAAATACACTAATTTATTCACTGTAATGTGTATTAATGTTCCAGTTCATTGTGTACATTTGCATACCTGCATTAATATTTGGAGTGGAGACGTTAGTGTATTACTTGTGATTAGAGTTCTTAGTTGCGTAGGTTTAAAATATAAAGTTACATGCCCCTTTGTATCTGTATGGATCTCCATATATTGTTGCATCACTGGTTATGTATATTGTGATAACTCCATATCTCCTAGTAGTCTCAAACTCAGCTTATATGGTCTGATAATTTATGATATTATTAAGAGTTACACTACTGCTGTCTGTAATGTTCACCATGTATATAAGTATCAAAATAAGTATGTCTGTTCAGAGGAATTCTTTTGCGGGAAAGGGTCATGCTATGCCTTTGAAATCTGTATAGTTCTTACCTATATCTTGACAGTTCTATCTGTGTATACTTTGTACTTTGATATTACCTAGCACTGTGTTCATAACTGCTTATTTCACTCTACTCTACTAACTATAGGTCCTAATAATATATTCTGATATCCTTAACATAGTGATGTATGCTGCTATATTCGTTGTGAGCACGAGTTGACCTGCCTATTGATTCTCATTTCTATAAAAATGCCAGTGTTGTAGATCCTTGCTCATGAAACCTATATCTAGATCTAGATTTTTACTAAGGACTTCCTAGCTGTATAGATGCAAATCCGGTATATACTTTCAAATCACTCTGAGTTAGAAAGTCCACTATAGACACACTAATTGTATGTCAGGATGCTGCTGTGTATATGGATACTATATGTTTACTTAGAAGGGTTCTGTATGTTAATCTAAGCTTGTTCTACTGGTTGCGGCCGGGCCAGTGGAATTGGCATTATTCATAAGGAACCCGCCCGGGGCTCGTCTCCTCCCTTTCCCGCCAGTACTTGTTGCCTGCGGGTCATACCCCTACTCCCTTTTCCCTTGTCGCCGGTAGATGGCATCTCCCCAGGAGAGGAGCTCCTCTAGAAGCCCCCTATATCTTATCTTATACCATGTTTCATATCATCTATCTTATATCTCATATTACATACATCCTGATACCCTGCTGTGAGAATAATTGCTCCAGAATGTAATCTGATCCATATTATACATAAAAGCCTAGGGACTTTGGGCAGGTTTCTACTTAAGTATATGTATAGAGTTCAGCTATAATGATGACAGCCTGGGAAATTTGTAAACTCCAATATAACCTATGACTCCGTCCCCCACCCTCACCTTTAGCTACTGTCCACCCTTATTTTAGGTGGACAAATAAGCGGTATTAACCCGCCATACATATCGCTTTGTTATAAGTTGCTCTCAGCCTTCTGTCTATAAAGAAAATGAGGCACTTTGCCCTCCGCTCACGTGTATCTAGTAGGAGCAACTTGTTATGACTCCCTATAATTTGTCAATCTTCAAATAATAAATACACTTATTTTATAATTAATATATCACTCTATAGGAAGTATAACTTTCTCGGGTTGTTTAAATTCTATCATTTTCTTATGTGTTTATATAGGAAACAAAAGGAAAAAAGAGGTAATGCTTGATTATATGTATTTGACTTTGTACTTTTGTTGAGATACATATATAATACTTGAATTAAGATCTTTTTATTCTCTTATATGTAAAGGTTTCAGTGTCCAATGGATAAACAATGTCTTGTATGCAAAAATTACCAAAGTGATGCAAAATGTACATTATGTTCATGTTCTATCTTTTTCTTGTATTGCCTCAATAAAAACCTTTGATTAAAAAAAAAAAAAATTAAAAAACACCTGCCTTAAAATGACAGGGCGGGCCGTGGACTGGATACACCACAAGAGAAATAAATTTATCAGGTAAGCATAAATTTTGTTTTCTCTTGTAAGGTGTATCTAGTCCACGGATTCATCCATTACTTGTGGGATACCAATACCAAAGCTATAGGACACGGATGAAGGGAGGGACAAGGCAGGCGCTTAAATGGAAGGCACCACTGCCTGTAAGACCTTTCTCCCAAAAATAGCCCCCGAAGAAGCAAAAGTATCAAATTTGTAGAATTTAGAAAAAGTATGAAGCGAAGACCAAGTCGCCGCCTTACAAATCTGTTCAACAGAAGCCTCATTTTTAAAGGCCCATGTGGAAGCCACCGCTCTAGTGGAATGAGCTGTAATTCTTACAGGAGGCTGCTGGCCAGCAGTCTCATAAGCTAAGCGGATTATACTTCTTAACCAAAAAGAAAGAGAAGTTGCTGAAGCCTTTTGGCCTTTCCTCTGTCCAGAGTAGACAACAAACAATGCAGATGTTAGTAGCTTGTAAATAAAACTTTAAAGCATGAACCACGTCAAGATTGTGTAATAGACGTTCCTTCTTTGAAGAAGGATTAGGACACAGTGACGGAACAACAATCTCTTGATTGATATTCTTATTGGATACCACCTTAGGAAGAAACCCAGGTTTGGTACGCAAAACTACCTTATCTGCATGGAAGATCAGATAAGGGGAATCACACTGCAAGGCAGATAACTCTGAAACTCTTCGAGCCGAAGAGATAGCTACCAAGAACAGAACTTTCCAAGATAAAAGCTTGATATCTATGGAATGCAGAGGTTCAAACGGAACCCCTTGAAGAACTTTAAGAACTAAATTTAAACTCCATGGCAGAGCAACAGGTTTAAACACAGGCTTGATTCTAACTAAAGCCTGACAAAACGCCTGAACGTCTGGAACATCAGCCAGACGCTTGTGCAAAAGAATAGACAGAGCAGAAATCTGTCCCTTTAAGGAACTAGCTGACAATCTCTTCTCCAATCCTTCTTGGAGAAAAGACAATATCCTGGGAATCCTGACTTTACTCCATGAGTAACCCTTGGATTCACACCAATGAAGATATTTACACCATATCTTATGATAGATTTTCCTGGTGACAGGCTTTAGAGCCTGAATTAAGGTATCAATGACCGACTCGGAAGAACCACGTTTTGACAAAATCAAGCGTTCAATCTCCAAGCAGTCAGACGCAGAGAAATTAGATTTGGATGTTTGAAGAGACCTTGAAATAGAAGGTCCTGCCTCAGCGGCAGAGTCCAAGGTGGAAAGAATGACATGTCCACCAGATCTGCGTACCAAGTCCTGCATGGCCACGCAGGAGCTATCAAAATCACCGAAGCTCTCTCCTGCTTGATCTTGGCAATCAGACGAGGGAGCAGAGGAAACGGTGGAAACACATAAGCCAGGTTGAAAGACCAAGGCGCTGCTAGAGCATCTATCAGCGCTGCCTTGGGATCCCTGGACCTGAACCCATAACAAGGAAGCTTGGCGTTCTGACGACACGCCATGAGATCCAGTTCTGGTTTGCCCCAAAGTTGAATCAACTGTGCAAACACCTCCGGATGGAGTTCCCACTCGCCCGGATGAAAAGTCTGTCGACTTAGAAAATCCGCCTCCCAGTTCTCTACTCCTGGGATATGGATAGCTGATAGATGGCAAGAGTGAACCTCTGAAAAATATAAAAAGATAATCAGTGCGCCAACGGTCCAATGACTGTTGTATATATATAAAATATTGTTAACTATATAAGTGACTGTCAAAAAACAATTGTTAAGAGACTGGAGCCAGATGTTTTAGCTCCTATGCAGATAAATAAAGGATAATATAGTAATAATACGTTATTAATACGTTATAGAAAACTCATTAACGAATAAGTTGATATAGCAATTAAAAACAAAGTATGAGTCATATAGTGGACAAGATGTTGTTGAGGTTTATAAATGAGACAGTCCCAAACACAAAGTCCTATTGTATTCGAATATAATATGGATAATATCCAGGTCACAGGTGGCAAGCAGCTTCTTCAAACGATCCCTGTTGGTGACCCAGGGCGAATAACTAGATAGATAGTGAGATAAAAGAAGGCGCCAACATAGTGCAGATATCAATGGGGTAGGACACGCAATACATGTAAGTCAATATACTTACAGGATTTCAGACACTTGATAAGTGTCACAAAAGCCTCCTGGACCCTCAGAGTCGTCCAGCTAACTCCCACTCCACTGTGGTAGGAAGAATCCGCTCGTATCTACCGGCTGTAGTGGCTCCGCTATTGGTCTCAGCTCCAGACTGTGTTCCGAATTGACAGACCTGTGGCCAGCTCAGGATATACAAATGCGATCAGTGCTCTCCGGTGAGGAGTCAAAAGACCTTTTGCACCTGAGGAAACGGTCACGTACAGACCGAGAAACGTTGTGCCATTAAAGTCTTATTTATTTTTAAGATTGTAGCCACGAACTTTCATTTACATTTTTAACTTGTAAACTTGTTTTTGCCACAACATCACCTACTTTTGAGTTGTCTTGCCTTTTGACTCCTCACCGGAGAGCACTGATCGCATTTGTATATCCTGAGCTGGCCACAGGTCTGTCAATTCGGAACACAGTCTGGAGCTGAAACCAATAGCGGAGCCACTACAGCCGGTAGATACGAGCGGATTCTTCCTACCACAGTGGAGTGGGAGTTAGCTGGACGACTCTGAGGGTCCAGGAGGCTTTTGTGACACTTATCAAATGTCTGAAATCCTGTAAGTATATTGACTTACATGTATTGCGTGTCCTACCCCATTGATATCTGCACTATGTTGGCGCCTTCTTTTATCTCACTATCTAAAGAGTGAACCTCTGCCCATAGAATTATTTTTGAAACCTCCAAAATTGCTAGGGAACTCCTTGTTCCCCCTTGATGGTTGATGTAAGCTACAGTCATGATGTTGTCCGACTGAAATCTGATGAACCTGACCGCAGCTAGCTGAGGCCAAGCCTGAAGAGCATTGAATATCGCTCTTAGTTACAGAATGTTTATCGGAAGGAGTGTCTCCTCCTGAGTCCACAAGCCCTGAGTCTTCAGGGAGTTCCAGACTGCACCCCAGCCCAGAAGGCTGGCATCTGTCATTACTATTATCCAATCTGGCCTGCGGAAGGTCATACCCTTGGACAGATGGACCCGAGATAACCACCAGAGAAGAGACTCCCTGGTCTCTTGATCCAGATTTAGTAGAGGGGACAAATCTGTGTAATCCCCATTCCACTGACTGAGCATGCAGAGTTGCAGCAGTCTGAGATGTAGGCGGGCAAACGGCACTATGTCCATTGCCGCTACCATTAAGCCGATTACTTCCATACATTGAGCCACTGAAGGGCGAGAAGTAGAATAAAGAACACGGCAGGAATTTAGAAGTTTTGACAACCTGGCCTCTGTCAGGTAAATCTTAATTTCTACAGAATCTATCAGAGTTCCTAAGAAGGAAACTCTTGTGAGAGGGGATAGAGAACTTTTTTCTTCGTTCACTTTCCACCCGTGCGACCTCAGAAATGCCAGAACAATGTCCGTGTGAGACCTGGCAACTTGAAAAGTCGACGCCTGTATCAGAATGTCGTCTCAGTAAGGGGCTACTGCTATAGCCCGCGGCCTTAGGACCGCTAGAAGGGACCCTAGAACCTTTGTAAAGATTCTTGGTGCCGTGGCCAACCCGAAGGGAAGAGCCACAAACTGGTAGTGCCTGTATTGACCCTCCTGGATCATAGGAAGGATGGTTCGAATAGTCTCCATCTTGAAGGATGGGACTCTGAGAAATTTGTTTAAGATCTTGAGATCTAAGATAGGTCTGAATGTTCCCTCTTTCTTGGGAACAACAAACAGATTTGAATAAAAGCCCTGTCCCTGTTCCTCCTGCGGAACTGGGTGGATCACTCCCATAACTAGGAGGTCTTGAACACAATGTAAGAATGCTTCTCTCTTTATCTGGTTTGCAAATAAAAGTGAGAGATGAAATCTCTCTTTTGGGGGAGAGGTTTTGAATTCCAGAAGATAACCCTTGGACACAATTTCCAATGCCCAGGGATCCTGGACATCTCTTGCCCAAGCCTGGGCGAAGAAAGAGATTCTGCCCCCTACTAGATCCATTTCCGGATCGGGGGCTGCTCCTTCATGCTGTCTTAGAGGCAGCAGCAGGCTTCTTGGCCTGTTTCCCCTTGTTCCAAGCCTGGTTAGGTCTCCAGACCGCTTAGACTGGGCAAAAGTTCCCTCTTGTTTTGTGTTAGAGGAAGTTGAAGCTGCGCCACTCTTGAAGTTTCGAAAGGGCCAAAAACTAGACTGTTTGGTCCTTAATTTGTTGGACCTGTCTTGAGGAAGGGCATGACCTTTTCCTCCAGTGATGTCAGAAATGATCTCCTTCAGTCCAGGCCCGAATAGGATCTGTCCTTTGAAGGGAATGTTGAGAAGTTTAGACTTTGAAGTCACGTCAGCTGACCAGGATTTAAGCCATAGCGCCCTACGCGCCTGAATAGCAAAACCTGAATTTTTAGCCGTTAGCTTGGTTAAATGAACAACGGCGTCAGAAACAAATGAATTGGCTAGCTTAAGGGCCCTAAGCTTGTCAATAATATCTTCCAACGGGGTTTCAACCTGTAGAGCCTCCTCTAGGGACTCAAACCAGAAAGCCGCGGCAGCAGTGACTGGGGCAATGCATGCAAGAGGCTGGAGAATAAAACCTTGTTGAATAAAATTTTTCTTAAGGTAACCCTCTAATTTTTTATCCATTGGATCTAGAAAAGCACAACTGTCCTCGACAGGGGTAGTGGTACGCTTAGCTAGTGTAGAAACTGCTCCCTCCACCTTAGGGACCGTCTGCCATAAGTCCCGTGTAGCGGCGTCTATTGGAAACATCTTTTTAAAAACAGGAGGGGGAGAGAATGGTACACCTGGTCTTTCCCATTCCTTAGTAATAATTTCAGAAAACCTTTTAGGGATTGGAAAAACATCAGTGTAAGTAGGTACTGCATAGTATTTATCCAATCTACATAATTTCTCTGGGACTACAATAGTGTCACAGTCGTCCACAGTTGCTAAAACCTCCCTGAGCAATACGCGGAGGTGTTCAAGCTTAAATTTAAATGTAGACATATCAGAATCAGATTGAAGTATCTTCCCTGAATCAGAAAAATCACCCACAGATTGAAGCTCCCCTGCTTCAGCTTCATTATATTATGAGGGTGTATCAGAGATAGCTACTAAAGCGTCAGAGAGCTCTGTATTTATTCTAGTGCCAGAGCTGTCTCGCTTTCCTTGCAATCCTGGCAGTTTAGATAATACCTCTGTAAGGGTATGATTAATAACTGCCGCCATGTCTTGCAAGGTATACGCAATGGGCGCGCTAGATGTACTTGGCGTCCCCTGAGCGGGATTTATAGGATCTGACACGTGGGGAGAGTTAGATGGCATAACTTCCTTCTTGTCAATTTCTTCTGGTGATACATTTTTTAAAGCCAGAATATGGTCTTTGTAATCTATAGTAAAATCAGTGCATTTGGTACACATTCTAAGAGGAGGTTCCACAATGGCTTCTAAACATAATGAAAAATGAGTTTCCTCTATGTCAGACATGTTTGAACAGACTAGTAATGAGACCAGCAAGCTTGGAAAACACTTTAATAACTGTGAACAAGCAAAAAATAAAAACGGTACTGTGCCTTTAAGAGAAAAAAAACAATCACAGAAACTGCTAAAACAGTGAAAAAAGCAGTAAATCTTACAAAATTTTTACAGTGTGTATAATAGGCTGAAAGAGCATTGCACCCACTTGCAAATGGATGATTAACCCCTTAGTTTCAAAACCGGATAAAAAAAACGATATAAACGTTTTTAAACAGTCACAACAAACTGCCACAGCTCTTCTGTGGCCCTACCTGCCCATACAACGACTTTGGAAGGCACAAAAACCCCTTAGAGAGGTCCTATATGTTCAGGGGACTCCTTCAGGGAAGCTGGATGTCTCAAGCTGCAAAAACTAATGGAAAATAGGCCCCTCCCAACCTGTACTCACAGTGAGAGGGCCTTAAAAAACTATCCCTAGGCAAAATCTAGTCAGCCATGTGGAAAAACTGGGCCCCAGAATAAAGTTTTATCACCAATATGAAATAAACGTTTATACACCTCAAGCAAACATTATATCTATTCAGTAATGTGAGTAAATAATAAAAATATTACCCTTTACAGCAAGCATGATACCAGTCGTTATTAAATCACTGTAATCAGGCTTACCTTAAATAAATCCGGTACTGTCAGCATTTTCTAGCTTATCATTTCTCTAGAAAAATTTAAAACTGCACATACCGCAGAGCAGGAGACCCTGCATGCTATTCCCCCAGCTGAAGTTACCCATCTCTTAAGTTATGTGTGAGAACAGCAATGGATCTTAGTTACAACCTGCTAAGATCATCAAAGACCACAGGCAGACTCTTCTTCAACTTTCTGCCTAAGGCTAAAATAGAACAACTCCGGTACCATTTGAAAATAACAAACATTTGATTGAAGATAAACTACATTAATGCACCACATCTCTCTAGCTGCTTCCCTTGTCGAGAGCTGCAAGAGAATGACTGGGAGGTGGCAGTTAGGGGAGGAGCTATTTAGACAGCTCTGCTGTGGGTGATCCTCTTGCAGCTTCCTGTTGGGAAGGAGAATATCCCACAAGTAATGGATGAATCCGTGGACTGGATACACCTTACAAGAGAAATTGATAATAGTAGTAAAATAGAAAGTTGCTTAAAATTACATGCTCTATCTGAATCATGAAAGAAATTAAAAGTAGCTAGCCTTATTTGTAACTAATTATCCAAGGTTGTTCAAACCAAGAACCTCTGCTATATAAACCAAAATAAAAAAATACACTTAATGTGCCATAAAACATGTTGAGATATGTGCATATCCTAAAAGGGCTAAGTAAGTAAACATAGTTTGCATACAAAAATTTTAAAAAAAATTGCTGGCAAGTATTTTTAAATATTTTTCAAAAATAAGCAAAATTACTTAGTCTGGTCCACCCCCCTTATCAGTGTTTAGCATCAGAAACACAGGCATTGTGTTTTAACTGAGTTCACAGCAGCTTATTTGCTTCTAGGCAAGCTCCAGCAGATAATGAGTGTTAACGTCTTGCATTCTACCAAAGCAACAATAGATATAGATGCAGCCATAGAAGGAATTGTGTCTAGGGAGTCAGAGCTGTACAATTGGAAACTTAAAAGAAAGGGTTAATGGCGAGGCACTACAGTATAAATTTGCAATTAAAGTACATATTATTATATTTTGTCTCTATCCCAACTTGTTTTATGTCCCTTTAAAGAGACAAGTGAAATGTACACTTTCATGATAAAGACAGAGTGCACAATTTTAAACAAAATGTTCAGTTTACGTCTATTACCATAGTTACCTATTTCTCTTGGCATATTTGTTGAAACTTAGCTCTTTCCATGAGAGCATACAGAGGTAGGCTAAGAAGTGTGCATGTGTCTGGATCATTATGGGGCCGATTAATCAAATGTCTGTACGACATGATCCGCTCAGCGGATCATGTCTGACAGACATTGCTGAATGCCATCAGCATACGCTGTCGGCATTTAGCATTGCACAAGCAGTTCTGGTAAACTGCTCGTGCAATGCCGCCCCCTGAAGATTTGTGGCCAATCGGCTGCTAGCAGGGGGTGTCAATCAACCTGATCGTATAGGATTGGGCGGATTGATGTCTGAAGCCTTAGAGGCGGCGGACCAGTTAAGGAGAAGCATTTTTAAGACCGCTGCTTCTTAACTGCTGTTTCCGGGGAGCCTGCGGAAATAGTGGCATCAGGGGCCATTCGGCCCTTGATAAATCGGCCCCTATATGTCAACAGTGTTAGTAGTATTATACAAGCAACCAATGATTTAGGGCAAGGAGCAGACAATTAATAATAAAGATCCTGTCAATACTGCAAGGTCCCTCAGAAATATAGACACATACATTACAATATGCTGATAGAAAAAAGATTTTACGTGATTGCTCTCCATGCTGTCTAGTTTTTTTTATTGGACAGCAAGAGTTAAAACATTAACAAATATTCAGAATTGCGCTAACCACCAGTAAGCAGACTTGATGTCACAGCAAACAGTGCTTTACCAGCGTATATAGTCCTTTCATGACAAATAACTATCAGTCAACACATGTAGAGGTTTTGTCAACAGCTGTTAGACAGTTAGAACTAGCTTCTATTAGTATATAACAGATATTAAAGGCATATGAAACCCATAATATTTCAATTAACTTCTATTATTTATTTTATTCTTTTACGGCTAGATTTGGAGTTTGGCGGCCAAGGGGGTGCGTTAGCTACGCAGGCTTTTTTCTGGCCGCACCATAAAAATAACTCTGGTATCGAGAGTCCAAAAAAATGCTGCGTTAGGCTCCAAAAAAGGAGCGTAGAGCATTTTTACCGCAAATGCAACTCTCGATACCAGAGTTGCTTACGGACGCGGCCAGCCTCAAAAACGTGCTCGTGCACGATTCCCCCATAGGAAACAATGGGGCTGTTTGAGCTGAAAAAAAACCTAACACCTGCAAAAAAGCCGATAGAATGCGAACAGCCAATAGAATGCGAGCTCAATCTGATTGGCTGATTGGATCAGCCAATCGGATTGAACTTGATTCTGATTGGCTGATTCCATCAGCCAATCAGAATATTCCTACCTTAATTCCGATTGGCTGATAGAATCCTATCAGCCAATCGGAATTCGAGGGACGCCATCTTGGATGACGTCCCTTAAAGGAACCGTCATTCGTCGGGAGACGCCGGAAGAAGAGGATGGATCTGCTTCGGCTGCTTCAAGATGGACCCGCTCCGCACCGGATGGAAGAAGATCGAAGATGCCGCTTGGATGAAGATGTTTGCCGGTCCGGATGTCCTCTTCTTGCCGGATAGGAGGAAGACTTTGGAGCCTCTTCTGGACCTCTTCAGCACCGGATGCCAGGACGGATCGGTGATACCTGGTGAGGTGAAGACAAGGTAGGAAGATCTTCAGGGGCTTAGTGTTAGGTTTCTTTAAGGGGGGTTTGGGTTAGATTAGGGGTATGTGGGTGGTGGGTTGTAATGTTGGGGGGGGGGTATTGTATGTTTTTTTTTACAGGCAAAAGAGCTGATTTTCTTGGGGCATGCCCCGCAAAGGGCCCTGTTCAGGGCTGGTAAGGTAAAAGAGCTTTTAACTTTATTAATTTAGAATAGGGTAGGGCATTTTTTTATTTTGGGGGTCTTTGTTATTTTATTAGGGGGCTTAGAGTAGGTGTAATTAGTTTAAAATTGTTGTAATATTTTTCTTATGTTTGTAAATATTTTTTTATTTTTTGTAACTTAGTTCTTTTTTATTTTTTGTACTTTAGTTAGTTTATTTCATTGTAGTTATTTGTAGGAATTGTATTTAATTTATTTATTGCTAGTGTAGTGTTAGGTTTTATTGTAGGTAATTGTAGGTATTTTATTTAATTAATTTAATGATAGTATAGTGTTAGGTTTAATTATAACTTAGGTTAGGATTTATTTTACAGGTAATTTTGTTATTATTTTAACTAGGTAACTATTAAATAGTTCTTAACTATTTAATAGCTATTGTACCTGGTTAAAATAATTACAAAGTTGCCTGTAAAATAAATATTAATCCTAAAATAGCTACAATGTAATTATAATTTATATTGTAGCTATATTAGGATTTATTTTACAGGTAAGTATTTAGCTTTAAATAGGAATAATTTATTTAATAAGAGTTAATTAATTTCGTTAGATTTAAATTATATTTAATTTAGGGGGGTGTTAGTGTTAGGGTTAGACTTAGCTTTAGGGGTTAATCCATTTATTATAGTAGCGGTGAGCTCCGGTCGTCAGATTAGGGGTTAATAATTGAAGTTAGGTGTCGGCGATGTTAGGGAGGGCAGATTAGGGGTTAATACTATTTATGATAGGGTTAGTGAGGCGGATTAGGGGTTAATACATTTATTATAGTAGCGGTGCGGTCCGCTCGGCAGGTTAGGGGTTAATCAGTGTAGGCAGGTGGAGGCGACGTTGAGGGGGGCAGGTTAGGGGTTAATAAATATAATACAGGGGTCGGCGGTGTTAGGGGCAGCAGATTAGGGGTACATAGCTATAATGTAGGTGGCGGCGCTTTGCGGTCGGCAGATTAGGTGTTAATTATTGTAAGTAGCTGGCGGCGACGTTGTGGGGGGCAGGTTAGGGGTTAATAATTATAATACAGGGGTCGGCGGGGTTAGGGGCAGCAGATTAGGGGTACATAGGGATAATTTAGCTGGCGGCGCTTTACGGTCGGCAGATTAGGGGTTAAAAAAAAAATTCGAGTGGCGGCGATGTGGGGGGACCTCAGTTTAGGGGTACATAGGTAGTTTATGGGTGTTAGTGTACTTTAGGGTACAGTAGTTAAGAGCTTTATGAACCGGCGTTAGCCCAGAAAGCTCTTAACTCCTGCTTTTTTTCTGCGGCTGGAGTTTTGTCGTTAGAGCTCTAACGCTCACTTCAGAAACGACTCTAAATACCGGAGTTAGAAAGATCCCATTGAAAAGATAGGATACGTAATTTACGTAAGGGGATCTGCGGTATGGAAAAGTCGCGGCTGAAAAGTGAGCGTTAGACCCTATTTTCAGTGACTCCAAATACCGGCGGTAGCCTAAAACCAGCGTTAGGAGCCTCTAACGCTGGTTTTCACGGCTACCGCCAAACTCTAAATCTAGGCCTTAGTATTGTTTGTTGAAGGATCAGCAATGCACTACTGGGGGTTAACTGAAAATATCAGGTGAGCCAATGAAAAACAGAATTTATGTTTACCTGATAAATTACTTTCTCCAACGGTGTGTCCGGTCCACGGCGTCATCCTTACTTGTGGGATATTCTCTTCCCCAACAGGAAATGGCAAAGAGCCCAGCAAAGCTGGTCACATGATCCCTCCTAGGCTCCGCCTACCCCAGTCATTCGACCGACGTTAAGGAGGAAAATTTGCATAGGAGAAACCATATGTTACCGTGGTGACTGTAGTTAAGAAAATAAATTATCAGACCTGATTAAAAAAACCAGGGCGGGCCGTGGGCCCGACACACCCTTGGAGAAAGTAATTTATCAGGTAAACAAAAATTCTGTTTTCTCCAACATAGGTGTGTCCGGTCCACGGCGTCATCCTTACTTGTGGGAACCAATACCAAAGCTTTAGGACACGGATGAAGGGAGGGAGCAAATCAGGTCACCTAAATGGAAGGCACCACGGCTTGCAAAACCTTTCTCCCAAAAATAGCCTCAGAAGAAGCAAAAATATCAAACTTGAAAATTTAGTAAAAGTGTGCAGTGAAGACCAAGTCGCTGCCCTACATATCTGATCAACAGAAGCCTCGTTCTTGAAGGCTCATGTGGAAGCCACAGCCCTAATGGAAGGAACTGTGATCCTTTCAGGAGGCTGCCGTCCGGCAGTCTCGTAAGCCAATCTGATGATGCTTTTAATCCAAAAAGAGAGAGAGATAGAAGTAGCTTCTTGACCTCTCCTTTTACCAGAATAAACAACAAACAAGGAAGATGTTTGTCTAAAATCCTTTGCAGCATCTAAACAGAAATTTAGAGCGCGAACAACATCCAAATTGTGCAACAAACGTTCCTTCTTCGAAACTGGTTTCGGACCCAGAGAAGGCACGACTATCTCCTGGTTAATTTCATGTTAGAAACAACTTTTGGAAGAAAACCAGGTTAGTACGTAAAACCACCTTATCTGCATGGAACACCAGATAAGGAGGAGAACACTGCAGAGCAGATAACTCTGAAACTCTTCTAGCAGAAGAAATTGCAACCAAAAACAAAACTTTCCAAGATAATAACTTAATATCTACGGAATGTAAGGGTTCAAACGGAACCCCCTGAAGAACTGAAAGAACTAAGTTGAGACTCCAAGGAGGAGTCAAAGGTTTGTAAACAGGCTTGATTCTAACCAGAGCCTGAACAAAGGCTAGAACATCTGGCACAGCTGCCAGCTTTTTGTGAAGTAACACAGACAAGGCAGAAATCTGTCCCATCAAGGAACTTGCAGATAATCCTTTTTCCAATCCTTCTCGAAGGAAGGATAGACTCTTAGGAATCTTAACCTTGTCCCAAGGGAATCCTGTAGATTCACACCAACAGATATATTTTTCCCAAATTATGTGGTAAATTTTTCTGGTTACAGGCTTTCAGGCCTGAACAAGAGTATCAATAACAGAATCTGAGAACCCTCGCTTTGATAAGAACAAGCGTTCAATCTCCAAGCAGTCAGCTGGAGTGGGTCGAACGGACCTAGAACAAGAAGGTCTCGTCTCAAAGGTAGCTTCCATGGTGGAGCCGATGACATATTCACCAGATCTGCATACCAAGTCCTGCGTGGCCACGCAGGAGCTAACAAGATCACCGACGCCCTCTCCTGATTGATCCTGGCTACCAGCCTGGGGATGAGAGGAAACGGCGGGAACACATAAGCTAGATTGAAGGTCCAAGGTGCTACTAGTGCATCCACTAGAGCCGCCTTGGGATCCCTGGATCTGGACCCGTAGTAAGGAACTTTGAAGTTCTGACGAGAGGCCATCAGATCCATGTCTGGAATGCCCCACAGTTGAGTGACTTGGGCAAAGATTTCCGGATGGAGTTCCCACTCCCCCGGATGCAATGTCTGACGACTCAGAAAATCCGCTTCCCAATTTTCCACTCCTGGGATGTGGATAGCAGACAGGTGGCAGGAGTGAGACTCCGCCCATAGAATGATTTTGGTCACTTCTTCCATCGCTAGGGAACTCCTTGTTCCCCCCTGATGGTTGATGAACGCAACAGTTGTCATGTTGTCTGATTGAAACCGTATGAACTTGGCCCTCGCTAGCTGAGGTCAAGCTTTGAGAGCATTGAATATCGCTCTCAGTTCCAGAATATTTATCGGTAGAAGAGTTTCTACCCGAGACCAAAGACCCTGAGCTTTCAGGGATCCCCAGACCGCGCCCCAGCCCATCAGACTGGCGTCGGTCGTGACAATGACCCACTCTGGTCTGCGGAAGGTCATCCCTTGTGACAGGTTGTCCAGGGACAGCCACCAACGGAGTGAGTCTCTGGTCCTCTGATTTACTTGTATCTTCGGAGACAAGTCTGAATAGTCCCCATTCCACTGACTGAGCATGAACAGTTGTAATGGTCTTAGATGAATGCGCACAAAAGGACTATGTCCATTGCCGCTACCATCAAAACTATCACTTCCATGCACTGCGCTATGGAAGGAAGAGGAACGGAATGAAGTATCCGACAAGAGTCTAGAAGTTTTGTTTTTCTGGCTTCTGTCAGAAAAATCCTCATTTCTAAGGAGTCTATTATTGTTCCCAAGAAGGGAACCCTTGTTGACGGAGATAGAGAACTCTTTTCCACGTTCACTTTCCATCCGTGAGATCTGAGAAAGGCCAGGACAATGTCCGTGTGAGCCTTTGCTTGAGGAAGGGACGACGCTCGAATCAGAATGTCGTCTAAGCAAGGTACTACAGCAATGCCCCTTGGTCTTAGCACCGCCAGAAGGGACCCTAGTACCTATGAGAAAATCCTAGGAGCAGTGACTAATCCGAAAGAAAACGCCACGAACTGGAAATGCTTGTCCAGGAATGCAAACCTTAGGAACCGATGATGTTCCTTGTGGATAGGAATATGTAGATACGCATCCTTTAAATCCACCGTGGTCATGAATTGACCTTCCTGGATGGAAGGAAGAATTGTTCGAATGGTTTCCATCTTGAACGATGGAACCTTGAGAAACTTGTTCAAGATCTTGAGATCTAAGATTGGTCTGAACGTTCCCTCTTTTTTGGGAACTATGAACAGATTGGAGTAGAACCCCATCCCTTGTTCTCCTAATGGAACAGGATGAATCACTCCCATTTTTAGCAGGTCTTCTACACAATGTAAGAATGCCTGTCTCTGAGACCTGTGGAACCTCCCCCTTGGAGGAAGCCCCTTGAACTCCAGAGAATAACCTTGGGAGACTATTACTAGCGCCCAAGGATCCAGAACATCTCTTGCCCAAGCCTGAGCGAAGAGAGAGAGTCTGCCCCCCACCAGATCCGGTCCCGGATCGGGGGCCCGCATTTCATGCTGTCTTGGTAGCAGTGGCAGGTTTCCTGGCCTGCTTTCCTTTTATTTTTGGTCTTGAAAAGACCTATCCTGAGGAAGGGCGTGGCCCTTGCCCCCAGTGATATCAGAGATAATCTCTTTCAAGTCAGGGCCAAACAGTGTTTTCCCCTTGAAAGGAATGTCAAGCAATTTGTTCTTGGAAGACGCATCCGCTGACCAAGATTTTAACCAAAGCGCTCTGCGCCACAATAGCAAACCCAGAATTTTTCGCCGCTAACCTAGCCAATTGCAAGGTGGCGTCTAGGGTGAAAGAATTAGCCAATTTAAGAGCACGAATTCTGTCCATAATCTCCTCATAAGAAGAAGAATTACTAATAATCGCCTTTTCTAGCTCATCAAACCAGAAACACGCGGCTGTAGTGACAGGGACAATGCATGCAATTGGTTGTAGAAGGTAACCTTGCTGAACAAACATCTTTTTTAGCAAACCTTCTAATTTTTTATCCATAGGATCTTGGAAAGCACAACTATCTTCTATGGGTATAGTGGCGCGCTTGTGTAGAGTAGAAACCGCCCCCTCGACCTTGGGGACTGTCTGCCATAAGTCCTTTCTGGGATCGACTATAGGAAACAATTTTTTAAATATGGGGGGAGGTACTAAAGGTATACCGGGCCTGTCCCATTCTTTATTAACAATGTACGCCACCCGCTTGGATATAGGAAAAGCTTCGGGGGGCCCCGGGGCCTCTAAGAACTTTTCCATTTTACATAGTGGTTCTGGAATGACCAGATAATCACAATCATCCAAATTGGATAACACCTCCTTAAGCAGAGCGCGGAGATGTTCCAACTTAAATTTAAAAGTAATCACATCAGGTTCAGCTTGTTGAGAAATTTTTCCTGAATCTGAAATTTCTCCCTCAGACAAAACCTCCCTGGCCCCCTCAGACTGGTATAGGGGCCCTTCAGAAACCATATCATCAGCGTTCTCATGCTCTACAGAATTTTCTAAAACAGAGCAGTCGCGCTTTCGCTGATAAGTGGGCATATTGGCTAAAATGTTTTTGATAGAATTATCCATTACAGCCGTTAATTGTTGCATAGTAAGGAGTATTGGCGCACTAGATGTACTAGGGGCCTCCTGTATGGGCTAGACTGGTGTAGACGAAGGAGGGGATGATGCAGTACCATGCTTACTCCCCTCACTTGAGGAATCATCTTGGGCATCATTTTTACTAAATTTTTTTATGACATAAATTACATATAGTTAAATGAGAAGGAACCTTGGCTTCCCCACAGTCAGAACACAATCTATCTGGTAGTTCAGACATGTTAAACAGGCATAAACTTGATAACAAAGCACAAAAAACGTTTTAAAATAAAACCGTTACTGTCACTTTAAATTTTAAACTAAACACACTTTATTACTGCAATTGCGAAAAAGTATGAAGGAATTGTTCAAAATTCACCAAAATTTCACCACAGTGTCTAAAGCCTTAAAAGTATTGCACACCAAATTTGGAAGCTTTAACCCTTAAAATAACGGAACCGGAGCCGTTTTTATATTTAACCCCTTTACAGTCCCTGGAATCTGCTTTGCTGAGACCCAACCAAGCCCAAAGGGGAATACGATACCAAATGATGCCTTCAGAAAGACTTTTCTATGTATCAGAGCTCCACACACATGCAGCTGCATGCCATGCTGTTCTCAAAAACAAGTGCGCCATACCGGCGCGAAAATGAGGCTCTGACTATGATTAGGGAAAGCCCCTAAAGAATAAGGTGTCTAAAACAGTGCCTGCCGATATAATCTTATCAAAATACCCAGATTAAATGATTCCTCAAGGCTAAATATGTGTTAATAATGAATCGATTTAGCCCAGAAAAAGTCTACAGTCTTAATAAGCCCTTGTGAAGCCCTTATTTACTATCTTAATAAACATGGCTTACCGGATCCCATAGGGAAAATGACAGCTTCCAGCATTACATCGTCTTGTTAGAATGTGTCATACCTCAAGCAGTAAGAGACTGCACACTGTTCCCCCAACTGAAGTTAATTGCTCTCAACAGTCCTGTGTGGAACAGCCATGGATTTTAGTTACGGTGCTAAAATCATTTTCCTCATACAAACAGAAATCTTCATCTCTTTACTGTTTCTGAGTAAATAGTACATACCAGCACTATTTTAAAATAACAAACTCTTGATTGAATAATAAAAACTACAGTTAAACACTAAAAAACTCTAAGCCATCTCCGTGGAGATGTTGCCTGTACAACGGCAAAGAGAATGACTGGGGTAGGCGGAGCCTAGGAGGGATCATGTGACCAGCTTTGCTGGGCTCTTTGCCATTTCCTGTTGGGGAAGAGAATATCCCACAAGTAAGGATGACGCCGTGGACCGGACACACCTATGTTGGAGAAATATGCATATATATGCAGCCACCAATGAACAGCTAGTTCCCAGTAATGTATTTCTGCCCCTGAGCCTACCTAGACATTCTTTTCAGCAAAGGATACCAAGAGAATGAAGCAAATTAGATAATAGAGGTAAAAATGGAAAAGTCGTTTAAAATTGCACGTTTATCTGAATCTTGAAAGAAAATCTTTGGGTTTTATTTCCCCTTAACTTATGACAAGAGTCAGATGCTGACGTGAACACAGGCATAATTGAAGTTTCACAAGAAAGTCACAAGCTGTCATTTTCTTTTGTTCTTAGCACTAGATTGATAGTGGAAGTTATTTTTTATGGCCAATTGAATTTATAACACACATCCAAAAATGTATTGAGCCTACATGGAGATAGCTTGTATACTCCCTTTAAAGACTTAAAGGGATATGAAACTCAAACGTTTTCTTTTGTGATTCAGACAGAGGATACCATTTTAAAACAGTTTCCAATTTACTTCTATTAGCAAATTTGCTTTGTTCTCATGAAATTCTGTGTTGAAGAGATACCTAGGTAGGCATCTGGAGCACAACATGGCAGGAAACAGTGCTGCCATCTAGTGCTCTTGCAAATGGATAACATTCTTGGAAAACCGCTGCCCGAAATAATCTGGCTCCTAAGCATACATTCTTGCTTTTCAACAAAAGATACCAAGAGAACAAATACAAATTGATGATAGAAGAAAATTAGAAAGTTGCATAAACTTGCATTCTCTATCTGCATTATGAAAGAACATTTTTGGGTTTCATATCCCTTTAAGGGTTGAATGCGGATAAAGGCAGCCGCTAGCGGCATTTGGCTCTTTTCAGGGCCGGATTTCTTCTTGAGAAAGTGCAACACAATAAAATTTGGATTTGCACAAATATTTCACATTTCAAATTTTACTCAGCCAATCATATGGGGTGCACATTGAAGACGGAACTTTAGATCTTTTCTACAATTTTGTCTCTGATACAAACAAGCATGTGGCTTCTTGATGAAGGTGCTAATATCAGGTTAGCTCTGCTCATTGTAGTTGAGGAATTTTCAGGGAATGCCATCTTCTTTATGAAATGATTAGAATGTTTAGTATTGGGAACTTGGTCATTATGACTTCAGGAAGGTTTTCAACTTGAAATGAGAATGGAGATTACATAGTTGGCAGATATATTAGTGAGCTGTAAGTTTACATTATTTTATTTTTTGTTATTTCAGTTTAATTATGAGACTCGTATTTTACTGTTTATCCTTTTTGATTTTGATTGGTTTAGATAATATATTTGTTGTTTGAATCATGTCATGATAATGGGGGTATTATTAGGTTTGGTGTTTTATTTATTCAGTTTGGTTAGCATATGTTATGATCCTCCAAAAACACTAAGGGAATCATACAGGTGGCCGTGCAAAATGTATTGAATGATGAGTAATTATAGGATATCCATGCAGCTGTTAAAGGGATACAAAACTATTTTTTCTACTACTATTATAATTTTTTCTTCATTCTTTTGGTATGTTTATTTGAAAAAAGCAGGAATGTAAGCTTAGGAGTTGGCCCATTTTTGGTTCAGCACCTGGGTAGCACTTGCTGATTGGTGGTTACATTTAGCCACCAATGAGTAGGCGCTACCCAGGTTCTGACCAAAAATGGACCGGCTCCTATGCTTACATTCCTGCTTTTTCAAATAAAGATAGCAAGAGAACTAAAAAAATTACAATAGGAGTAAATTAGAAAGTTGCTTAAAATTGCATGCTCTATCTGAATCACGAAAGAAAAACATGGGTTTTTTGTCCCTTTAACTGATTAATGGAATTTAAATTTTTATGGAGCAGTGGAGCTGCTAATCAGTTATTCATATAATATATTGATTTATCCTAACAGTTTCATGATTTTCTTTAGTAATATAGGACATAAACCAAACAGGAATACTAGTCAAACAAAAGAGAAGACACTGAACATTAAGCAACACACAGGATTAGCAAAGAACACAAAAACAACTTATTTTGAAGACCTTTAAGCTATTAAAGGGACAGTCTACACCAGAATTTTTATTGTTTTAAAAGATAGATAATCCCTTTATTGCCCAGTCCCCAATTTTGCATAACCAACACAGTTATAATAATATACTTTTAACCTCTGTGATTATCTTGTATCTAACCCTCTGCAAACTGCCCCTTTTTTCAGTTCTTTTGACAGACTTGCAGTGTAGCCAATCAGTGATGGCTCCCAGATAACTTCACGTGCACAAGCACAGTGTTATCTATATGAAATACGTGAACTAACACCCTCTAGTGGTGAAAAACTGTTAAAATGCAATCTGAAAGAGGTGGGCTTCAAGGTCTAAGAAATTAGCATATGAACCTACTAGGTTAAGCTTTCAACTAAGAATACCAAGAGAACAAAGCAAAATTGGTGATAAAAGTAAATTGGAAATTTTTTTAAAATTACATGCTCTATCTGAATCATGAGAGTTTATTTTGGCCTAGACTGTCCCTTTAAGTTAAAAAAAAATATTGTTATATATGTTTGTGTGTGTGTATGTGTATGATATATCTATTTATGTGAACATTGGAGAGACTAAACTGAAGTTGCTAGTATCTTTAAATTATTTTTAAATTTATTAAACCTGCACTAGTGTACAGCTATAGTTTAAATTATGAAAATAGGAATTCTGGTTTAAACAATGTGAAATATTTCTTCTGTAAACCAGGAGTGTATTATGATCTAAGCCGACAAAGCCTGTGCCTAGGACATCAGATTTGGGGAAGATGGGGTAATAACAGTACCCTCTAAGGAAATGTGTGCTGCGTATAGGGGAAGGAGCGGGTAGGGGGGCAGGACAGCACGCTTGCTTCTGTAGAGGGTAAGGAGTAGGTAGATGGAGCAGGGTAGCGTGCTGAGCGGTTATCGCACGCTTGCTTCAGTGTTTACACTCAGCACTGGCAACTATTGCTGCAGTGTCTGTCTCAATTACATGAAGCAAAAAAAACTGTACCTTGACCCAAAAATTTGTTACCGTTTTAATAACATACAATAGCCCTATAGGTGTAAGGGTACTTACTAGAACCTCCCAGGTCCAGCTCCTTTTGTCTGAGTGAACGCAGAGAGTGCCTTCCATTTCTGGATCTCTCTAGCTACACGCTACCTAGACTTATAGGGGCCACATCTTAATTACACGAACCCCCACCTGGAGGACTCAAGGGGGAGTTCCTATAAAAGCTAACTCAGTCCATCACTCTGGGCTGAGTTATTGCCTTCCAACCATGTTCCTGGTTTCTGTGAAGAAAGAGCATACTTTTCTGCCACCTGTGCATACTTGTTCCAGAGACTCTTGCATTCTTACCTTGTACCTGTGTATGCTCACCTTGTTCCAGAGACTCTTGCATTCTTACCTTGTACCTGTGTATGCTCACCTTTTTCCAAAGACTCTTGCATACTTATCTTGTACCTGTGTATGCTCACCTAGTTCCAAAGACTCTTGCATACTTATCTTGTACCTGTGTATGCTCACCTAGCTCCAGAGACCAAGCATACTTACCTAATACTGTGTATGCTCACCTTGTTTCAGAGTTGAAGCATACTTACCTGATACTTTGTATGCTCACCTTGTTTCAGACACCAAGCATACTTACCTTGCCCTTGCTTATGCTCACCTTATTCCTGAAAGCCAAGTAGACTTGCCTGATACCTGTGTATGCTAACCTTGTTCATGAAGCTCTACCTTTCTGGTATCCTGTGACAGTCTCACCAACAGTACTAGGTGGGTATCCTGTGCCTGCTGATAAACCTGTGTCTACCATAGCATTTACATCCTTCCTCAAACCAGTTGTGCCTGCTGCGCAAAAGTCTCACCAAAATTACCCGCTGGGTATCCTGTGCCTGCTGAGAAACCTGTGTCTGTTTTCCTCTCAATAGCTGTGGCTGCTGTACCTACCAGGTTATTCTGTGACAACCTCACCCTTAACAGCTCAGTTAAAGCACCAGTGCCAATTGGACTTAGTTACTGAAAACTACTTAAAGTATTCTGAACCTTGTATTGGACACTAGTGATTTGCATAAGGCTTATGTGATCTTCATTCTGAACTACCAACAGTTCTTTTGCTCATCTATTAGTGAAGCGTTCAAAAAGACTTTCATTGTTCTGTGTATATGTTCCTGCCTTCCTCACCCCTAGCATCCTCCTCTTAACAGGGCTCAGTAGGTGAAAATATCCCAATAGAGGGATATAAAAGAGCGCTGATGTTTGTAAAGAAAAACAATAAACAATTTAAAACTAGATATTGTACTTTGAGTATAGTAGATCAGGTCTACCGTATTAGTCCTGTTTAATGTCCATATATTGGTGGTAAATAGGGAGTACAGATGTCCTCTTGAAAGAGATGATGATAAATCAGGCTGCTTCTCTTGATCCCAGAGAGTATGGAACAACTGTTGAAGAAGAATAGAAAGAGGGCGCCACAATAGCGTGATATCGTCTGGAATGCAGGTATAGATAAAAGTAGATATTATGCTTACCAGATGGTGTGGCACTGTACTGTGACCAGTGCAAGAGAGCAGGCTAGCACTTAACAGTGGCTAGTACACTGTAGGAGTCAGGCTCCAAAGGCACTTGCTCTGGTTGCAACTTGGTGTTTATCTCCTGATGTCTGGACTTCAGGTGCTGCAAAGGAGTGATCTTATGTGTGTTGTTCAGTGGGTATATATGAACCACAACACAGACAACTTCAAATAAAAAAGACTTTTAATATTTTATGATGCGTTTCTCAACCTACAAGGGTTGTTTCATCATCACTTTTTTTATCTGATGAAACAACCCTTGTAGGTTGAGAAACGCGTCATAAAATATTAAAAGTCTTTTTTATTTGAAGTTGTCTGTGTTGTGGTTCATATATACCCACTGAACAACACACATAAGATCACTCCTTTGCAGCACCTGAAGTCCAGACATCAGGAGATAAACACCAAGTTGCAACCAGAGCAAGTGCCTTTGAAGGGCTCAGTAGGTAACTGCAGCAGAACTTTGAGAGTCTAGAGCAAAACCTAAGGTACGCCACTAGTGTAAACTACTCGTGGTCATTAAGGAGTTAATCACCCTTTTATCTATTATCATTTCATTTTTTTAATGAAATCCACCAAAGCAGAAAAAATACGGCCTAAACATTTTCTTAATTTCTGTTATTGATTTTTACTGACTTATGGGAGCAAAGTAAGGCGGTGAAAGCAAGAATAAAACATGACCGCTATTTGACGATTACTGCCTAATATTGATGAATACCGTTTTACTTTTCCCTTAGGCAATAATAATAATTCACAGCAAGTGCAATTAACAAATTCATATCATTTTCCCCAATTTTAAAATGTACATTTTTAATGTCCAAATACCACATTGTAAACACAATTAAAGGGAAACTAAACCCAATTTTTTTTCTTTCACAATTAAGATAGAGCATGCAATTTTAAGCAACTTTCTAATTTACTCTTATTATAAATTGTTCTTTGTTCTCTTGCTATCTTTATTTAAAAAGCAGGAATGTAAAGCTTAGGAGCTGGCCCATTTTACATTCAGCACCCTGGATAGTGCTTGCTTATTGGTGGCTACATTTGGCTAAGCAGTAAGCAAGAATAACCCAGGTTCTGAACCAAATATGGTCCGGCTCCTAAGCTTTTTGAAATAAAGATAGCAAGACAATGAAGAAAAATTGATAATAGGAGTAAACTACTTAAAATTGCATGTTCTGTCTGAACCATGAAAGGAAAAAAAATGGGTTTAGTATCCTTTTAAGTATTCAGATTAATGTATTTCATTTGAGTCCCAATATATACTTTTTGTTACTAAACCAAAAAAGTCTGAGATCGATTACTAACCTTTAGAAAAACCTATAAAATGATTTATCTACAAAAAAAACCCTAGGGGCTTATTTATTAAACCGTCAACCGCAAATACACTGGAATTCCACAGCATAATTATGGAGAGCCTGATTCCCCTTAGTTATCAAACCCTACAGACTGGAAAAAGTAGAATTTTGTGACGTAACATACGATCCGCCGGACTCAGTCCGACACAGATTGATGCTTACGTCACTACAGATGTTACGAATGCAAATTCGGCACTATCTGACTACTTTTGCTAGGTAACAAATTTCTACCAGGTACGCTTACCACTATTCCGGCCCAGCGTACCTGGTTTTCAGTCCGCCGCCCTGGAGGCGGCGGATGCCATAGGAATCAATGGGAGTCTGAAAGCAGTGAAAGCTTATGTTCGCTGCTGCCCGAAATCCCATTGATTCCTACGGGAGAATAAAGTAACGTTTACACCTAACACCCTAATATATACCCTGAGTCTAAACACCCCTAATCTGCCATCCCCTACACCGCCGCCACCTACATTATACTTATTAACCCCTAATCTGCCGCCCCATACACCGCCGCCACCTAAATTATATTTATTAACCCCTAATCTGCTGCCCCTACACTGCCGCCACCAACATTATATTTATTAACCCCTAATCTGCTGCTCCCTACACCGCCGTTACCTACATTATATTTATTAACCCCTAATCTGCTGCCCGACACTGCCGCCACCTACATAAAGTTATTAACCCCTATCCCGCCGCTCCCGGAGCCCACCGCAACTAAATAAAGTTATTAACCCCTAAACCGCCAGCCCCCCACATTGCCATAAACTAAATTAACCTATTAACCTAACAACCCGCTAACTTTATATTAAATATTAACTCATCCCTATCTTATAATAAATTTAAACTTACCTTTAAAATTACATTAAACTATATTAAACTAATAATTACCCTATGCTAACTATTATACTAAAATTACATTAAACTACATTAAACTATTAATTAATCTACCCTAACTTTTAAACTAAAATTACATTAAACTATATTAAATTAATAATTAACCTATTCTAACTATTATAATAAAATTACATTAAACTACATTAAAGTATTAATTAACCTACCCTAACTATTATAATCAAATTACATTAAACTATATTAAAATAAAAAATAATCTAACCTAACTTTTATACTAAAATTACATAAAACTACAAATTAAAATAACTATATTATATATTTAAACACCTAACCCTACTCAAATAATTTAAATATACACTAAAAAATTACTAAGTTACCAAAAACTAACAACTAAGTTACAAAAAATAACAAACACTTACGCCTAGATTACGAGTTCTGCGTTAGCCTTAAAAAGCAGCGTTAAGGGGTCCTAACGCTGCTTTTTAACGCCCGCTGGTATTACAAGTTTGGCAGGTACAGGTTTACCGCTCACTTTTTTTCCGTGACTTTTGGCTACCGCAAATCCCCTTACGTCAATTGCGTATCCTATCTTTTCAATGGGATTTTCCTAACGCCGGTATTACAAGTCTTGGAAGAAGTGAGCGGTACAGCCTCTACCTCCAAGACTCCTACCGCATTTAAAAGTCAGTAGTTAAGAGCTTTATGGGCTAACGCCGGAACATAAAGCTCTTAACTAAAGTGCTAAAAAGTACACTAACACCCATAATCTACCTATGAACCCCTAAACCGAGGCCCCCCCCACATCGCCGCCACTATAATAATTTTTTTTAACCCCTAATCTGCCGACCGGACATCGCCGCCACTATAATAAATGTATTAACCCCTAAACCACCGCACTCCCGCCTCGCAAACACTATAATTTTTTTTATTAACCCCATAATCTGCCGTCCCTAACATCGGCTCCACCTACCTACAATTATTAACCCCTAATCTGCCGCCCCCAACGTCGCCGCTACTATATTAAAATTATTAACCACTAAACTTAAGTCTAACCCTAACCCTAACACCCCCCTAACTTAAATATATTTTTAAAAAAAATCTAAATAAAATGACTATAATTAAATAAATTATTCCTATTTAAAACTAAATACTTACCTATAAAATAAACCCTAATATAGCTACAATATAACTAATAGTTACATTATAGTTATTTTAGGATTTATTTTTATTTTACAGGCAACTTTGTATTTATTTTAACTAGGTACAATAGTTATTAAATAGTTATTAACTATTTAATAACTACCTAGCTAAAATAAATACAAATTTACCTGTAAAATAAACCCTAACCTAAGTTAAAATTACACCTAACACTAATTAATTACATAAACTACCTACAATTAAATACAATTAAATTAAATTAACTAAATTACGGGAAAAAAAACAACACTAAATTACAAAAAATAAAAAAGTAATTACAATATTTTAAACTAATTACACCTAATCTAATCCCCCTAATAAAATAAAAAAGCCCCTAACATAATACAATTCCCTACCGTATACTAAATTACACAGTAATCAGCTCTTTTACCAGCCCTTAAAAGGGCTTTTTGTGGGGCATTGCCCCAAAGTAATCAGCTCTTTTACCTGAAAAAAATACAACCCCCCCAACATTACAACCCACCACCCACATACCCCTACTCTAAAACCCACCAATCCCCCCTTAAAAAACCTAACACTAACCCCCTGAAGATCACCTTACCTTGAGCCGTCTTCACCAAGCCGGGACGAATTCTTCATCCAATCCGGGCGATGTGGTCCTCTATCCAGCCGAAGTCTTCATCCAAGCGGGGCAAAAGAGGTCCTCCATCCGGCCGAAGTCTTCATCCAAGCGGCATCTTCTATCTTCAATCAACCGGAGCGGAGCCATCTTCAATCCAGCCGACACGGAGCCATCCTCTTCAAACGATGTCCTAACACCGAATGAAGGTTCCTTTAAATGACGTCATTCAAGATGGCGTCCCTCGAATTCCAATTGGCTGATAGAATCCTATCAGCCAATCGGAATTAAGGTAGGAAAGACTTCGGCCGGATGGAGGACCACATCGCCCGGATTGGATGAAGAATTCGGCCCGGCTGGGTGAAGACGGCTCAAAGTGGGGTGATCTTCGGGGGGTTAGTCTTAGGTTTTTTTAAAGGGGGATTGGGTGGGTTTTAGAGTAGGGGTATGTGGGTGGTGGGTTGTAATGTTGGGGGGTTATTTTTTTTTTCAGGTAAAAGAGCTGATTACTTTGGGGCAATGCCCCGCAAAAAGCCCTTTTAAGGGCTGGTAAAAGAGCTGATTACTTTGTATTTTAGTATAGGGTAGGGAATTTTATTATTTTGGTTTTTTTTTAATTTTATTAGGGGGATTAGATTAGGTGTAATTAGTTTAAAATATTGTAATTTCTTTTTTATTTTTTGTAATTTAGTGTTTTTTTTTCCGTAATTTAGTTAATTTAATTTAATTGTATTTAATTGTAGGTAATTTATGTAATTAATTTAATTATAGAGTAGTGTTAGGTGTAATTGTAACTTAGGTTAGGGTTTATTTTACAGGTAAAATTGTATTTATTTTAGCTAGGTAGTTGTTAAATAGTTAATAAATATTTAATAACTATTGTACCTAGTTAAAATAAATACAAAGTTGCCTGTAAAACAAAAATAAATCCTAAAATAGCTATAATGTAACTATTAGTTATATTGTAGCTATATTAGGGTTTATTTTATAGGTAAGTATTTAGTTTTAAATAGGATTAATTTATTTAATTATAGTAATTTTATTTAGATTTATTAAAATAATATTTAACTTAGGGGGTGTTAGGGTTAGACTTAGGTTTAGGGGTTAATACATTTAGTATAGTGGCGACGACGTTAGGGGGCAGCAGATTAGGGGTTAATAATTTTAGGTAGGTGGCGGCGACATTGGAGACGGCAGATTAGGGGTTAATAAATAGTATGTAGGGTTCGGCGATGTTAGGGGCAGCAGATTAGGGGTTCATAGGTATAACGTTAGAGGTGGCGGTGTCCGGAGCGGAAGATTAGGGGTTAATATTATAATGCAGGTGGCGACGGTGTCAGGGACGGCAGATTAGGGGTGTTTAGACTCGGGTTCATGTTAGGGTGTTAGGTGTAGACTTAGAAAGTATTTCCCATAGGAAACAATGGGGCTGCGTTAGGAGCTGAACATTGCTTTTTTGCAGGTGTTAGGTTTTTTTTCAGCCGTCTCAGCCCCATTGTTTCCTATGGGGAAAATGTGCACGAGCCCGTTTTAGCCAGCTTACCGCTACCGTAAGCATCACTGGTATTACAGGGAGAAGTGGCGCTAAATTTGCTCAACGCTCACTTTTCTGAGGCTAACGCAGCCATTCAGAAAACTTGTAATACCAGCGTTGTTTAAAGTCAGCGCTGGAAAAAAAGGCTCGTTAGCAACGCAAGTCTTTATCGACAA
Organism: Bombina bombina; assembly: GCF_027579735.1. NCBI lineage: Eukaryota > Metazoa > Chordata > Amphibia > Anura > Bombinatoridae > Bombina > Bombina bombina. Next base: position 225,716,832 of record NC_069506.1, on the reverse strand, counting down.
AACTCGTAATCTAGCAGTAAGTTACACACAAAAATAAACACTAAGTTACAAAAAATAAAAAAGAAATTATCAAAGCTTTAAACTAATTACACCTAATCTAAGGGCCCTATGAAAATAAAAAAGCCCCCCCAAAATAAAAAAAACCCCTAACCTACAAAAAAACTACAAATAGCCCTTAAAAGGGCCTTTTGCGGGGCTTTGCCCCAAAGAAATCAGCTCTTTAACCTGTAAAAAAAAAATACAAATACACCCCCAACAGTAAAACCCACCACCTACAAGACCAACCCCCCAAATAAAAAGCTAACTAAAAAAACCTAAGCTCCCAATTGCCCTGAAAAGGGCATTTGGATGGGCATTGTCCTTAAAAGGGCATGTAGCTCTATTGCAGCCCAAGTCCTAATCTAAAACTAAAACCCACCCAATAAACCCTTAAAAAATCCTAACACTAACCTCAGAAGATTTACTTATAGTTTTGAAGATCCGACATCCATCCTCCAAGAAGCCGGGAGAAGTCCTCAACAAAGCGGCCGAAGTCTTCATCCAGACGGCATCTTCTACCTTCATCCATCCGGCGCGGAGTGGCTCCATCTTCAAGACATCCGACGCAGAGCATCCTCTTCTTTCCGATGACTACCACCGAATGAAGTTTCCTTTAAATGATGTCATCCAAGATGGCGTCCCTTAGATTTCGATTGGCTGATAGAATTCTATCAGCCAATCGGAATTAAGGTTGAAAAAATCCTATTGGCTGTTGCAATCAGCCAATAGGATTGAGCATTCATCCTATTGGCTGATCCAATCAGCCAATAGGATTGAGCTTGCATTCTATTGGCTTATTGGATCAGCTAATAGGATAAAAGCTCAATCCTATTGGCTGATTGCAACAGCCAATAGGATTTTTTCAACCTTAATTCCGTTTGGCTGAATTCTATCAGCCAATCGGAATTTAAGGGACGCCATCTTGGATGATGTCATTTAAAGGAACCTTCATTCGTCGGTAGTCATCGCTCCGCGTCGGATGTCTTGAAGATGGAGCTGCTCCGCGCCGGATGGATGAAGATAGAAGATACCGTCTGGATGAAGACTTCTGCGGGCTTGAATGAAGACTTCGGCCGCTTCGTTGACGACTTCTCCCGGCTTCTTGGAGGATGGATGTCGGATCTTCAAAACTGTAAGTAAATCTTCTGGGGTTAGTGTTAGGATTTTCTAAGGCTTTATTTGGGTGGGTTTTAGTTTTAGATTAGGACTTTGGCTGCAATAGAGCTAAATGCCCTTTTAAGGGCAATGCCCATTCAAATGCCCTTTTCAGGGCAATGGGGAGCTTAGGTTTTTTTAGTTAGCTTTTTATTTTGGGGGTTGGTTGTGTGGGTGGTGGGTTTTACTGTTGAGGGGGTATTTGTATATTTTTTTTACAGGTAAAAGCAAAAGGCCCGCAAAAGGCCCTTTTAAGGGCTATTTGTAGTTTATTGTAGGTTAGGTTTTTATTTTTATTTTGGGGGCTTTTTTATTTTCATAGGGCCCTTAGATTAGGTGTAATTAGTTTAAAGCTTCAATAATTTCTTTTTAATTTTGTGTAACTTAGTGTTTATTTTTTTGTGTAACTTAGTGTTTGTTATTTTTTGTAACTTAGTTGTTAGTTTTTGGTAACTTAGTAATTTTTTTGTGTAGATTTAAATTATTTGAGTAGGGTTAGGTGTTTAAATATATAATATAGTTAATTTAATTTGTAGTTTTATGTGATTTTAGTATAAAAGTTAGGTTAGATTATTTTTTATTTGAATATAGTTTAATGTACTTTTAGTTTAAAAGTTAGGTTAGATTAATTATTAATTTAATATAGTTTAATGTAATTTTATTATAATAGTTAGGGTAGGTTCATTATTAATTTAATATAGTTTAATGTAATTTTATTATAATAGTAAGGGTAGGTTAATTAATAGTTTAATATAGTTTAATTTAAATCTAAAGGTAAGTTTAAATTTATTCTAAGATAGGGATGAGTTAATATTTAATATAAAGTTAGCGGGTTGTTAGGTTTAGGGGTTAATAGTTTAATTTAGTTTATGGCGATGTGGCGGGCTGGCGGTTTAGGGGTTAATAACTTTATGTAGGTGGCGGGACTATGGGGGGTGGCAGATTAGGGGTTAATAAGTATAATGTAGGTGGTGGTGGGCTCCGGGAGCGGAGGAATAGGGGTTAATAACTTTATTAGAGTGGCGGTGGGCTCAGGGAGCGGCAGTTTAGGGGTTAATAACTTTATTTAGTTGCGGCAGGGTCCGGGAGCAGCGGTATAGGGGTTAATCAGTTTAGTATAGTGTGGGTGTTTGGTGACAGTATACAAATAAAGCTGTCAAAAAGCCGAAGAGCAGCGAGATCGATGACTGTTAGTTAACAACAGTCTGCTGCTCATCGCCTCGTACTTGGTGCACAGCTTTTTGACAGCTTTTTTGGTAACTATGGAGAGTGTATTCAGGTCCGCGGCAGCGATGTTAGGCGAGCGTATTGGTGCCGACGAATGCAGCACAGTTGACGCTTTGATAAATAGACCCCATAGGCTTTAATGGTTTGTTTCTGTTGAAAAAGATTAGATATGGTTTTCTAAAAGATTGTGATTGTCCCCATAGCGTGAACGGCCAAGATATGTGTGTAGATTTATCATAGTGCGAGCGGACATGATACGATGTAGCGGATCATGTCCGCTGCACATTGATAAATGGTGACAGCATACGCTGTCGGCATTTATCATTGCACCAGCAGTTCTTGTGAACTGCTGGTGCAATGCCGCCCCTGCAGATTCACGGCCAATCGGCCGCTAGCAGGGGGTGTCAATCAACCCGATCGTATTCGATCGGGTTGATTTCTGTCCGTGGCAGACAAGTTATGGAGCAGCGGTCTTTAGACCGCAGCTTCATAACTTCTGTGAAGGCTCACGCAGAAACAGGGGCATCATGCTCCATACGGAGCTTGATAAATCAGCCCCTTGGAGTTTGAAAGTGGTCAGAAAGGGTTTTAAAAAATACACTGCTGCTGACATAAAAATCCCACAAAATCTTTTGTAAAAAGCATTTTCTGATAGTATGGAAGAGCGCTGGTTTACTGTTACCATTTAGAGTATATTGGGTGCTATCATACCACACATAATTTGAAATGTTTTTTATAAATTGACTGTTTTGGGTTTTTAATGGATTTGAATAATTTAAAATCAGAGAACGCTACTAAAAGCCATACAGGACAAATAGCACTGTAATTCTGTTTGTTTGATATCATTCCACAAATGCATTTGATTGTTAAATGTATTTTTAATGGATTAGAATTTAAAATCTGATAACTCTACAAAAAGCCATACTGAACACTTTTGATTGTGATATGGGGCATTATTATCCATAAGGTTAAACAGCATGCACTAAAAGCTGACATTAATATACATACTTCTTAGGAAATAATCAGTTAGAAACAATAGTTAATACATTTTGGTTCAGTAAGTGATGGGGAGAAGTGGAAGTCACATTTAAAGGGACAGTAATGTAAAAATTACCTTTTTAGGATTCAGAACATGCAATTTAAAATAAAAGTTGGTGGCTGCACATATACAGTATATGCTTTTTGTCACTGGTTCACCTGTTGTTTTTAGCTAGATTCCCACAGTGCATTGCTGCTACTGCAACAAAGTATATAAAGCAAATGAAACAAACTTGTTAACAGTATATATATATATTTAACATTTTATGATCTGCCTGAATCATGGAAAATAAATTATGTGTTTCATGCAACTTTAGATTAAGAACTTAAATTCATTTATTTTTATCAATACTATTTTCTCTTTGTTCTCAAAATTCATGGGGGATTGTCTATAATAGTAATTTACAGACAAGGAACAAAAAAGATTATGGGGCCTATTTATGAAGGTGCGGACGGGCATGATCTGATATTGCGGATCATGTCCGCCGCACATCGATAAATGCTGACAGCGTACAGCGGACGCTGTCGGCATTTATCATTGCACCAGCAGTTTGTGTGAACTGCTGGTGCAATGCCGCCTCCTGCAGATTTGCGGCCGCTAGCAGGAGGTGTCAATCAACCTGATCGTATTCTTGCGATGTCTGTCTGCCTTCTCAGAGCAGGCAGTCAGGTTATGGAGCAGCGGTCTTTAGGCTCGCCAGAAACACAGACCTTCATGGGCCCCTATATATTAAAAAATCTCAGGTTACCTAAACATGTGAGTATGATTCATTATTAAGGAAGCTAGTGAGGAAGATTCTGAGCAATTATAGCCGCAGAAAATTCCACTACATGACAAACATATTAAACATTAACAATCATTGTTATAGTTATTTTCTTTTCCATCTTTTGTAAGGATAAACTTGATTATTTGAAATGTTCATTTGATCTAGATGAGCTGCCAAAAATATGACTGAAAAATGCTGTAATTGGGGAAAGAAGTTCTCCCAGAAAACTTTTTTTTTTTGCTTCCTCATTTATTTTCTGCAGATGCCGAATCTGATTCTCCAACATTTCCCGCTGTCGTTCAAATCCTTTAGCTAACAGATCTTGCTTTTCCTGCAGACAGAGAAAAAAATCTCTAAGTACAAAAATTAATTAGAAAAGATTTAGTAATAATACCAATTTAAGTAAGTGTGGCTGTGGGACTGAGGGACATGAGTGCTGAAATGGGGGTGAGAGAGGTAGAGAAATTAGTGGTGATCGGAGAGTGATTAGTGGTGATTGGTATAGAGGGGATATAGTGGGTTGGGGAGTGTGGAGTAAGAGAAGAAAAGAGAGCAAGAAAGTGGGGGAGTAAGGGATAGATTTAACCTCACCCCTGTCTGCTGGCATCGCCTCTGGTGAGCAGCAATCTGCTGCCCACTTTTATCATTGCACACATGCTCTTGTGTGCAAACCCGCCCCCTGCCTGTGTGCAGCCAATTACTTGAAGTCAGAGGCTGTCAATCTCCCCAGTTGGAAAAGTCTGGGTAGATTGATATCCACTACATAACATGATTGAGAAACAGTGGTCTGATGATCCCTGCTTCTTAAATCTCGACTGCATGCTCGCTCGTGTGAACCTGCAGCAGATGGGGCTGAGACCCCATGATAAATCTTGACCTAAGAGTGGAAGAGAGTGGGTCAAGTAGTGGGGAAGTAAGACAGGGAGGAGTAGATCAGGGAGTGCGGGAGTAAGAGGGAAAGAATGTATATCAGGGAGTTGGGACAGAGTAAGCATTTCATATGAATTAAAGAAAGGAGTGCTAGAATGTGGTTAGAGAAGAGAGGGATGAGTTATTGATCAGTGGAGAGTGGAATCAGAGAGGAGGATGAGAGATAAATAAGTCAGTGGAAAATGAGTCAGAGAATGTACTATAGAGGGTGATTGGAAAAGAAAAACAAAAACTATGAAAAAAAATATTTGTAGCAAGAAACGTAAATGTATAAAATCTCATCCCTATAAAGCAACAGCTACTACAAAGAAAGAGTTTGAGGCCTATTTATCATATGTCTGTCGGACCTGATCCAACAGTGCGGATCAGGTCCGTCAGACATCGCTGAATGCGGAAAGCAATACTCTCTCCGTATTCAGCATTGCACCAGCAGCTCTTGTGAGCTGCTGGTGCAACGCCGTCCCCTGCAGATTTGCGGCCAATTGGCCGCCAGCAGGGGGTATCAATCAACCCGATCGTACTCGATCGGGTTGAATTCCGGCGATGTCTGTCCGCCTGCTCAGAGCATAACTGCTGTTTTTGGCGAGCCTGCAGGCTCGCCAGAAACACGGGGTGTCAAGCTCCATTCGGAGCTTGATAGATAGGCCCATTTATGTATTCTTAATATGCTCCTTGATAAACACAGTATCCCAAGATTTTAAAATGATGGAACTGTAGTGTTTATTGGTCATTAAAAACATGTTAACATTGTATTTGATGGTCCAGACAGTATATTATTTGAGATTTATTTTAATTTCTATGTTTCCTTAAAGGGATAGAAAACCCCAACAATTTCTATCATGATTTAGATAGAACATACAATTTTATACAATTTTCCATTTACTTCTATTATCAAATTTGCTTTATTGTCCTGCTATCCTTTGCTGAAGGAACAGCATCACACTAATGGCAGCTAGCTGTACTCATCTAGTTAGCCAATCACAAGAGACAAATGTGTTCAGGCACCAATCAGCAACTAGCTCCCACTAATCAGAAACTAGCTCCCACTAGTGTAGGATGTGTGCATATTATTTTTCAACAAGGGATACCAAGAGAACAAAGCACATCTGAAAATAGAAGTGAATTGACTTTCCTATCCCTTTAACCTTTGATAGGTGTGCAACCAAAAAACATAATTTATGTAAGAACTTACCTGATAAATTCATTTCTTTCATATTAGCAAGAGTCCATGAGCTAGTGACGTATGGGATATACATTCCTACCAGGAGGGGCAAAGTTTCCCAAACCTCAAAATGCCTACAAATACACCCCTCACCACACCCTATATAGGGTATAACAAGAACTCCTAATGCTGAGTTTAGGCTTTACTATATAGGGTATAACAATGTGCTCATTCATTATTGTTTGTACCTGGCCTATCTAACGTATTGCCAATGCATCCTCTGTGCCATATTATTATAATATACAGTACATTCCCTTAAGATATTGTAACACAGCTAGTTTTGAGTATAGTTCTTGCATTTGATGTACTAGGAATGTTATTTTGCTAGTTTATCTTATTGTCATGTAGTTCACTAATATTTGCTATTATAGCTATAGATTGGTTCTCAACATTTATTCTTATGATTATCTTGATAGTAGGCCCATAAGTGGCCTTTATTTTTCCTTAAACCTCCTATCACCTTTGTTTTGTATGCTGTGCAAGAGGTCCAAAAGTGGCCCCATATTATTTTTGAAGGAAGAAAAATGAGAATTATTAAAACTTTTTCATGTTATCTATTGAGATGTGTATAGACAAGATATTTGCTTGTATTCATTTTTATTTATTGTAACGCATCTGTAGAATCTTGGATTTTAACAATAAAAAAAAGAAAAAAAAGAAGAAAAAGAAACAGCCTTTGTCCCATTAAACATTAATATCTAATTATAGCCTCCTTTATGTAGCATCTTTATGATATCTGGTGTAGTTAGACCTTACAATTTAAGGGTCCTAACAAAATATACCAAAAAGGCTACTTTTGTTGCGGTGGATTATGTTGTCGTTGGGGTGGTCATCATTTCTTTCTATTTATCCCTGCTTTTCCTAATTAAATCCTTTCATTCGCCATATAAATAGATGACATGCCCCTAGAACTGCTACTGATCCTACCTATTAACATTACCATTGAAATGTCTCACTATGGGCCCAATTATCTAAAAATGCCGTCTCTCACATGGGAGGCCCTCATGGAATTCACTAAGAAAAGGGTCTGAGTCTGGATGTCGTGGCAAGTTGCAAGCAGCCTCCTATAGAAAGTAATGACTGCAAAAAAATATAATAATAATAATAATAACAATAATATATATATATATAAAACATTTTCTTATAAGTGATGAGCATAGGTATTCCAAGAATTTCTTAATGCACCTTCGACTTAAGTGCAGTTGTCCAAGGGTTCCTTTGCGTTAGTGCGCAAGTGTAAGACAGAAGGGAGCTAACTTGGTCATGTTATCTGACCACCAGATGTTAAATTGCCTGAGTCTTTCGTCCTCACGCCAACATATTTTTACACTCCTCTTGCAATTTAACCCATTATTTGGTGATTTTTTTTTCTTTGCACAAAACAATGCAAAGTGAACGCTTTCTACTTTTAAATTGTAACTAATTCAGCTTTCTGAATTGTGTACTTCCTACTAAAGCTCATTGGCCGATATTTATTTCCTGTTAAAGGGACACTGAACCCAACTTTTTTCGTTCGTGCTTCAGATAGAGCATGCAATTTTAAGCAACTTTCTAATTTACTCCTATGATCATTTTTTATTCGTTCTCCTGCTATCTTTCTTTCAAAAAGAAGGCATCTAAGCTTTTTTTGGGTTCAGAACTCTGGATAGCACTTTTTTATTGGTGGATGAATTTATCCACCAATCAGCAAGGACAACCCAGGTTGTTCACCAAAAATGGGCCTGCATCTAAACTTAGATTCTTGCATTTCAAATAAAGATACCAAGAGAATGAAGAAAATTTATAATAGAAATTAGAAAGTTGTTTAAAATGTCATGCTCTATCTGAATCACGAAAGAAAACTTTTGGGTTCAGTGTCCCCTTAAGGCTCATTGGTTTAAAGGTACTTCCTGCTAACTGAGCCTTGCTACATTTGAGCCAATCAGCATTTGCAGGAAGTGCTCCACTAATACTGACATATTAGTGAAAGCCTACGTTTGAATAGATTCTACTTCAAATATTTTCAAGCAAAAATATATCAACATGTTTAAATGCCGCTCTTTTATGTATATCACAGAAAATTTTGAAGGTGTCCCTTTGATGTAAAAATACACTGTCTGGGACATCTTTTTAACAGATGCAGTGATGGTGTACTAAATAATTATAAACATATTTGTTTATTTAATATGTTCATGATGTACACACTCTATGGTTTCAAGCACGTTATTTATTTATGAAGAAAAAAAAAAGATTATAAGTCTTAGTTTTGCTCTCTTACAATATCTGCTTGATAACTAGGGATGGGCGAATGTGTTTATATTCGAATTCGAATGTTAGAACGAATGTTATTGTAGAAATTCGATTTACATAATAGAATGTTGATAAGAACGAATATTCTTAAAAATTCTATTTTTGAATGTTATTTACAGTTTTCGCATGTGACATTCGAATTCGAATGTGACATTCGAATGTGACATTCAAATTCGAATGTCACATTCAAATTCGAATATTACATTTATTAAACACAATTGTAGACTAGAAATACTATTTCAAATTCGAATGTCACATTCAAATCGAATGTCACATTCAAATTCGAATATTACATTTGAATTTGAATGTCATTCGAATCGAATGTCACATTCGAATTCGAATATTACATTTATAAAACACAGTATTAGACTAGAAATACTATTTCAAATTTGAATGTCACATGTCACATTTGAATTCAAATATTACATTTAAAAAACACAGTATTTTGAATTTGAATGTTACATTCGAATTTGAATATTACATTTATTAAACACAGTTGTAGACTAGAAATACTATTTTGAATTTGAATGCCACATTCAAATTCGAATATTACATTTCGGAATTGAATGTATGAATACATAGCTAAACATTCTATTATTCGAACAAATATTTTCGAATTTTATTGAAAAATTCAAAAATGAAAATTCAAAACTAGAATGTTAGAATGTTATATAAACATTCGAAATTTGATTTGAACGAACGAACGTATCAAAATTAGTTTTACATTTCAAATTTTTAGAAACATTCGCCCATCCCTATTAATAACACAATGAATGATTATTACAGCTGTATTCTCTTTATCTTTGGATGTAAGAGTCTACTCATTTTTATGTTTGCTCTTTTTACCTTATCATTTTAAATTGTGTAGATGTGGTATATATTTGTTACATTAATGGACTGGTCTTTCGCTCCATTAATTATTAAATTAAGTGGTAGATGTTGTAGCCATATTTAATGCTGTTTAGGAATTCCCTTCAAAACAGTACGCAAAGTTGAAACATTTGTTAATGAAATGTAATTTGGCTTTTTTAATGTTTAATGAAATATTTTATATTGTTAAGTTATGGTTTATTTGAATACTGTACCTTCAGTTTCTGAGCTATCAGCCATTCGTTTTGCTCTATGGTCTTTTTGCGTTCTTCTTCTAATTTCAGCTTCAGCATTTCCTGTTGCTGTTCCATGCACCTCTGCTGATCCTCCCTGATTTGCTCTAGACACTTGAGGTTTCTTTCCTTTATCTCATTTTCTCTTGCAGCAGCCTCGGCCTTTGCATGCTCCTCTAAGAAAGATCATTAGGTAAATGTCAGAGACTGTACAATTTATAGAAAAGCAACACTGATCAAGATCAAAGCTAAGCTGTAAGGTGTTGTGAGTGAACATGCTTATAATTTATTTGCATTTCATCAGCACAGTATGTACTTAAAGGGACATGAAACCCCAATTTTCTCTTTCATGATTCAGATAGAGCATGGAACTTTAAACAACTTTCTAATTTACTTTATTATCACAATTCTTTATTTTCTTGGTATCCTTTGTTAAAAAGCACAGATGTAAGCTTGTGCACATGTGTGAAGCAAGATATGGCAGCAGTGTTATTTAATTGTAAGAGTACTAGATGCCATTACTATTTCCTGCCATGTTGTGGCACAGACACCTACCTAGATATCTCTCTAACAAAGAATACCATGGAAACAATGCAAATTTAATAATAGGAGTAAACTGGAAACTTTGTTTTAAAATTGTATGCTCTGGCTGAATCACAAATAATAATATTTGGGCCAGATTACAAATGGAGTGCTAAATATGAATTTTGAGAAAGCAAAATTAGTGTTCCACTGAGTAATACCAGCACACGCTAATGTGCGCTGGTGTTACAAATTGACAGTAATGCGAAACATTGTGCTCACGAGAGCTCCCTTCCATAGGCTCTATTGGGAGCCTCGTTCTCTTGCTGTCAGACACGGCATGAGAATTCGCGCAGGGGGTATGCAGCACACCGATGGCAGCAAAGTGTAAATATATTTGTATATACACATATTAACACATAAATATATATGTATATATGCAATATACACACACACACACATTCTATCAGCCAATCGGAATTCAAGGGACGCCATCTTGGATGACGCCATTCAAAGGAAACTTCATTCTTCAAGAGGAATCCAAAGAAGAGGATGCTCCGCGCCGGATGTCTTGAAGATGGAGCCGCTCTGCTTCTGAAGGATGAAAATAGAATATGCCGTCCGGATGAAGACTTCTGCCCGTCTGGAGGACGACTTCTTGTTGCTTGGATGAAGACTTCTCCCGGCTTCGTTGAGGACTTCTGGCGGGTTGGATGAAGGCTTCTCCCGGCTGGATGAGGATGGATGTCCGGTCTTCAAAAACTGTAAGTGGATCTTCGGGGTTAGTGTTATGTTTTTTTAAGGGATTATTGGGTGGATTTTATTTTTAGATTAGGGACTTTGGGCAACGAAAAAGAGCTAAATGCCCTTTTAAGGGCAATGCCCATCCAAATGCCCTTTTCAGGGCAATGGGGAGCTTAGGTCTTTTAGATAGGATTTATTTGGGGGGTTTGGTTGTGTGGGTGGTGGGTTTTACTGTTGGGGGGTTGTTTGTATTTTTTTTACAGGTAAAAGAGCAGATTTCTTTGGGGCAATGCCCCGCAAAAAGCCCTTTTAAGGGCTATTGGCAGTTTAGTTTAGGCTAGGGTTTTTATTATTTGGGGGGGGGCTTATATATTTTGATAGGGCTATTAGATTACGTATAATTAGTTTAAATATTTGATCATTTCTTTTTTATTTTGTGTAATTTAGTGTTTATTTTTTGTAATTTAGTTAATTGTGTTTAATTAATGTAATTTATTTAATTTTAGTGTAATCTTAGGTGTTAGTGTGAGGCAGGTTAGGTTTTATTTTACAGGTAAATTTGTATTTATTTTAACTAGGTAGTTAGTAAATAGTTAATAACTATTTACTAACTAGTCTACCTAGTTAAAATAAATACAAACTTAGCTGTGAAATAAAAATAAAACCTAAGATAGCTACAATGTAACTATTAGTTATATTGTAGCTAGCTTAGGGTTTATTTTATAGGCAAGTATTTAGTCTTAAATAGGTATTATTTAGGTAATAATAGTAAGTTTTATTTAGATTTATTTTAATTATATTAAAGTTAGGGGTGTTAGGGTTAGGGTTATACTTAGGGTTAGGTTTAGGGGTTAATATATTTATTTAGTGTTAGTGATGTGGGAGGCCAGAGGTTTAGAGGTTAATAACTTTCGTATAGTGGCGGCGGCAACGACATTGGGGGTGGCAGATTAGGGGTTAATAAATGTATATACAGGGAGTGCAGAATTATTAGGCAAATTAGTATTTTGACCACATCATCCTCTTTATGCATGTTGTCTTACTCCAAGCTGTATAGGCTCGAAAGCCTACTACCAATTAAGCATATTAGGTGATGTGCATCTCTGTAATGAGAAGGGGTGTGGTCTAATGACATCAACACCCTATATCAGGTGTGCATAATTATTAGGCAACTTCCTTTCCTTTGGCAAAATGGGTCAAAAGAAGGACTTGACAGGCTCAGAAAAGTCAAAAATAGTGAGATATCTTGCAGTGCATATGTAGTGTAATACCTCAACATAAAGGGACACTAATAAACATAAAAGCAGGGGAAATTTATTGTGTATATGGCATAAATTTAGTCTAATAAGAATGGGGAGATGTCTAACTCTGAGTTCAGGCCAGCGGGGAATAGAGTATCATATCTGTATATAAGTTCTGCCTCTTTAAGTTTTAAATTTTTTTCTATATTCCCACCTCTCCAATTCTGTTTAAAATGTGCTATCCCCCAATATTTTAAATCAGAGGTTCTTCCATTATGCACTAATTTAAAATGTTTATAAAGATTAGTGTCTTTTACTCCCTTTTCAATACATAGGAGATGTTCCCTTATCCTGTCTTTTATCATTCTTTTTGTTTCCCCAAAATATATTAAATCACACGTAAATTTTAAAATATAAATGACCCCTTTAGTGGTGCATCTAATGCACTCTTTAATACTAAATTCTTCTCCAGATTTATGAACTTTTACTGCGCTTCTTTTGTCACTGAACTTGCAGGCCTTACAGGAGTAACAGGGAAAAAAGCCTAATATTTTCCCTCCTTGTAAATTTTTCTGTATGGGTGTCATTGTTTTCGTGTTGTAAGCACTGGGTGCCAAGATAGATTTGAAATTTTTGGATTTTCTAAATATCATTTTAGGTTTTGGTGGTAAAGAGTCTCCTATAATGGGATCTGCTTTTAGTATGCCCCAGTTTTTATTTAATTTTTTTTTCATAAGACCATGGTCCACGCTATACTCAGTAATAAATGGTATATTGATTACCTCTGTATTCTCTATGTTAGTCTTTTGTTTATATGCGAGCAATGATTTTCTATCGGTCTCCCTAGCCCGTGTTACAGCCTTATTTACAGTCTCTTTTTTGTATCCTCTATCTAAGAATTTTTCCATTAGGATCTCAATCTGATTTTCAAAGTCTTGGGGTCTAGAACAGTTTTTCTTAATCCTTAGACTTTGGCCAAAAGGGATGTTGTCTTTCCATTGTTGGAGATGGCAACTGTTGGCATGTATGAAACTGTTAGAGTCCACTTCTTTAAAGTGGGTTTTTGTTTCAACTAGGTTATTTATTACCATAATTTCCAGGTCTAAGAATATAACTGTTTCCTTACTGTAATTAAAGGTAAATTTTAGGCCCCTATCATTAGCATTCATCTTGTCAAACATCCTATGTAAATCTGATTCGGACCCTCTCCATATTAGCAGGACATCATCGATGTACCGCCTATAGAGCACGAGGTCTGCACCATAGCTACCCTCTTGGAAAAAAGATTCCTCCCAACTGCCAACAAACAAGTTGGCGTAGCTAGGTGCAAACCTCGTGCCCATAGCCGTGCCCTCTATTTGTAAAAAGAATTTATTATCATGCATAAAATAATTATTTTTTAGTATAAAAGCTATACTTTTTAATAAAAATTGTTTTTGTTCAATCTTCATATCAGGATCAGTGCTTAAATATTTGTCAATAGCTGAGATGCCTTTTTCATGGTCTATTACTGTATATAACGAAGTTATATCTCCAGTGACCAGAATAAAATTATCCTCCCAAACTAGGTTTTCCAGAGTGTTTAAAACAGCAGTTGAATCTTTAAGATATGAATCTAGATTTTTCACGAATTTCTACAGAAAAACGTCCACATATTGTGATAAATTTGAAGATAATGCCCCAATTCCCGAGATAATAGGTCTCCCCGGTGGTTGTTTTACATTCTTGTGAATTTTAGGGAGGAAGTAGAACATCGGGACCCTAGGATGTTTAGGGTCCAGGCATTCCACCTCCTTTTCATTCAGTATTCCCAGATCCCTGCCTTCTTTTAAAAGCTTTTTAAGTGATGCTGCAAATTTATTAGTGGGATTTAATTCTAATTTTTTGTATGTTTTTATCTCACTTAACAGTCTATTAGCTTCAGATTCATAGTAGCTGGTATCCATTACTACAATCCCGCCGCCCTTGTCGGCGGGCTTGATGGTCACTTTGTTGTTCTTTTTAAGGTTTTCTAAAACTAGAGTGTCCTTTTTAGTCATATTTGTTTTTATAAATCTAGATGGCTGGCTGTTCCTCAAATCTTTTAGAGCCATTTTTTCAAAAGTCTCCAGATGACTTCCTTTTGCTGAGACAGGGTTAAATTTGGATTTAGATTTTAGATTAGTGTGGACAAAATTATCCTGCTTAGTTACAATCCTTTTTGTAGAGGCTATTTCTAGCGGACTTCTCATATAGAACCGTTTTAAAGTGAGATTTCTTACAAACTTTTTAATATGTATATGCGTATTAAATTTATTTAATCTAGTACTAGGGGCAAAAGAGAGGCCATAACTTAATATTTTGATTTCTTCCTCTTTTAGAGTAGTACTACTAATATTGAATACTCCATTTGTATTCATCTCCCTCTTTTGGCTTCGTTTGCTGGAGCCACTCCCTCTTGTTCCTCTAGAGGTCTTTTTCTGTTGTTTCTTTGTCCCCATGCATTTGTTTTGTTCTGTTCTAACAGATCTTTTGATATGCACTAATCACTTTATCACTAAGTACATCACCCCTTGATATATTCTAGCACTTATATCTGACACACATTGATGTGTCCCACACTACTGTTGTTTAATAATTTGCTACACTGATTTTTAATAATTTGCTACACCTGCTTCACTTCAGCCTAACACCTTTAGCTACAGCGCTCCTGTTTTAATTTAACTTTTTGTCCATTTTATTTACCTAAATTAGGGACTTTTTAGGTAAACCAGGAGTTTGGTGTTTTTACCCTGCGCTTTTTATACCATCCCTCAGATTTCTTATATTTTAAGTCCCTTTTAATTAGCAGCGGGTACATTATATTTTAATTTTTTTATTTAATTTTTTTATATAATACTGTCTCTCATAATACTATATATTTAACTGTTCAATTGGACACATCCAATCTCCCCTGTTCCCTTTTTTCCCGCTATTCATGTCATCCTCTCCCAGAATGGAGGATATTTTTGAATTTAGGGATCAATTATACAAAGAACTATCTGATTATAAAGAGGACGAGAGTAGTAACTGTCCTGATTATGAAAGTCTGGAAGAGACAATGATTAAATTAGAAAAACTCCTAATTAAAGAACTTAAACAAAAAACTGAAATTGTGTTTCTAAACAAATATACTGTAAAAGGTATTATTCCCAAAGGTTTAATCTTAAATAAATCTTGTGCATTCCCCCTAAAAGAGATTTACCAATTAGAATGGGAAGAAACACTATCCAAAGCTTCACTAGACCTAATAGAAATTTTAAAAAAATCTAGAAAAGACACTCTGATAGACCTAGAGAAAGAGATAATAGAAATCAAAGAGAAATTGAAAGACAAGAAAACTTTGGAATTTAAACAAAAACAAAAGGCTATGATTGAAAGAATTGATACCTTAAACAAAGATATTCTAAAAACTAAGTGGAAAAAATTGGATAGAGATACAAAGAAACCAAATATAGACTCTAATAATGAAATCACAAATATGGAAACTAATGCCCCTAAGGATGAGTGGACAGTAGTGAATCATAATAAAAAGAAGGATAAAAACAATCCGATATACTCTAAACAAAATAACTATAGAAATAGGATCAGAGAGAATAGAGATTATAATAGATCATGGAGACCAGATCACTCTAATAATGATAGAACACAAAATAATGGACACCATTACTATAGAAATCTAAAATCTAAATCCAAATTTAACCCTGTCTCAGCAAAAGGAAGTCATCTGGAGACTTGAAAAAATGGCTCTAAAAGATTTGAGGAACAGCCAGCCATCTAGATTTATAAAAACAAATATGACTAAAAAGGACACTCTAGTTTTAGAAAACCTTAAAAAGAACAACAAAGTGACCATCAAGACCGCCGACAAGGGCGGCGGGATTGTAGTAATGGATACCAGCTACTATGAATCTGAAGCTAATAGACTGTTAAGTGAGATGAAAACATACAAAAAATTAGAATTAAATCCCACTAATAAATTTGCAGCATCACTTAAAAAGCTTTTAAAAGAAGGCAGGGATCTGGGAATACTGAATGAAAAGGAGGTGGAATACCTGGACCCTAAACATCCTAGGGTCCCGGTGTTCTACTTCCTCCCTAAAATTCACAAGAATGTAAAACAACCACCGGGGAGACCTATTATCTCGGGAATTGGGGCATTATCTTCAAATTTATCACAATATGTGGACGTTTTTCTGCAGAAATTCGTGAAAAATCTAGATTCATATCTTAAAGATTCAACTGCTGTTTTAAACACTCTGGAAAACCTAGTTTGGGAGGATAATTTTATTCTGGTCACTGGAGATATAACTTCGTTATATACAGTAATAGACCATGAAAAAGGCATCTCAGCTATTGACAAATATTTAAGCACTGATCCTGATATGAAGATTGAACAAAAACAATTTTTATTAAAAAGAATAGCTTTTATACTAAAAAATAATTATTTTAAGCATGATAATAAATTCTTTTTACAAATAGAGGGCACGGCTATGGGCACGAGGTTTGCACCTAGCTACGCCAACTTGTTTGTTGGCAGTTGGGAGGAATCTTTTTTCCAAGAGGGTAGCTATGGTGCAGACCTCGTGCTCTATAGGCGGTACATCGATGATGTCCTGCTAATATGGAGAGGGTCCGAATCAGATTTACATAGGATGTTTGACAAGATGAATGCTAATGATAGGGGCCTAAAATTTACCTTTAATTACAGTAAGGAAACAGTTATATTCTTAGACCTGGAAATTATGGTAATAAATAACCTAGTTGAAACAAAAACCCACTTTAAAGAAGTGGACTCTAACAGTTTCATACATGCCAACAGTTGCCATCTCCAACAATGGAAAGACAACATCCCTTTTGGCCAAAGTCTAAGGATTAAGAAAAACTGTTCTAGACCCCAAGACTTTGAAAATCAGATTGAGATCCTAATGGAAAAATTCTTAGATAGAGGATACAAAAAAGAGACTGTAAATAAGGCTGTAACACGGGCTAGGGAGACCGATAGAAAATCATTGCTCGCATATAAACAAAAGACTAACATAGAGAATACAGAGGTAATCAATATACCATTTATTACTGAGTATAGCGTGGACCATGGTCTTATGAAAAAAAATTTAAATAAAAACTGGGGCATACTAAAAGCAGATCCCATTATAGGAGACTCTTTACCACCAAAACCTAAAATGATATTTAGAAAATCCAAAAATTTCAAATCTATCTTGGCACCCAGTGCTTACAACACGAAAACAATGACACCCATACAGAAAAATTTACAAGGAGGGAAAATATTAGGCTTTTTTCCCTGTTACTCCTGTAAGGCCTGCAAGTTCAGTGACAAAAGAAGCGCAGTAAAAGTTCATAAATCTGGAGAAGAATTTAGTATTAAAGAGTGCATTAGATGCACCACTAAAGGGGTCATTTATATTTTAAAATGTACGTGTGATTTAATATATTTTGAAGAAACAAAAAGAATGATAAAAGACAGGATAAGGGAACATCTCCTATGTATTGAAAAGGGAGTAGAAGACACTAATCTTTATAAACATTTTAAATTAGTGCATAATGGAAGAACCTCTGATTTAAAATATTGGGGGATAGCACATTTTAAACAGAATTGGAGAGGTGGGAATATAGAAAAAATTTTAAAACTTAAAGAGGCAGAACTTATATACAGATATGATACTCTATTCCCCGCTGGCCTGAACTCAGAGTTAGACATCTCCCCATTCTTATTAGACTAAATTTATGCCATATACACAATAAATTTCCCCTGCTTTTATGTTTATTAGTGTCCCTTTATGTTGAGGTATTACACTACATATTATATATTTTAAAAATGTATATACTTCATTTTAATGTATCTCCATAAGGATACATATTAAATAATTTTTCTAACTAGTCCATTCCATATAAGGGCCTAAATTCATTTATATATTCGTTTCTTATTTTGATATTGAGTAACAACACCATTATCACTATAATTTGTAATTGACAGTTTTTAGATGAGTATATGATAAACATATATATTTATATTTTATTTATGTGTTTTTTCACAATTTTTATTGACAATTGTATTTTATCTTATGTATTGCTGCTTTTAACATATGTGTATTTTGCTAATACCACCTTTAAATAATGATATACACCCCCTCTCTATGACCAATTAAAAGTGGCCAATAAGAGATCTAGATACACCTTTAAAAAAGGTGCACCTGTTGCAACACCTCATCTTTAGAAAGCCCTGTAGAGGGAGAAACGCGTTGATGTTTGTTGCCATAATTTTAAGAGTATTTTACAGCTACTAATTGCTGTCACAGATTGATGCCTGTCTGCCATCTGTGAAACTCTGAAAACCTTGAACTCTGTACTATTCTAGTGCTTATTGATGCACTGAAACTACAAGCTGTACGAAGGGTACGAAAGCGGAACTTTGTATCTACTTGAACAGCTGCACTTCACATACAGCACCTTTTACCAGTATCCTGCGTGCTTTGGCACATAAAGAGCGGATATTCTGTGGCTGTGGAACCTAACAGCTGAAACCGGAGAAGCGATGGCATAAGGACCAATCGGAGGGCTCAGTCTGGCCAGCGCCCATAAAGGTGACGTCACTTCCGCTACGGCGGTAATTTTCTTTTTTCCTTTCATCAAGAGACGTATTGTTTGGGGGTAAGCCTGTCTCATTTATCGACAATACATTATATACCTGGACTGCTCATATCCAATTGGCCATAAGGATAAACATTTTATACTTTTGGTGGACTGGCAAAATCCCTTTTCTATATACGGAGACGTCCGTTTTTATTACAAATATATTTTGTATTTTGTTTGTGTTTGTTATTGTTATTCATTTTCTGCTATATTAAATTTTAGGCAGAGCCTGCTAAATAGCACAACTTGTCACTGTTTATTGTATTTGATTATATATACTTTCTAAACACTTTTGTTGATCTATCAGAAATATGCACTAATCACTTTATCACTAAGTACATCACCCCTTGATATATTCTAGCACTTATATCTGACACACATTGATGTGTCCCACACTACTGTTGTTTAATAATTTGCTACACTGATTTTTAATAATTTGCTACACCTGCTTCACTTCAGCCTGACACCTTTAGCTACAGCGCTCCTGTTTTAATTTAACTTTTTGTACAGGAAGAAGTCTGCATCCTTCAAGAAAAACATGATTTTCATGCAGGACAATGCTCCATCACACGCGTCCAAGTACTCCACAGCGTGGCTGGCAAGAAAGGGTATAAAAGAAGAAAATCTAATGACATGGCCTCCTTGTTCACCGGATCTGAACCCCATTGAGAACCTGTGGTCCATCATCAAATGTGAGATTTACAAGGAGGGAAAACAGTACACCTCTCTGAACAGTGTCTGGGAGGCTGTGGTTGCTGCTGCATGCAATGTTGATGGTGAACAGATCAAAACACTGACAGAATCCATGGATGGTAGGCTTTTGAGTGTCCTTGCAAAGAAAGGTGGCTATATTGGTCACTGATTTGTTTTTGTTTTGTTTTTGAATGTCAGAAATGTATATTTGTGAATGTTGAGATGTTATATTGGTTTCACTGGTAAAAATAAATAATAGAAATGGGTATATATTTGTTTTTTGTTAAGTTGCCTAATAATTATGCACAGTAATAGTCACCTGCACACACAGATATCCCCCTAAAATAGCTATAACTAAAAACTAACTAAAAACTACTTCCAAAACTATTCAGCTTTGATATTAATGAGTTTTTTGGGTTCATTGAGAACATGGTTGTTGTTCAATAATAAAATTAATCCTCAAAAATACAACTTGCCTAATAATTCTGCACTCCCTGTAGGTGGCGGCGACATTGGGGGCGGCAGATTAGGGGTTAATAAGTGTAGGTAGGTGACGGCGATGTCGGGGCCAGCAGATTATGGGTATTTAGACTCGGGGTTTATGTTAGGGTGTTAGGTTTAAACATAAATTTTCTTTCCCCATAGGAATCAATGGGGCTGTGTTACGGAACTTTACGCACCTTCATTGCAGGTGTTAGACTTTTTTTTAGCCGGCTCTCCCCATTGATGTCTATGGGGCAATCGTGCACAAGCACGTAAAACCAGCTCAAAGCAGCGCTGGTATTTGTGTGCGGTATGGAGCTCAACGCTGTCATATTGCCTGCTAACGCAGGTTTTTGGAAAACCTGTAATAGCAGCGCTATTATAGGTGAGTGGTGGAAATAACTTGCAAGTTATTACCGAGCCGCTCATAACGCAAAACTCGTAATCTGGCTGTGTATTTTTTATTAAAATATATCACACTTGATTTTGGGGACATTTATAAAATTAACCAGAGATGTAAGCTCTGGTTAATTTTATAATCGCTAATTGCTCCCGCTCCCACTCGCGCATTAACTCTGCTAAAAGTAGGCTTTTTGCCCATGCCTGGTTGCACGCATGTTACAAGTTGATTGTAAAAAGTTTTAGCACAAAAAGCCAAACTTCGAATATCGCAACCATAACTAACACCCAATAATTCGCTCTAACCCGATCGCATTTTCTCAGATGCGCTAACCCGACCTGAAATATGAATATTTCAGATTCCAGTGTTCTTCACATAGAAGAATATGTTCAATTTATTCTTAAATAAATATATATATACATACACACACAGTATATATATATATATATATATATATATATATATATATATATATATATATATAAGCTAAAATATATAAAGGGGAAAATAGTGTGTGTTTGAATTGTGCAATTTATAAGTTGTGTTCTGGCTCCATGGGGTTAGAATAATTGGAGAGAAAGGTGGGCCATTATTCCAACAGAGATGAAGTTGTCTAGGCCAGATTTTTGATTAAGCAGCTTGTTAGTCACAATTGTGGCTCATGATTGCAGCCCTGAGAATTTAAAAGGAAGCCTGACTTATGTCTATCAGACTGTTACCCAGCCAGGAGGGCATGTGTGTAAAAAGGACTTTGTTACTTTGAATGATTTGTAAAAATAAGGACTCTGTTGCTGTGAATAATTTGTAAAAAGGACATTATTCTACAAAGGTCTGTGAAATTCAGTGATGAGCTGCAGAGAATGGGGTTTCCCTCCTGAATGTTAAACACTTGAAATTAAAGTGGACTGTCCTGTGCTGCATTTGTGCCCTAGAAGACTGTGGTTTAAAGTGTTTCCTGTTACAATTTATATAGATATGTATAGGAATATTTAAAACATATTTCTTTATCTGAAGAATTTTGGAATGTGAAATATTTACAGTACAAAAGCATAAAAATGCATAAATATGTTTTTTCATGGGCTCCAATTTATACACACACACACATATATATATATATATATGTGTGTGTGTATATCTCCAGGGCTTTTTTGTGTGGGTACTCACCGATACGGAGTACCACCACCTCTGCCATCTCGTAACAGGTAATATTTGTAATCATCATGTAAATACTCTAGTTTTCCCAAGGGGGGGGGCTCCAAAATATATCAAACATTGTATATAACTTTGTCCCTTTGATTTTCTCAAAGATACTGAGAACAATATATCAAGCATTGTAAATAACTTTGTCCCTTTGCTTTTCTCAAAGTTACTGAGAACAATATATCAATCAAGAATGAATTAATACCGGCACTTTTTTTAGGAGTACCGGCTCGCCATATTCAGCCAGCAGGGAGGTGTCAATCAACCCGATCGTACTCGATCGGGTTGATTTCCGGCGATGTGTGTCCGCCTGCTCAGAGCAGGCGGACAGGTTATGGAGCAGCAGTCTTTGTGACCGCTGCTTCATAACTGTTGTTTCTGACGAGTCTGCAGACTCGCCAGAAACATGGGGTATCAAGCTGCATATGGAGCTTGATACATATGCCCCCCTGTCTTTTGACACAGAGAAAGTGTTTGACAGGGTGATATGGGACTACAGGCCTTTGGCTTACCAGAGATTTTTTTGCAAAGCCATAGGAGCCATGTTTTCATGTCCAACAGCTCGAGTTAAGGGAGTGGAGTTCTGTTCCCAATCTTTTTCTGTTAGCAATGGCACCTGCAGGGATGCCCACTGTCCCCCTTATTGTTTGCTCTTTCCATCAAACCATAAACTATCATTGCCTACATTTAGAAAAATGCATAGTCTGCTGTCATGGGAAAATAATTTCTTTCAATAGGAAAGCTTAGCCCAGCAATAAGTTTGAGAAAAGACAGGTTTTTGAGTGAGGATGCAATTATGGCCCCCATAAAAACCGATTTTTTCCCATGTCAATGATCCAGTAAGCACAGCATCTTTGGTATCATGGATACTTCATGTTAAATAAAGAAAATTAGGGAGCAGTTGATGAGTTTGGGTAGAAAACAATGATGAGAGCAACATGATCATTATACCAAATTGAGTAAGGCCACTTTTAGGCTACATAAAAGCCCTATTTCTTTCTAATGACACAGTGAGTCACGGATCATCATAATTACTATTGGGATATTCAGCCAAAGCTGTTAAATACCACTCCCCTTACCCACAAAACCCAGTCATTCTCTTTGCTGTAGTGCATGGAGGTGGTAAAATTAGGTGTCTGATTCTTCTATAAAGAGTTTGTTATTTTTAAACAGAGCAAGTTTGTTTTGTTTTTACTTGGGGTTTAGCTGTATTCCACGTCAGTCTCTTCAGTAGAGCTATGGTGGTCTAAAGACCGCTGCTCCTTAACCCTGTCCACCTGCTCTGATGAAGCGGACAGGAATCGCCTCAATTCAACCCAATCGAGTACCATCGGGTTGATTGACACCCCCCTGCTGGTGGACCATTGGCCGCGAGTCTGCAGGGGGCGGTGTTGCACCAGCAGCTCTTGTGAGCTGCTTGTGCAATGCTGAATATGGAGATATGCATTCAGCGAGGTCTTGCGGACCTGATCTGCAATGTCGGATCAGGTTCGCAAGACCTTTGTAAAATTGGTCTCTATGTAGGTTTACTTAGGATTTGTTTTTTATTCTCAGGTCCATGTTAGGATGCGGGTCCTTGCAAGTCTGTTAGACTGCCTTGCTGCCTGGCAGTTTGGAGGTAAGTGCTATTTTTGTTCTTTTTCTGCTGGTACACAGAGAGATGCATTGGCACTTATGGGATTACTCCTGCTTGTGTGCAGGTGTTTTTTTTGGCATTACAGTTTTTTATTAGGTAGTATGCTTATACTCAGCTAGAGAAACTGTGTTTGATACCTGGAGACTTTATGTGAGATCTGTTTGTTTGGGCTCTGTGAGGTTTTACTTTATTTTAACATTTGGGGCGCACTAGTTCTTGGCTGTGTTTGCTGCATCTGGCTTTGTAGCCTGTTAGTTTCTCCCGGCGGCATTTTTTTTCTGTGTATAACATGGTAATGCCGCTGGGATGTTGTAGACGCCCACGATGGGCGGAGCTTGAGTCCGTTCTGGTGCTGCGGTTCTTCTGGGTGAAGTCCGTTTTTTTTCTGCATATTCTGTTTGTATCTTCTGTCTGGTAGGGGGGGTTATTTAGCACCTCATTTGGGCTGTTAAGTTGCAGAGGTGCTTGTAGGGTTACTAAATCATCTTTATTTTTGTTTTTGGCATTAAAAGATTTTTGTAACATTTTTCTTTTAAAGTGACAGTAACGTTTTAATTTTTTATTTACATTTGTGTGTAATATGGACCAGGAAGACTTGCAAGCTGTGACTTGTAACCTATGTTTAGATGATAATGTAGAGCCTCCTATCCCTTTCTGTTCCTCTTGTATAGAGAGGACTATGCAGTACAGGGATAGACTCTTTAATACAGAGCCTTCACTTTCTAAGGAGACTTGTTAAGGAGCCAACTGTTCAAGCTGTAGCTCAGCCTTCTCCCCATTCCTCTCAGTCTCACTCCTCTTCACATGCAGTGCCCTGCGTGTCATCTCAGACTAGTTTTTCTTTACAGGATTTGTCTACTCACATATCCTCTGCTATATCTGATGCATTGTCTGCTTTTCCTGTGTTACAGGGTAAACGCAGAAGGACTTCTGATTCTGTTGCAGTTTTATCTAATGTTCCTTATCATAGGACTGAGGAAGAATATATTTCAGTAGTGTCTGAAGGTGAAATTTCATACTCTGATAGTGTGTCTCCTTTGACTGATTCTGAGATGGTTTCTTTCAGATTTAAGTTGGAGCACCTCCGTTTGTTACTCAGGGAGGTTTTGGCTACTTTGGATGATTCTGAATCAACGGTCACAGTTACTCCAAAGAAGGCTAGTAAGTTAAATAAGTTTTTTGATGTTCCCTCAGTGGCGGAAGTTTTTCCTGTTCCGGGTTGGATTTCAGAGATTATTTCTCGGGAATGGGAGAAGCCTGGAATTCCTTTTTTCCCTTCTCCTATTTTTAGGAAGATGTTTCCTATTGCAGATTCAATTAAGGATTCTTGGCAGACAGTCCCTAAGGTTGAGGGAGCTATTTCCACTTTGGCCAACAGGACCACTATTCCTATTGAGGATAGTTGTGCTTTTAAGGACCCCATGGATAAGAAGTTGGAGGCTTTACTTAAGAGGATTTATGTTCATCAGGGGCTCCAATGACAACCTGTTACGTGTATTGCCACGCTTACCAGTGCGGATGCATATTGGTTTGATGCGTTGTCTGATTCTATTATTCAGGAGACTTCTCTGGAAGAGATTCAGGATAGAATTAAAGCTTTAAAATTGGCCAATTCTTATATTGCGGACGCCTCTTTACAGGTTGTCAAGTTGGGAGCAAAGATTTCTGGCTTTGCTGTTTTGGCTCACAGGGCTTTATGGTTAAAGTCCTGGTCTGCGGATGTATCATCCAAGTCTAAGCTTTATCAGTTCCTTACAAGGGGAAGGCTTTGTTTGGACCTGGTTTGGCTGAAATTATCTCTGATATTACTGGTGGGAAGGGGCATTCTCTTCCTCAGGATAAGAAAAATAAGCAGAAGGGTCATCAGAGTAATTTTTGTTCCTTTCATAACTTCACTAGTAAGTATTCCTCTTCCTCCTCCAAGCAGGATCAATCCAGGCCTTCCTGGAGACATAATCAGTCCTGGAACAAGGGGAAGCAATCTAAGAAGCCTGCCGCTGACTCAAAGTCAGCATGAAGGGTCTGCCCCCGATCCGGGGATGGATTGCGTGGGGGGCAGGCTGTCTTTGTTTGCTCAAGCCTGGACAAGGGATGTTCCAGATCCTTGGGTAATAGATATCGTATCCCAGGGATAAAAACTGAAGTTCAAGTCTTTCCTCCCAGGGGCAGGTTTCATCGACTCACCGTGTCAAGAAACAAATTTATCAGGTAAGAATAAATTTCATTTTATTTATCTTGCTTGATCTTCTGGGGAACCCTCTAAGCATGGAGGTCAGAGAAAAATACATAGCTTATGTTCAGGAGTAGTCAAGGAACCCCAAACTGTGATCTAGCCAAATAGACTGGATCCATATAATCAGGGTAAAAAAAGGCCCCTGAAAGAGATCATACACATAGATGCAGGAAAATTGCACTAATTCAATGACCACCAACCTGAGGCTGATATAGGACAACATGTTGTTTATGTAGCACCAAAGTGTGTGAATTGTAGACTAGAAAAGCATCTGTGAAAAGTGCTTTAAGACCTAATGTATTCATAATGGCTCCTAAAAAATTGATGCTAAAGTAAGAGAATTCTTATGTAGTTTAAGCAGCCATACATAGAATGAAAAATGTTTCTTCTTTGAGCGTGGTGGAAGCTTCAAGGAATGAGCAACTAGTATGATGTCATCCAGATGTGGGCAACTTTAGGTTAAGGACAGTGGTAACTGAGAGCAGCGTCCAGTCCAAAAAAAAGGAAACAAACTGCTAATAATTAATGCTATAGAAAAACCTAATGGCATTATAATGTGCTGAAAGCAACAATGGGAAGATAGGCATCCTTCAAATCTATAGTGGTTAACTGAAGATGGGAGATTGCCTGGAGAGTGTGCTTCCATATGCTCCAATGAGACCCTTGTTCTCATGCCGATAGTCACGCAAAAGAACCTAGCACAGCAAAGAGCAGCAAAGGTTATATAAATATGTATATGAATAAGAAAATGTATGCTTACCTGATAAATGTATTTCTTTTTTGACACAATGAGTACACTAATCATCTTAATTACTAATAGGATATTCACCTCCTGGTCAGCAGGAGGGGGCAAAGAGCACCACAGCAAAGCTGTTAAATAGCTCCTCCCTTCCCTCCCACTCCAGTCATTCGACCGAAGTTAAGGAAAGAAAGGAAAAACCAAGGTGCAGAGGTGTCTGAAGTTTAAAATAACCAACACCCTATCTCACAAAAACAGGGCAGGCCGTGGACTCATTGTGTCAAAAAAGAAATACATGCAGGCATACATTTTCTTTTCTTTTTTATGACATGATGAGTCCACGGATCATCTTAATTACTAATGGGATTCAATACCCAAGCTAGAGTACACAGATGATACGGGAGGGACAAGACAGGGAACCTAAACGGAAGGCACCACTGCTTGAAGAACCTTTCTCCCAAAAGCGTCCCAGCAACAGCCCTTGTGGAATGAGCTGTAACTCTCTCAGGAGGCTGCTGTCCAGCAGTCTCTTATGCAAAACGTATGATACTCTTCAGCCAAAAAGAAAGAGAAGTTGCCGTAGCTTTCTGTCCCTTACATTTTCCTGAAAAAAATCACAAACAAGGAAGACGACTGACGAAAGTCCTTAGTTGCCTGCAGGTAAACCTTTAAAGCCCGGACTACATCCAAATTGTGCAGAAGACGTTCCTTCTGAGAAGAAGGATAAGGAAACAAGGAAGGAACAACAATTTCCTGATTAATGTTCCGATCAGAAACAACTTTAGGAAGGAATCCTAATTTGGTATGTAAAACTACCTTATCTGAATGGAAAATCAGATAAAGAGACTCAAACTGTAACGCCGAGAGCTCTGACACTCTCCGAGCGGAAGAAATAGCAACAAGAAATAAAACTTTCCAAGATAACAACTTAATATCTAAAGAATGCATGGGCTCAAACGGAGCCCTTTGAAGAACTTTGAGAACTAAATTAAGACTCCATGGAGGAGTAACTGGTTTGAACACAGGCCTGATCCTGACCAAGGCCTGACAAAAGGATTGTACATCTGGGACATCCGCCAGATGTTTGTGTAACAAAATAGATAAGGCCGAGATTTGACCCTTTAGGGAACTTGTCGATAATCCCTTCTGCAAACCCTCTTGGAGAAAAGATAAAATTCTAGGAATCCTAACTCTACTCCATGAGTAGCCCTTGGATTCACACAAATAAAGATATTTACGCCATATCTTATAGTAAATCTTTCTAGTTACAGGCTTACGAGCCTGAATCATGGTTTCAATGACCGAGTCAGAAAAGCCCCGCTTGGATAAAATTAAGCGTTCAATCTCCAAGCAGTCAGCTTCAGAGAAACTAGATTTGGGTGCAAGAAGGGCCCTTGAATTTGAAGGTCCTTCCTCAATGGAAGTCTCCAAGGTGTTAGAGATGACATGTCCACCAGATCCGCATACCAAATCCTGCGAGGCCAAGCCGGTGCTATGAGGATCACCGAGGCCCTCTCCTGTTTGATTTGAGCAATTACCCAAGGAAGTAGAGCAAACGGAGGAAATAGGTATGCTAGACTGAAGGTCCAAGGGACCGCCAGAGCATCTATCAGTTCCGCCTGGGGGTCCCTGGACCTCGACCCGTATCTCGGGAGTTTGGCATTCTGTCGGGATGCCATGAGATCCAATTCTCCACTTGAGAATCAAGCTGGAGAACACTTCCGGATGGAGTTCCCACTCCCCCGGATGAAAGGTCTGCCTGCTCAAGAAATCCGCCTCCCAATTGTCCACCCCTGGGATGTAGATCGCCGACAGACAGCAAGAGTGGGTTTTCGCCCACTGAATTATTTTGGTTACTTCGGTCATCGCTAAGGAACTCCTCGTTCCTCCCTGATGATTCATGTAAGCCACAGAAGTTATGTTGTCCTACTGGAACTAGATAAACCAGACCGTGGCTAACTGGGGTCAGGCCTGAGCATGCTTAACTGCAGGGGTTTGAGATGGAACCGAGCAAACGGGATGATGTCCATTGCCGCCACCATCAGCCCGATTAACTCCATGCACTGAGCCACTGACGGCCGAGGATTTGGGACTAAGGAACTCTTTTCCAAATTTACCTTCCATCCATGAGATCGTAGGAAGGTTAACACCAAGTCCATGTGGGATCTTGCTAGTTGAAAGGATGGCGCCTGGACTAGGATGTCGTCCAGATAGGGCGCCACTGCAATGCCCCGTGATCGAAGCACCGCCGACAGAGATCCCAGAACCTTTGTGAAAATTCTGGGAGCTGTGGCAAGACCGAAAGGAAGAGCCACAAACTGGAAGTGTCTGTCCAGAAAGGCAAACCTTAGAAACTTGTGATGATCCCTGTGAATGGGAACATGTAGGTATGCATCCTTTGAATCCACTGTTTAAATATGTTTCAATTTGCCCCCATCCTTCTCGTTCTGAATTTAATATTTTATTTTCTGCTATAAAATGTCTGATCTGTAAGTAAGAGAAAAAGTTTTTGTTTGAGAGACCGAATTCTCTAGCAATGTCCTCAAACGATCTGATCTGACGATAATTATTTAAACATTGATAGACATATAATAGGCCTTTTTGGGACCATACATTATAGACTTCATAGGATAAGCCTGGCGTAAATTTTGGGTTACCTCGTATTGGAAGATGTGGAGATATCTCAAAATTGAGATTGAGTAAATTATTCAATTTCTGCCATGCTTCAATAGTGTTGCGTATTAATAGCATCTTTTTAATATCCTTTGGTAGATGTGATATTGAACAATGCAACAAAGCTTTCAATGTATATGGAGCACTAAGTTGTTCTTCCATATACACATGTGTCAGGTAGTTGGCTTCTGTTACCCAATCAAATGCGAAACGAGCTAGT
Organism: Bombina bombina; assembly: GCF_027579735.1. Lineage (NCBI taxonomy): Eukaryota > Metazoa > Chordata > Amphibia > Anura > Bombinatoridae > Bombina > Bombina bombina. The sequence continues at coordinate 225,687,609 of NC_069506.1, read as the reverse complement.
GTGGCTATGTTATACTTTTTAATATCTGGAAAAGATAAACCGCCTTCTTCAAATCTGATTGTTAGTTTTGCTATAGATAGCATATGTCTCTTGTTGTTCCAGAAGAAATTAGCACAATCTCTATTAAATCTTTTTATATCTTGACTCTTTATAAATAGTGGTAAATTTTGCATAATATACATTAATTGAGGAAACAAAATAGTTTTTATGATCATCAGCTTGGCCGAAAGGGAGATAGGAAACACAATCCAGCGTTGCAATTTCTCTGAAACTCTTAAAAAAAGGAGAGTAATTTAATTTATACCATTGGTTTGGGTCAGCGTGAAAATTTAGTCCTAAATACTTAATACTTAAAGACTCTTGGAAAGGATGTTCTTGTATACTTTTTTTCGTCTTATGTAACCAGAGGATTTCAGACTTATTAGCATTAATTTTATAGCCTGAAATAGAACCAAACATATCGATAATATTTAAGGCCTGTGGTATATTCCTCTCCGTGTTTCTAATATATAATAACAGGTCATCTACATATAAAGATAATACTAGTTTCTCTTGCCCCAACCTAATACCTTGTAGTTCTTGTCGCAATATGACAGCCAGGGGTTCTATAGCAAGATTAAATAATAGCGGGGAGAGTGGACATCCCTGTCTCGTTCCCCTGTGTAATGTTAAATTCGAAGTATAACTGCCATTAATTACAATACTGGACCGGGAATGGTCATATAAAATTTTAATAAATTGTGCAAAATGGCCTGAAAAAACAAAAATGTTTAAAGTCAAAAATAGATGGTCCCAGCCCACGGAATCGAACGCCTTTTCGGCATAGATTGTAATTAATGCAAAGTCCTGGTTGTCTGTTTTTCTCTCTGATACTTTGTTCCAGAAGTGTTCTAGTACTAAAGCTACTTTCCGAATGTTTTTGGTAGAGGATCTTTGATGCATAAAGCCCGTTTGATCAATATGTATGATAGGATCAAGACAAAATTTTAATCGGTTCGCAACGATGTGAGTTAATACCTTATAATCTACATTAAGTAGTGAGATAGGCCTATATGACTTAGGATCTAGTGGATCTTTCCCTTTTTTCAAGATCAGTGATATGATAGAATTTGAGAAATACTTTGACATACTTATGCCATCTATATAGTATCCATTAAACAATAAGACTAGAATATCTGCTATCTCTGATCTGAGTATTTTGTACATTTCGACGGGTATCTGGTCCGGGCCAGGGGCTTTATTGGCTTTAGCATTATTTATAGCTTCGAGAACTTCCTCTTTCGTAATAGGTCTGTTAAGGGCACTAACTGCTTCTTGAGATATTTTAGGCAGGCTAATCTTGTGCCAGAAGTTATTCTTATTCTCCATATTAATTTCTTTTGCTGCGTATAAATTTTGATAATATTCTAAGAAAACGTTTTTAATTCTTGATTGATCAGTAACTCTATTTGTCCCCTCATAGATTGCTTCTATTGTATTAGATTTTTTCCTGGCCTTGTCCAGCCTAGATAAAAATTTGGCCGACTTCCCGAATTGACCTTTATATTTGGTGCTTATTTTAAGTTCTTCCCGGGCGACCTTTTGTTTAATAAAAATATCCCTTTCTGCTTTAGCTGTTTTATATTTATCCCCAGACTGCTTAGATGGATTATTAATATATTTACAATATGCATTCTTTACTTGTTTAGCTAGAAGAATTTCCCTTTCCTGTGATTTCCTTTTTTTTGAGATCATATAGGCTTTAATACGTCCTCTTAAAAAGGCCTTAGCGGTTTCCCAAAATATTTCTATTTTCCCACAATACGCTCTATTTAAGAAGTCGTATTCTCTCCATTTATTTTTAAGCCAGTTATTAAATTCTATGTTATCTACTAAAAATTTTGGAAAGCTATCTCCAAACTCCTGAGCCTTCCTAGGTACCAAGAGAACAAAGCAAATTAGATAATAAAAGTAAATGGAAAAGTTGTTTAAAATTGTTTGCTCTATCTGAAACATAAAAGAAAAAATATGAGTTTCATGGTCCTTTAAGTTTATCTCTTCCTTTCAACTGATGAGATGACTTTACCCTAATGAAGTAATTATAAGCAAGGGGTTTTAGTAGCCATATTGAAAGTTTGAAGATTTGTGGTAGATCTTCTTTCAACACCGCCCTATAAGCTTTATTTTTGTTTGTTTTTTGAGCCACAACTGATTAAAATAGGTGTGCAGTTTTTGTTGTCCCAGTTTTAAATAATTGTGAAAGAACTGATAATTTGGCTAGTGTTACCAACAAGAAAGCTGCTAAACACTTCCTGATCTATTACCGTATGAATTATTATTTTACCCTCAGTGTTTTAATATAATGTAATTACTTACCAGCTTTTCTCCGTTCTGCATCTGTCATAGTTTGGTCAGCCCTCAAAATGACAGCCTCAACATCTTCTTTCTCTTTGAGGAACTCCTGTAGTACCTCAAGGGCCTGCAGAGACAAAATGTCAGTACTCACCATGTTATTAGGTAAATATATAGCCCAAGAATAAAAAATACATTAATACATCAATGGCAAACTGCAGACAATCCCACTCAACCAACCAGAAACACCCACTAACCACCCAACACAGCTCTACCCACAAAATGGCAATTGGCCCCATTCAACCTCATGAGTCCCTCATACCCAGCCACAAATGTTGGGAGGTATGTTACAATAATTACTAATATTTAAATCTATAATAATAATAATAAAAGGCCAGGTTTGTCAGATGCAGTCATGCGCAGTAGAAAGGAGGGAGAGGGGATCCGAGTGGATGGTAGGGAAAGGTTCTTGGAGGAAGAGGTGGCTAAATAAGGGAGGGAGTTGGGCAGCTACATACCTGGTCTTAAGGATGAGTGTGTGCTCGAGATAAAAGTGCACAATGCCTCCTGAGAGGTATATTTCTTTCCTTACACATTTTGGCCCATGTACACAGGCTTTAACACTAGTTTTTTTTTATAAACAAATACTGTTTAAATATATGAGGGGTTATCTTGAATTGAAGTTGGAACTATCCCATAAACACTGAAAATGTATTTTATTGATACTAAATGTTAGTAACTAAAACTGATCCTTTTGGAAGTGTGTAGAATTCAGGTTTAAGAATCTTGAGCAGAGCTATTGTGTGATATATACTTGGCCTAAACATGTGGTTATTAGTCATAACTGAATGACTTTATGTAGCGATGCTCCATGATATAAGATGCTTGTCTCCTGCAAAATATTGCTGAATTCAATTACATAGATCTACACTTAATATAATAATAATAATTTACCTTAATCCCTTTCCCAGAACTTTGATGATAAGTATCAATCAACTTGTGCTTTTCTTCCATAAACTCTTTATGACCTCCAGGCCTGGAATATTCTCCCTCTGCTATTTTCTTTTCTAGTTTCTCACTCAGTTCTTGTAGTAAGAATTTGCACTTCATTATTGATGTCTCTTCATTACACTGGTAATATTTTATCCTATTTTCTTCTAGCCCACTCTGCAAATAAAAAATAAGTTTACATAATATATTGTACTAATGTAAAAAAAATGTAATTAGATTATTAAAGGGACATTAAATACTAACTACATTTTATAAGCATAGTATTGAGATAAGTTCTCACCTCCCTCCAGTCATGGGTGTCGCCATGTTAAAATCTGCTTTCATTACATTCCAGTGCTAACCTGTTTTGCACATGTGCAGCAGCTCTCCTTCAGATCCCTGCAGTGTAACCTAGGTGCCATATTGGCAGCACCCATACTTAGAGGGAGGTGCATGAAATGCATTTAGGGCTAGATTCCAAGTGGAGCACTAATTTATTGGATGCCCACAAATGGACGAATTTGCCTGTTTGCAGGTGCTATAAATAACCAGCTTTCAAGTGGCTGGTTATTGCTACCATAAACTCAATTAGCGCTTATAAAATTAACCAGAGATTAGATCTCTGGTTAGTTTTCTAAATATACCCCAAATGCCCCCAAAATACAGTGTAGTGTATTTTATTAAAACCTAAGAATTGTACCATTTTTTAAAAAAAATAAAATAACTTTACCAGGTAGTATTTTTGCGGTAAACTTGGCGAGAGTGGGTTGCTGGAAAAAAACAGCACTGAAACGTGCCTTTACATTGCGGTCTATGGGTACTGTGCATTCCCTGTAAAAATATTTGTATATGCTTATAAACATATATATTTATGTGTTAATGTGTGTGTATATACACATATTAACAAATAAATATATCTGTACATAAGCGTATACATAAATATTTATATTTGCTGCCATTGCTGCGCTACTAACCTCCTTCGATGACCTTAGGTTCTGAAGCCGTCTCTGACGGCATCAGAACGAGGCTCTCATTGGAGCATATGGAAGCATGCAATGCTTCCTAGCAATGCGAACGCAAGCTTGCATTGCACTTAACTTGTAATACAAGAGCACATTAGCATGTAAGCGGTATTTAGCGCTCCACTTGTAGTCTTGTCCGTAGTGTCCCTTTAAGGGAAAAGATTTATTACACTGCAGTGTATGCAGCAATTTAGTGACTGTGAATGGCTAGCTATAACTGTAAAAGCAAACAGTTTGGATTCAGAATAATAATGCTATAATTAAAACACACAATGATCATATACATTTTACATGACATCACTTGTAATCATAGTCAATAATAGGCAATTAACTTACAATGAGTTTTATTTGATACTCTTGATTTTCATCTTTGAAGGAACGGTCCATAAAGACTTTAAGAGCCTCTTTTTCACATTTCTGGTGGACATATATGAATTCTTTCTCAGTTTCTGTTGGAAATTCGTTTATATTATGACTCATCTCTTCTTCATATTTGGACAGGGCATCATTTACTGCTCTAGAATTTTCAAGCTTTGACAAAGTTTGCACAGCATTTTCAATACAAGGAATCAAACCACTCTTAATCGTCTCAACATATGTGCTTGTGAGATTCCCAAACACTAGGGAACAGTGAAAAAAAAAAATGTTAATTTGACCACGTAAGCAATAATACATTCTAATAAAATGTATTTGATATTTAAAGGGCCACTAAATTCAAAGTTAAAGTTTAATGATTCGGATGCAGCTTGCAATGCAAAATAACTTTCCAATATATTTCCTTTATCGAAATGTTCACATTCTTTTTATGTGCACACTTTGAGGCCCCAACTCCTAATACGCATGTGCAAAAGTGCACAGTATATACATATTTGCATTTTGTGATTAGCTGATGGCTGCCACATGATCTCATTAACTTTGAAATGTGGCAGAAATTAAAAGTAAGTGCTATAGCATTACTTTTTATTGTGCATTTATCAGTTATTCAATTCTACTGCATTCAGTGACCCTTTAATAAACACTTAGCACTTACATCTCCCAGTTACAATGTGTCCTCCTGGCATTGTTTTAGGTTGGCTGTTGTCAAACACATAGGAAAGGAATTTCTCAGTCTGCATTACGAACGTAGGGTCTAATTCTGAATCTGGTAGGTCGTCAAGGCGTTGGAGATTTTGTTTATTGGCTGGTTGATCGAAAACAAAGCACTTGTGGGAATGGAAGTAATGACGGATACATTCACGGGGCAGGTTGTACTCTAAGACTTTTTTACTAAACCCTATAAAGAAAGAAAAAAGAATAAAGGTAAGTAAAATTGTAGAGTAAAATAAAAACAGAATTTATGCTTACCTGATAAATTACTTTCTCTTACGGTGTATCCAGTCCACGGATTCATCCTTACTGTGCTAAGAGAGCACACAGCAGAGTTGTCCATATAGCTCCCCTCAGGCTCCGCCCCCCAGTCATTCGACCGACGGTTAGGAGAAAAAGGAGAAACTATTGGGTGCAGTGGTGACTGTAGTTTTACTAAAATAAATTTGAACCTGACTTAATTACCAGGGCGGGCCGTGGACTGGATACACCGTAAGAGAAAGTAATTTATCAGGTAAGCATAAATTCTGTTTTCTCTTACTTGGTGTATCCAGTCCATGGATTCATCCTTACTTGTGGGATACCAATACCAAAGCTTTAGGACACTGATGAAGGGAGGGAACAAGTCAGGTAACCTAAACGAAAGGCACCACTGCTTGCAAAACCTTTCTCCCAAAAATAGCCTCCGAAGAAGCAAAAGTATTGAATTTGTAAAATTTGGCAAATGTATGCAGTGAAGACCAAGTCGCTGCCTTACAAATCTGTTCAACCGAAGCCTCATTCTTGAAAGTCCATGTGGAAGCCACAGCTCTAGTGGAATGAGCTGTAATTCGTTCAGGAGGCTGCTGTCCAGCAGTCTCATAAGCCAATCGGATGATGCTTTTCAGCCAGAAGGAAAGAGAGGTAGCAGTCGCTTTCTGACCTCTCCTCTTACCAGAATAGACAACAAACAAGGACGATGTTTGTCTGAAATCTTTAGTTGCTTTTAAATAGAATTTTAAAGCACGAACCACATCAAGATTGTGTAACAGACGTTCCTTCTTAGAAACTGGATTAGGGCACAGAGAAGGAACAATGATTTCCTGGTTAATATTCTTATTAGAAACCACTTTTGGAAGGAAACCAGGTTTGGTACGCAAAACAACCTTATCTGTATGGAATACCAGATAGGGTGAATTACACTGCAAAGCAGACAATTCAGAAACTCTTCGAGCAGAAGAAATAGCTACCAAAAACAAAACTTTCCAAGATAATAACTTAATAGCTATGGAATGCAAAGGTTCAAACGGAACCCCTTGAAGAACTGAAAGAACTAAATTTAGACTCCATGGAGGAGCCACAGGTCTGTAGACAGGCTTGATTCTAACTAGGGCCTGTGCAAACGCCTGAACGTCTGGTACAGCTGCCAGACGCTTGTGTAACAGGATAGACAGAGCAGATATCTGTCCCTTTAAGGAACTAGCTGACAAACCTTTCTCCAATCCTTCTTGGAGAAAAGACAATATCCTTGGAATCCTAACCTTACTCCACGAGTAACCTTTGGATTCGCACCAACAAAGATATTTCCGCCATATCTTATGGTAAGTTTTCCTGGTGACAGGCTTTCTAGCCTGGTTCAGAGTATCTATAACTGATTCAGAGAACCCACGCTTAGCTAGAATTAAGCGTTCAATCTCCAAGCAGTCAGTTGCAGAGAAACTAGATTTGGATGCTTGAATGGACCTTGAATTAGAAGATCCTGCCTCGATGGCAGTTTCCATGGTGGAGCCGATGACATGTCCACTAGGTCTGCATACCAAGTCCTGCGTGGCCACGCAGGCGCTATCAGAATTATCGAAGCCTTCTCCTGTTTGATTCTGGCTACTAGCCGAGGGAGAAGAGGAAACGGTGGAAAGACATAAGCTAGACTGAATGACCAAGGCGCTACTAAAGCATCTATCAATGCCGCCTTGGGATCCCTGGACCTGGATCCCTAAAGGGGAAGTTTGGAGTTCTGACAGGACGCCATCAGATCCAATTCTGGAATGCCCCATAGCTGGGTTAGCTGAGCAAAGACCTCCGGGTGGAGTTCCCACTCCCCCGGATGGAAAGTCTGACGACTCAGATAATCCGCCTCCCAGTTGTCTACTCCTGGGATGTGAATTGCAGATAGATGGCAGGAGTGATCCTCCGCCCATTTGATGATTTTGGTTACTTCCTTCATCGCCAGGGAACTCTTTGTTCCTCCCTGATGATTGATGTACGCTACAGTCGTAGCGTACATCAATCGACTGAAATAGTCTGACTGAAATCTGATGAATTTGGCCTCCGCTAGTTGAGGCCAGGCCTGGAGCGTATTGAATATCGCTCTCAGTTCCAAAATGTTTATCGGGAGAAGAGATTCTTCCTGAGACCATAGACCCTGAGCTTTCAGGGAGTCCCAGACCACACCCCAGCCTAACAGACTGGCATCGGTCGTGACAATGATCCACTCCAGTCTGCAGAAACTCATTCCCTGAGACAGGTGATCCTGAGACAACCACCAGAGAAGAGAGTCTTTGGTTTTCTGGTCCATTTGTATTTGAGGAGACAAATCTGCATAATCCCCATTCCACTGTTTGAGCATGCACAGTTGCAGTGGTCTTAGATGAATTCGGGCAAAAGGGACTACGTCCATTGCCGCAACCATTAGACCGATTACCTCCATGCACTGAGCCACAGAAGGCCGAGGAATGGAATGAAGAACTCGGCAAGTATTCAAAAGTTTTGACTTCCTGACTTCTGTCAGAAAGATTTTCATTTCTACCGAGTCTATTAGTGTTCCCAGGAAGGGAACCCTTGTGAGCGGGGACAGAGAACTTTTTTCTACGTTCACCTTCCACCCGTGAGACCTTAGAAAGGCCAGAACAATGTCCGTATGAGCCTTTGCTCTGTGAAAAGACGACGCCTGTATTAAGATGTCGTCTAGGTAAGGTGCTACTGCAATGCCCCGCATTCTTAGTACCGCTAGAAGGGACCCTAGCACCTTTGTGAAAATTCTGGGAGCGGTGGCCAACCCAAAAGAAAGGGCCACAAACTGGTAATGCGTGTTCAGAAAGGCGAACCTTAGGAACTGATGATGATCTTTGTGGATAGGAATATGTAGGTACGCATCCTTTAGATCCACGGTAGTCATATATTGACCTTCCTGGATCATCGGCAAGATTGTCTGAATAGTTTCCATTTTGAAAGATGGAACTCTGAGGAATTTGTTTAGAATTTTTAGATCCAGGATTGGCCTGAAAGTTCCTTCCTTTTTGGGAACTACAAACAGGTTTGAGTAAAATCCCAGCCCTTGTTCTGCAATTGGAACTGGGTGTATCACTCCCATCTTTAGAAGATCTTCGACACAGCGTCAGAACGCCTGTTTCTTTGTTTGGTCTGAAGACAAACGAGAAATGTGGAACCTTATCCTTGGGGGAGAGTCCTTGAATTCTAGAAGATACCCCTGAGCAATGATTTCTAATGCCAAGGGATCTGGAACGTCTCTTGCCCAAGCCTGAGCAAAGAGAGAAAGTCTGCCCCCTACTAGATCTGGTCCCGGATCGGGGGCTACCCCTTCATGCTGTCTTGGCAGCAGGCGCAGGCTTCTTGGCCTGTTTACCCTTATTCCAGCCCTGCAAGGGTTTCCAGGTTGCTTCAGGCTGTGAAGCGTTACCCTCTTGCTTAGCGGCAGCAGAGGTTGAAGCAGGTCCGCTTCTGAAGTTGCGAAAGGAGCGAAAATTAGCCTTGTTTTTGGCCTTGAAGGGTCTATCTTGCGGGAGGGCATGGCCCTTCCCCCTAGTGATATCCGCGATGATTTCTTTCAACTCGGGACCAAAAAGGGTCTTCCCCTTGAAAGGAATGTTTAGTAATTTTGTTTTGGACGACACGTCAGCCGACCATGATTTGAGCCAAAGCGCTCTTCGCGCCATAATGGCAAAACCTGAATTTTTCGCCGCTAACTTAGCTAATTGGAAAGCGGCATCAGTGATAAAAGAATTAGCCAGCTTTAAAGCGTGAATTCTATCCATGACTTCGTCATATGAAGTCTCCCTCTGGAGCGACTCCTCCAGCGCCTCAAACCAAAAAGCCGCTGCAGTAGTTACAGGAATAATGCAGGCAATTGGCTGGAGCATGAAACCTTGCTGAACAAACATTTTCTTCAGCAAACCTTCTAGTTTTTTATCCATAGGATCTTTGAAAGCACAACTGTCCTCTATTGGTATAGTTGTACGCTTAGCAAGCGTTGAAACAGCTCCCTCTACCTTAGGGACCGTCTGCCACGCGTCCCGCCTGGGGTCGTTTATGGGGAACATTTTCTTAAAGATAGGGGGGGGAACAAAGGGTACACCTGGTCTTTCCCACTCCCTAGTCACAATATCCGCCACCCTCTTTGGGATCGGAAACGCCTCAGTGTGTACAGGGACCTCTAAAAACCGGTCCATTTTACACAATTTTTCTGGGACCACCATGGGGTCACAATCATCCAGCGTAGCTAAAACCTCCTTAAGCAGGACGCGGAGGTGTTCCAGCTTAAATTTAAACGCTAAGGAATCTGACTCTGCCCGCTGAGAAACTTTTCCTGTGTCAGAAATTTCTCCCTCAGACAGACCATCCCTCACTGCCACTTCAGAGTGTTGTGAGGGTACTACAGATAAATTATCCAAAGCCTCTGATTGCTCATCCTCTGTATTTAAAACTGAGCTATCGCGCTTTCTTGGAAAAACTGGCAGTTTGGATAAAAATGCTGCAAGGGAATTATCCATTACTGCTGCTAATTGTTGTAAAGTAATAGGGGCCAATGCGCTAGAGGTACTAGGCATCGCTTGCGCGGGCGTAACTGGTGTCGACACATGGGGAGAGGAAGAAGGACTATCCTCATTACCTTCCGTTAAAGAATCATCTTGGGCTACATTTTTAAGTGTCACTGCAAGGTCTTTAAAATGCTTAGATGCTTTAGCACACTTTAAACACAAATGCAATTGGGGTACCGCCATGGCTTTTAAACACAAAGAACAAGGTCTATCTGAAGGCTCAAACATGTTTGACAGACTTAGACAGCACTACAATACAGTAAAAAACACTTTTTGAAAAAACGTTACTGTGTCTTTAAATAATAAAAAGCACACACTTTTTTACCAAATCACCAAAAAACATCCAATCTTGATGACATTTTCTCCACATGATCCTAATGCTTTGAAATGATTGCACACAAATTTTCAAATCAATTAACCCCTTATTGCCCAAACCGGAGCTAAATGAAGCAGGCTACCGGTTTAAAACACTACAGCACGGTGCCACAGTCTCTGCTGTGGCTTTACCTTCCTTAGGGATTATTTGTAGATGAAAATAAGCCTCCCTGGAGTCCTCCCTGCAGTCTCTGGACTCTACACGTGAAGCTGCATGAAGCTGTCTTGTAAAACAACTGCGCAACTGAGGCGCAAAAATGAGGCCCCCTCCCTCTTCATTCCGGAGTTATGGGGCCTTCCTGAGACAGATTAGGTGTCTTATAATATGCCAGGCGTATAAAAACCCCAAAAAGTGTTCCAAACGTCTAAAACACTTGAACAAATATGAGATTATGCTAATAAAGTAAACGATTTAGCCTATAACGGTGTCCACCAGTATTTAAGCCCTTAACCTAAGCCATCCTTCTATACTGAGTCTCAGAAAATGGCTTACCTTCCCCCATGGGGATTTCTGTCAGTCTTCTAGCATTACCAGGTCTTGTTAGAAAAAATGACTGAGCATACCTGAAGCAGTTAAGCCTGCAAACTGTTCCCCCCAAACTGAAGTTCTCCGGTACTCAACAGTCCTGTGTGGGAACAGCAATGGATTTTAGTTACAACATGCTAAAATCTTTTTCCTCTCAGCAGAAATCTTCATCACTTTCTGCCTCAGAGTAAATAGTACAAACCGCACTATTTTAAAATAACAAACTCTTGATTGAAGAAATAAAAACTACAAATCTAACATCACAAACTCTTTACCCTCCCGTGGAGATGCTACTTGTTAGAGCGGCAAAGAGAATGACTGGGGGGCGGAGCCTGAGGGGAGCTATATGGACAGCTTTGCTGTGTGCTCTCTTTGCCACTTCCTGTAGGGATTGAGAATATCCCACAAGTAAGGATGAATCCGTGGACTGGATACACCAAGTAAGAGAAAGATTGATATCATAATAATTATAAATTCAATGCTACAGAGTGTGTTGCAGATAGTCAAGGTTTATATTGTTCCACTAAATTTGGAAACATTCTGTCCTCATGTCGCCTATAATGCTGTGAATGACATAATAATTTAAGTTGCATAAGCTTGAGAAACATGCCACATTTAATCTTAAAGATTGGTAATAGTAACTTTCTGGGTATTTAATAAAATTCAAGATGAGTACAACTAATTGATAGTTGAGCTGTTTCAGCAATGCAATATTTTATTAATGTTTAATCTCAATTCTGGTCATTGTTAATATTCTTGTGCATTTGAAGCCGGTGTGCTAGTGGCATAATTAACCCAAAAGGTAACGGAATAAAAACAAAATACAGTAATGAAAATAATTGTAAAGCAGTATAATTACCGCTATTTAGTTAAACGCCCTTTGTCTGAAGTTGTTAATCACTTCAAAGTAAGGTGTTTTAATAGTGACATGGAAAATATTTTCTATTAAAATGTGAGAAACAGAAAACAAATCTCAAGGTGATCTCTACAGCAAATCAAAAGTAGCCATTTATGAAAAATGTTATTGAAAACAAGAATTGCATTGAACTAGATGTCATTAGATGTTTTAGGGCTTAGTTATCAAAAACTTAAATTATGCTTACCTGATCATTTTCTTTTCTTCAGATGGAAAGAGTCCACAGCTGCATTCATTACTTTTGGGAAATAAGAACCTGGCCACCAGTAGGAGGCAAAAACACCCCAGCCAAAGGCTTAAATACCCCTCCCACTTCCTCATCCCCCAGTCATTCTGCAGAGGAACAAGGAACAGTAGAAGAAATACCAGGGTGAAAAGGTGCCAGAAGAATAAAAAATAAGAGACGCCCCACAGAAAAAATACAGGTGGGGAGCTGTGGACTCTTTCAATCTGAAGTAAAGAAAATTATCAGGTAAGCATAATTTAAGTTTTTCTTCATAAATTGAAACAGTCCACAGCTGCATTCATTACTTTTGGGAAAACAATACCCAAGCAATAGATGACACTGAATGCAAAAATGGGAGGGAACATTAGGCGGCCCATTCTGAGGGAACCAGGCCTGAAAAAAACACAACCCAACCAAACCCCGCTTCGTCGGAGCCAGGCAAAAAATCTAGAAGGAAAAGGCCCCAAGGACACTGACCCGCAGATAGTCCGAAAGCCTAACTAGAGACCGCAAGCAGACTCACTGAGCCAACACTCTTCCAGGAGAACCGTCGCCCAGCAGTCGGTCCCCACACAACCCTTACTAGTACAGTACCAAAATCCCCAAAAGGGAGAGGACAAGGGTAAACCAAAGGGATACCCAAAAGGTACAGCAAAATCCATAAAGGAAAAACCCCCTCCAAAGGAAGGCCAAGTCCACAGAGACCCGAATGGATCCTGAGAACAAGGGGAGACGACGCAAAACCCACAAGGAGCAACCGGGCATTATAAAGGAGAAGAAACATCTCCCAAATATCGTGCAACAGCACCGAAAAAGACAGCTGAAGACAAAGTCCTCAAAACGTCAGAACTCAGAAACTGAGCAAACAGAAAATTACAAGTAGCAAACTCAGAAAATAAACATCTTCGTCCAGTAACATGCTGCCATCTGTAGGAAGACACAGAGAAAACACTATCCGTAAGGAAGAAGCAGCCAAACAAAATAGCAGATTGCCCAACCTCAAAGACAGAGGACACTCTCCAGGGAATCCAGGCCGCCAAGCCTACTCACAGATCTCACAGGGGAGAGGCACAGAACCTCTTAAAAAAAGGTCCAGATCCTACACCTAGCCGGACCAGCCCAAGCAACGGCAGATCTGAAAGCAATGGAACCCCAAGACCGGCCCCCAAAAGGGCGGAAGAATAGACACAGCCACTTCAACCTAAAGACAATCGAGCAGGCGTTAGACCCAAGGAGATCTAGCAAAGCCACCAGACTAAGTCTCAATGTGCAGCCAGCAGCTCCCCAGATGGAAAAGAATAACTCAAAGAGCAGACCAATCCCCGAACCAGATAAAACATCTGTTCCAACCTACCGAACACAGGAGAGGCCCCTAAAAAAGGAACTACCACTCCGTAAGGAGTACAACGAGCCCCCTGAAGAGGAGAGCGTCAATAAACACCTACCCATAAGACAGGAAGTTGTAGGAAGAACCAAGAGGACACAAGACCACGTCACTAACGAACACAGAAGAACCCCTTAAAACACCATTGTTCTAGCACACATACCAGGCACAAAAGTGACAACTGAGCAACCACAAACCTTCAGTTTGCTAGGCAGCAAAGCCCACTGTTACGGTTGCCTCCAGGCTGGCTGGAAGTTGGACCGTAGAAAAGGATGCTCCTAACGCTCACCAAAGGATCATCAGCACCGTAGACACCATAGACTACTGCATAGCCACCATAAGTAATGCAGACTCTACGAACCACCGCTGCTGGGCTGGTATCTCGCCGTCTGCTCTGCGCCCTGGACCTACGACCAGGCTCCAGTAGGTGAACCTCTTCCTTCTGTAGCGTGAAGCAGGATCAGGAACAAGAGCTCTTACAAGAGCTCAGTAGCTAAGGGAGTATGAAGAGCATAGCAATCCCTGTAGTGATTATAGCTGTCCCCTACAAACATGAGTCAAGGCTGCAAGTTAGAGGGTCAGAAGAGGTCTGATGTGCTGGAACACACAGCCTGCTTTTTATTGAGGTTACATGCAAAAAAAAGACACTCTCAGGGGGAGGCATAAAATCCCCAATCACACATTTGATACATTTAGATAGAGAGACAACGCCCTTTGACAGGCCATAGTAGAATTACATTACTTCAGCAGATAAGTTACACACAAGAAAACAATGCAGTCCATCTTATCACTAGCAGTCTGATTAGACAATGGGAATGTTTATCACTAAACTTAATTAGAGTTGATCCCAGCAAACCTGCATTTAGAAAGTAGCTTCTTGAAGCTGAACAAAGTTAACTCTTTAGTTCTGACCGAAGGGTCTGTCACATAGCACTTAATGGCACACAATGAAAACTAATGCTTTTGTAACAGTGCTCCCTTTCTGTGGAACACTCTGCCTGTGTGGTACTTGGTTCAGTAAGCCCTATTTACTGAACCAAGTGGGAGAAAGCCAGGGACAAGTTATTTTACAGGTCTGGGGACATAGTCTTAAAGGGGCATTGTTCACCAAAGTCACAATATGTCCCCAGACGGTTCTTAAAGGGCCATACACACCCAATAAAAGTTAATACGTTTTCAGGGGCACAATCTTCCAGGGGCCATAGTCATGAGGAAGGAGGCTGGCAAATAGGCTTCTCCACAATCCAGGGAAGCAGGGCACTTTTCCATTTAAAGGGCCAGTTACAAATAGCAGTTTGTAACACCCACCATCAGGTCAAGTTACTTGGCTGTCCCAAGAGAACCGTATCGTCCAGAACAAGACAAGCCCCAAGGAGCCCCGGCTCTCAGTAAATCTTGCCAAGTTGTAAAACAGAACAGCCAGAACAATGGCTAAGCCCAAGTACCCTGGAAACTGGAACCCCCAGGCCAGTCCTAGGATCATAAGGTCCGGTAACATCCCACAGCAGGATCCACAAAGAGAAAACACAGAGTAAAACCCTCGACAACCGGAAGATCAGGACAAGAAGCCCGGGCCCCCACAAATGTTTAGATTAAACAATCTTCCAGGAACATAAATCCCTCGTCTGATATAAAAAAACAGACCTCCCAGGGAAAAATCTAGAATAACCTGGATAACAAGAGTAAGAAGCCCTTGCAAGTCCCGACCCAAAGGGAAGAGAGCACCCCTTGCAGGAGCCCAACACTCCAAAGAGCCAGGGTCATAAAAGGATACTAGAGCTAACAGGCATCCAAGCAACATTAACATGATTGTGCTTGAAAAGTGTGGCTAATCCCCCTTAAGGGACACAAGGTGCTGCTTATTTTATCAACCTCGAAAGGAGGAAAGGCTGAGTAGACCTCGCCGGGGATGGAACTAGCAACCCTCAGTTTGCTACAGTGCAGAGTAGCCACAAAGCATTAGTATGCTGAGCTATCTGTCCAGCTAGCCACGAGCTCCAGACACAAGGGGAACAGTGAGTACAAGTCATCCGAACAGAGCAACATCAAGCCTCCACATCACCTCAGATTCGAAGTCAGAGGACTGTAAAACATGGGTTTGGATGCCACCTGGATGGCATACCTGAACCATATGAGTGGAAAACCACTAGGACCTCTTCTATCCCAAGAAGGAGATGCAGAGCATTCCCAACAGAGCCCAAAAAGACCTCACTGTCTAATGTTCCGAAAAAGGAACAACCAACTCCCGAAGAGAATCCATGTCCCCCGAAGGTGATCCACCCATAAAAAAAAGGACAAAATCCAAGAAGTCTCAATGAAGAAGAAAACCACTAAAGGAACAAGTCCAAAAAGGACAATTTCCCAAAGGAACACCGCCCTGACCGGCGGAAAAGATGCGCTAAACCCTCAAATTTTCTCACCACGTGGGAAAGAATACTCTAGGTTTCCGAGGGTATCGGAAGCAACAGAGAGTGATGCAGTAAATTTCACTGACCCAGTCACCAGAGAGGCGGCTATTTAGGACTGAAAGAATCCCGAGAGGCGCATGGACCTGCAAGTCCTCTTGAGAATGCTTAGCTGAAATTTGTAAAACAAATAACAAGAAACATAAATAATGTTAAGAGCACTCGGCAACCCAACCTGACCAGCAAGGTATAATAGGCGCAACGTGTCTGAATAAGCCGCGAGACAGAAGATCTGAACCCAAGCAGGACCAGCCTGCAACCAGGGTCATAACTACCAAGCTGGCTAAAACCGCCCTCAGAGAGGGAGGAAGAGAAAAATGGACAAACATGGGACTAACGTGTCCCGAACAACTTCCGTAGAAGCAAACAGTGAGTATCGATCCCAGAGAGAGTTCCCGCAGGAAACTTTTATTATGAAAAATAAAAATAAAATTCATCCTAACCGGATAAAATAAAATGATAGGCAACCCGAGGGTTAATGCCCAAGGAGAACAGAAAGATCCGCAGGACCAGCCTAATGGAAACCCTGTTCTTCCAACAAAACTGGGAAGGATCTCGATAACAAGACTTAAAGAAGATAACTTCATCCCCCCATGTCTAACGAGGTGAGACATTCGAAGGAGGAGACTGATGGGTCCCATAAACGAGAAGGATAGGGTCCCCAAACAGCTCAAAAACGTGTCTGAGTAGAACACGAATGCGAGCCAGCCTGTAACGAAAGAAACAACACTCAGGAACAGTTACACCCACAGGGAACTGCACATGCCCTCCTTTGGCCGAGATACCTGGGGCAATTGGGCACGAACACAATCGCAAACAAACATCTGGACTTTGTAGATGCACAAGCGCCAAAAGTATGTAAAGCAAAAAATGTGCCACAACCTCCAGGGGGAACAATCCACCCTCCAAGGAGGAAAAAACATAACCTGGGTTACCCAGGGAGCGGTAGGGAACTCGCCTCCCAGAGGACAGGGCCCCCCCAAGGCGGATGGCTCAGCAGTCCCTTGAATCCCTAAGCCAGAGGAACAAGGCGCTCTAGAACGGCCTAAAGAACATAACTGACTGATCAATGGGGCCAATTCGCATTCATCACAGGACGAAGAATCTGAATCAGAAAGTTGAAACATCAGCATCCTCCATTGGATAAAGGATACCAAAAAATGGACTAAATATAAAACAATTTAAATGGCACCTTACACCCACAATAGCTGGGGCACTCACCACCCTCCTATGAACCAGACACCCCGCGGACCAGAATTCTCCATCACAACACAATCAGGAATGTGAAAATGGGAGACCAGAATGTAAACACGCCTGGTCACAAGGTGAACCGTACAGTTCAAAAAAAAGCGCCCCGACCGTAAGGTCGCGTCACTTCGAAAGGCCGTTATGTTCCAAAAGCCACTAGCCCAGTTAACACTACACATAAGCAGATTGAATCACATAACTGTCAGGGTGCCAGGAATCAGACTGAGACGAGAAGTGCAAGAATAATACACCTTTATTAATAGCAAAAAATAATAAAAATTCCACAAGTCAAATAACAAGCCAGGAATCAAAACCAGAGCTGGTAGTCAGACGAGCCGAGTCAGGAGCCAAAGCGAATAGTCAGACGAGCCAGAATCAGGAACAAGGAGAACAGCAGAGTCAGGAACAAGCCAGGGATCAGGAACCAGGAAGGACGTCAGACAGCCAGGTAATACACAGGAGCTCTCACAAACAGGTCTGATACAACGCAAAGGCAAAGCATACTAAACAGAGACCCTTTAAATAATAAGTGATGACATCACAATTCTGAGACTGCATCCTGTCTCACATGGATGATGCACACCAATCTGGCCATAAAAGGAAGTGCAGGAAATGAGCAGCATCCCCCACAATGCACCATAGTCAGGAAGAGAGGTAAGTAAAATGGCTGCCAGCAGCACATGGCAAACAAACAGGGAAAAAACCCTGACAATAACAAACATGATTAAAAACCCCCCTGTTCAATAATCCCCCTCAGGAGATATTAACTCTTGATTCCAAGATACAAAGGAGTCACACTGAGACCCTGTATTTTTCATCTGAGTTTGCAGGAACAAATTAGTTACAGTACAATCATGAAGAAGTAAAATGAAACGATCTTACCGGAATCTACGCCATGGAACAGGAACACGGCCCTTCAAGTGTGACGGATAGTAGCCTCGCCTCCGCCATGGATTTGAGAGAAGAAAGCAGGCAGCGAAGCGAAGTTCGACAATGCTGATTGCTTGTGGAGTTGTTAAAATGAGTTGGGATGGTTTCACAGAAAGACTCTTCCTGCATCTCTGGACTTTCTCCGGACTTTCATCCAAGTCCTCACTGAGAGACTGACATTTTTCCTTTTACTACAAACTTAAAACTCCCATCCCATGTCGAAGAGTACTACCATCCATAAGAAAGGAAAACAAACTTCTGACACTTATCTGCCAACCTCCTGGGATGAAAGGCAAAGAATGACTGGAGGATGAGGGAAGCGGGAGGAGTATTTAAGCCTTTGGCTGGGGTGTCTTTGCCTCCTCCTGGTGGCCAGGTTCTTATTTCCCAAAAGTAATGAATGCAGCTGTGGACTCTTTCCATTTATTAAGAAAATATAATATGTGTCTCTCCTTTAATCCAGAACTCCACTTAACGAGACAAAAAGCTCTCAAGCTAAAACTTGTCTTTCTAAAATTCTTTGCGGGACCTTGCTGTACTGACAAGACTTCTAAAATAATCTCACCAGACCAGAGAGCTTTATTTCTCCCTCTCAAAGCCTTTGTTCTTCTTTGACAATAACCATTGGATAAATCTACACAAACACCACCGTGGATTTATAAAGAACGAAGTCTCTGCTGATTGAGGAGACTAATGTCGATGCTGGTGAAAAAAATACTTATCAATTGAAAAAAGGGAAAAAGAAAAAATCTGTCTTTTCCAACCAAGCAAAAAGGGGTATGAAATACTAAACTTAAATAATAAATTAAAATTCATATCAATATTAAATAAAGGCCTAGATTACAAGTGGTGCAGTAAATAGCACAATCGTTAGAGTGCAAACACCGCTAAATATTATTAGTTTAAAGTTAATTCATTTTGTGTGTGCGATACATGATGCACGCTAATAGCTGGACTTAACATATTGCGACTACGATAACACATTTTCACATAGACTTTAATGGAGCCACAAATGTAAAAAAAAAACTAACTTATACTAGTATGCTAACATTAATAGCAAGTTATTAATATTTTACCATTTAGGTTATTTGCATAAAAAAAATTCTTTTAATTTTTAAATAACAGAATTTATGTTTACCTGATAAATTACTTTCTCCAACGGTGTGTCCGGTCCACGGCGTCATCCTTACTTGTGGGATATTCTCTTCCCCAACAGGAAATGGCAAAGAGCCCAGCAAAGCTGGTCACATGATCCCTCCTAGGCTCCGCCTACCCCAGTCATTCGACCGACGTTAAGGAGGAATATTTGCATAGGAGAAACCATATGGTACCGTGGTGACTGTAGGTAAAGAAAATAAATTATCAGACCTGATTAAAAAAACCAGGGCGGGCCGTGGACCGGACACACCGTTGGAGAAAGTAATTTATCAGGTAAACATAAATTCTGTTTTCTCCAACATAGGTGTATCGGTCCACGGCGTCATCCTTACTTGTGGGAACCAATACCAAAGCTTTAGGACACGGATGAAGGGAGGGAGCAAATCAGGTCACCTAAATGGAAGGCACCACGGCTTGCAAAACCTTTCTCCCAAAAATAGCCTCAGAAGAAGCAAAAGTATCAAACTTGTAAAATTTGGTAAAAGTGTGCAGTGAAGACCAAGTCGCTGCCCCCACATATCTGATCATCAGAAGCCTCGTTCTTGAAGGCCCATGTGGAAGCCACAGCCCTAGTGGAATGAGCTGTGATTCTTTCGGGAGGCTGCCGTCCGGCAGTCTCGTAAGCCAATCTGATGATGCTTTTAATCCAAAAGAGAGAGAGAGGTATAAGTTGCTTTTTGACCTCTCCTTTTACCGGAATAAACAACAAACAAGGAAGATGTTTGTCTAAAATCCTTTGTAGCATCTAAATAGAATTTTAGAGCGCGAACAACATCCAAATTGTGCAACAAACGTTCCTTCTTTGAAACTGGTTTCGGACACAGAGAAGGTACGATAAGCTCCTGGTTAATGTTTTTGTTAGAAACAACTTTTGGAAGAAAACCAGGTTTAGTACGTAAAACCACCTTATCTGCATGGAACACCAGATAAGGAGGAGAACACTGCAGAGCAGATAATTCTGAAACTCTTCTAGCAGAAGAAATTGCAACTAAAAACAAATCTTTCCAAGATAATAACTTAATATCAACGGAATGTAAGGGTTCAAACGGAACCCCCTGAAGAACTGAAAGAACTAAATTGAGACTCCAAGGAGGAGTCAAAGGTTTGTAAACAGGCTTAATTCTAACCAGAGCCTGAACAAAGGCTTGAACATCTGGCACAGCTGCCAGCTTTTTGTGAAGTAACACAGACAAGGCAGAAATCTGTCCCTTCAGGGAACTTGCAGATAATCCTTTTTCCAATCCTTCTTGAAGGAAGGATAGAATCTTAGGAATCTTAACCTTGTCCCAAGGGAATCCTTTAGATTCACACCAACAGATATATTTTTTCCAAATTTTGTGGTAAATCTTTCTAGTTACAGGCTTTCTGGCCTGGACAAGAGTATCGATAACAGAATCTGAGAATCCTCGCTTCGATAAGATCAAGCGTTCAATCTCCAAGCAGTCAGCTGGAGTGAAACCAGATTCGGATGTTCGAACGGACCCTGAACAAGCAGGTCTCGTCTCAAAGGTAGCTTCCAAGGTGGAGCCGATGACATATTCACCAGATCTGCATACCAAGTCCTGCGTGGCCACGCAGGAGCTATCAAGATCACCGACGCCCTCTCCTGATTGATCCTGGCTACCAGCCTGGGGATGAGAGGAAACCGCGGGAACACATAAGCTAGTTTGAAGGTCCAAGGTGCTACTAGTGCATCCACTAGAGCCGTCTTGGGATCCCTGGATCTGGACCCGTAGCAAGGAACTTTGAAGTTCTGACGAGAGGCCATCAGATCCATGTCTGGAATGCCCCACAGCTGAGTGACTTGGGCAAAGATTTCCGGATGGAGTTCCCACTCCCCCGGATGCAATGTCTGACGACTCAGAAAATCCGCTTCCCAATATTCCACTCCTGGGATGTGGATAGCAGACAGGTGGCAGGAGTGAGACTCCGCCCATAGAATGATTCTGGTCACTTCTTCCATCGGTAGGGAACTCCTTGTTCCCCCCTGATGGTTGATGTACGCAACAGTTGTCATGTTGTCTGATTGAAACCGTATGAACTTGGCCCTCGCTAGCTGAGGCCAAGCCTTGAGAGCATTGAATATCGCTCTCAGTTCCAGAGTATTTATCGGTAGAAGAGATTCTTCCCGAGGACCAAAGACCCTGAGCTTTCAGGGATCCCCAGACCGCGCCCCAGCCCATCAGACTGGCGTCGGTCGTGACAATGACCCACTCTGGTCTGCGGAATGTCATCCCTTGTGACTAAGGTTGTCAGGGACAGCCACCAACGGAGTGAGTCTCTGGTCCTCTGATTTACTTGTATCTTCGGAGACAAGTCTGTATAGTCCCCATTCCACTGACTGAGCATGCACAGTTGTAATGGTCTTAGATGAATGCGCGCAAAAGGAACTATGTCCATTGCCGCTACCATCAACCCGATTACTTCCATGCACTGAGCTATGGAAGGAAGAGGAACAGAATGAAGTATCCGACAAGAGTCTAGAAGTTTTGTATTTCTGGCCTCTGTCAGAAAAATCCTCATTTCTAAGGAGTCTATTATTGTTCCCAAGAAGGGAACCCTTGTTGACCGGAGATAGAGAACTCTTTTCCGCGTTCATCTGAGAAAGGCCAGGACAATGTCCGTGTGAGCCTTTGCTTGAGGAAGGGACGACGCTTGAATCAGAATGTCGTCCAAGTAAGGTACTACAGCAATGCCCCTTGGTCTTAGCACAGCTAGAAGGGACCCTAGTACCTTTGTGAAAATCCTTGGAGCAGTGGCTAATCCGAAAGGAAGCGCCACGAACTGGTAATGCTTTGTCCAGGAATGCGAACCTTAGGAACCGATGATGTTCCTTGTGGATAGGAATATGTAGATACGCATCCTTTAAATCCACCGTGGTCATGAATTGACCTTCCTGGATGGAAGGAAGAATAGTTCGAATGGTTTCCATCTTGAACGATGGAACCTTGAGAAACTTGTTTAAGATCTTGAGATCTAAGATTGGTCTGAACGTTCCCTCTTTTTTGGGAACTATGAACAGAATGGAGTAGAACCCCATCCCTTGTTCTCTTAATGGAACAGGATGAATCACTCCCATTTTTAACAGGTCTTCTACACAATGTAAGAATGCCTGTCTTTTTATGTGGTCTGAAGACAACTGAGACCTGTGGAATCTCCCCCTCGGGGGAAGTCCCTTGAATTCCAGAAGATAACCTTGGGAGACTATTTCTAGCGCCCAAGGATCCAGAACATCTCTTGCCCAAGCCTGAGCGAAGAGAGAGAGTCAACATTTCATGCTGTCTTGGTAGCAGTGGCAGGTTTCTTGGCCTGCTTTCCCTTGTTCCAGCCATGCATTGGTCTCCAAGCTGGCTTGGCTTGAGAAGTATTACCCTCTTGCTTAGAGGACGT
Source organism: Bombina bombina (assembly GCF_027579735.1). NCBI lineage: Eukaryota > Metazoa > Chordata > Amphibia > Anura > Bombinatoridae > Bombina > Bombina bombina. Next base: position 225,664,748 of record NC_069506.1, on the reverse strand, counting down.
AGCACTTTGGGCTGGTCCGTTTCTACGAAAGGGACGAAAATTAGGTTTATTTTTTGCCTTGAAAGGCCGATCCTGAGGAAGGGCGTGGCCCTTACCCCCAGTGATATCAGAGATAATCTCTTTCAAGTCAGGGCCAAACAGCGTTTTCCCCCTTGAAAGGAATGTTAAGTAGCTTGGTTCTTGGAAGATGCAGCAGCCGACCAAGATTTTAACCAAAGCGCTCTGCGCGCCACAATAGCAAACCCAGAATTCTTAGCCGCTAACCTCGCCAATTGCAAAGTGGCGTCTAGGGTGAAAGAATTAGCCAATTTGAGAGCATTGATTCTGTCCATAATCTCCTCATAAGGAGGAGAATCACTATCGACCGCCTTTATTAGCTCATCGAACCAGAAACATGCGGCTGTAGCGACAGGGACAATGCATGAAATTGGTTGTAGAAGGTAACCCTGCTGAACAAACATCTTTTTAAGCAAACCTTCTAATTTTTTATCCATAGGATCTTTGAAAGCACAACTATCCCCTATGGGTATAGTGGTGCGTTTGTTTACAGTGGAAACCGCTCCCTCGACCTTGGGGACTGTCTGCCATAAGTCCTTTCTGGGGTCGACCATAGGAAACAATATTTTAAATATGGGGGGAGGGACGAAAGGAATACCGGGCCTCTCCCATTCTTTATTAACAATGTCCGCCACCCGCTTGGGTATAGGAAAAGCTTCTGGGAGCCCCCGGCACCTCTAGGAACTTGTCCATTTTACATAGTTTCTCTGGGATGACCAACTTGTCACAATCATCCAGAGTGGATAATACCTCCTTAAGCAGAATGCGGAGATGTTCCAACTTAAATTTAAATGTAATCACATCAGGTTCAGCTTGTTGAGAAATGTTCCCTGAATCAGTAATTTCTCCCTCAGACAAAACCTCCCTGGCCCCATCAGACTGGGTTATGGGCCCTTCAGAAATATTATTATCAGCGTCGTCATGCTCTTCAGTATCTAAACCAGAGCAGTCGCGCTTACGCTGATAAGTGTTCATTTTGGCTAAAATGTTTTTGACAGAATAATCCATTACAGCCGTTAATTGTTGCATAGTAAGGAGTATTGGCGCGCTAGATGTACTAGGGGCCTCCTGAGTGGGCAAGACTCGTGTAGACGAAGGAGGGAATGATGCAGTACCATGCTTACTCCCCTCACTTGAGGAATCATCTTGGGCATCATTGTCATTGTCACATAAATCACATTTATTTAAATGAATGGGAATTCTGGCTTCCCCACATTCAGAACACAGTCTATCTGGTAGTTCAGACATGTAAAACAGGCATACACTTGATAACCAAGTACAAAAAACGTTTTAAAATAAAACCGTTACTGTCACTTTAAATTTTAAACTGAACACACTTTATTACTGCAATTGCGAAAAAAACATGAAGGAATTGTTCAAAATTCACCAAATTTTCACCACAGTGTCTTAAAGCCTTAAAAGTATTGCACACCAAATTTGGAAGCTTTAACCCTTAAAATAACGGAACCGGAGCCGTTTTTATATTTAACCCCTTTACAGTCCCTGGAATCTGCTTTGCTGAGACCCAACCAAGCCCAAAGGGGAATACGATACCAAATGATGCCTTCAGAAAGACTTTTCTATGTATCAGAGCTCCACACACATGCAGCTGCATGTCATGCTGTTCTCAAAACAAGTGCGCCATACCGGCGCGAAAATGAGGCTCTGACTATGATTAGGGAAAGCCCCTATAGAATAAAGTGTCTAAAACAGTGCCTGCCGATATTATTTTACAAAAAATACCCAGATTAAATGATTCCTCAAGGCTAAATATGTGTAAATATGATCGATTTAGCCCAGAAAAAGTCTACAGTCTTAATAAGCCCTTGTGAAGCCCTTATTTACGATCGTAATAAACATGGCTTACCGGATCCCATAGGGAAAATGACAGCTTCCAGCATTACATCGTCTTGTTAGAATGTGTCATACCTCAAGCAGCAAGAGACTGCTCACTGTTCCCCCAACTGAAGTTAATTGCTCTCAACAGTCCTGTGTGGAACAGCCATGGATTTTAGTGACGGTTGCTAAAATCATTTTCCTCATACAAACAGAAATCTTCATCTCTTTTCTGTTTCTGAGTAAATAGTACATACCAGCACTATTTCAAAATAACAAACTCTTGATTGAATAATAAAAACTACAGTTAAACACTAAAAAACTCTAAGCCATCTCCGTGGAGATGTTGCCTGTACAACGGCAAAGAGAATGACTGGGGTAGGCGGAGCCTAGGAGGGATCATGTGACCAGCTTTGCTGGGCTCTTTGCCATTTCCTGTTGGGGAAGAGAATATCCCACAAGTAAGGATGACGCCGTGGACCGGACACACCTATGTTGGAGAAATATATTTCTATATATCTCAGAAATAAAACATGATTAAACTGCCAACTACAAGGGATTGCTACATGAACAAATCCAAATTGAACAATAAGCAGCAAGATAAGTGTGAATAAGGACATCGAGACACATTTTCCCTTGTACTACAAATATTCATGTTTCAGAAACTATAAAAGCAAATTAAGGTCTTCCTTTAAAGGGACAGTCTACACCAGAATTTTTATTGTTTTAAAAGATAGATAATCCCTTTATTACCCATTCCCCAGTTTTGCATAACCAACACGGTTATATTAATATAATTTTTACCTCTGTGATTATCTAGCCCCTTTATTTTAGTTCTTTTGACAGACTTGCAGTTTAGCCAATCAGTGCCTGCTCCCAGATAACTTCATGTGTACAAGCACAATGTTATCTATATGAAATACATGAACTAACACCCTCTAGTGGTGAAAAACTGTTAAAATGCATTCTGAAAAGAGGTGGCCTTCAAGGTCTAAGAAATTTGCATATGAACCTCCAAGGTTAAGCTTTCAACTAAGAATACCAAGAGAACAAAGCAAAATTGGTGATAAAAGTAAATTGGACAATTGTTTAAAATTTCATGCTCTATCTGAATCATGAAAGTTTTTTTTGGCCTAGACTGTCCCTTTAAATGACTAAGCATAATACTTTTGCTAAAAAGGCACAGGCAAATACATACTCGACTAATTTATAATATGAATGTTTCTTGTTATTCTAATAAAGAACTGCTAATTGTAAACATCAACTTGCTTTTTCCCCCAGACCTTTAACATTACCTGACTTTAACTTCAGAGCATTGCACAGATATTGATCTTCGGTTATTGGCTTCCCATCTATCTCCAAATCTAAACAGAAATCACGGACACACCAGGTGAAGGAAGGAAAGAACCTCTTGAACTCTGCAGATGCATCTATTTCTTCCTCCTCGTCCATGGTTTCCCACAGTGATGTATTCGTTTTTATATGTTCACTCAGTTCTGTCACATAACTATGACAATTTTAAGGATGATACAAGACGAAAAATGGACTACATACAAAACATTGTAATTGAATATTTTTTCAGAGTTAACATAGTTGCCAACATTTAAAAAAAAATTCCAGGGACACTTTGCAGCAGAGCAAGCAAGCGGGTTACTGGAGTTTTGACAACCCACTGTTCAACTGCTCCGCCCACTCAGTTCTGCAATCAAAACACACCCATTTGAAAGTAATAGTATAATTTACACTTATACATAGTTTATTATACAGATTACAGCACCAAGCTCTTACACCTACCCAGTCTATGGAACACATTCTGGGCATATGGTTATTTTTACAACATAGCATCAAAATTAGAAAGACAAATAATATGTGAACCCATTAAATAATAACAATATTCCATTAGGAATGAATTATACTTAGATAATACACTATATCTATTTATCATCTATCTATCTGTTTATATGTATGTGTGTGTATATATATGCAAACAACAAATGTTGTGCAAAATAGATTTTCAGGGACATTTCCAGGGACAAAAAAATCCAGGGACATACAACAAAATCCAGGGACTGTCCCTGGAAATCAGGGATTGTTGGCAACTATGAGAGTAGTCTGAGAGGCACACCCCATGTGCATGGCAGTACACTTAACGCATTTCACGCAAAGCTTTCTCAGTAAAAAATGGCTGCACATCCACTCACACAGGCAACTAGTTTGACCACAAATATACAAAAAAAAAAAAAAAAGAAACTAGCTGTCACTGTCACGCCTACAAAAAGCTGTAGATATTAAAAAACAAAACATAAAATGGCTAATTAGTTACACTTATTATCTTAGAGTTGATAAGCTGCTCCAGAACGTGGGTGCCAACCACAGCTTTCGATGCATGCTTTTAATAAAGATTGTCAATTTCACCTGTGAGGGTAGCTCTAGCTAGCTATGGTACTAAATATGTGAAACTGTAGGGGTTGTGGAGACACTTCATCTTATCTCTTAGCCAATACCTGTAAAACTGATGCACACCCAGTACAATTTGAGAGGGCAATCCATAAACATATTTTTATGTATTTTCTAGGCACAGAACATATAGATAGAGATATGGTCACAGGTGTGATTAGAATGCTTTATTAAAAGCCAGCATGGAAGGGTAAAAAAAAAAGTGTTAGAGGGTCCACAAAGAGGCACTTGGAATTACCATCTCCAAATGATTAAATGATTGCAGCTTCCTGTATTTAAAAGATTACCAGATAGTTTCACACACGCACATACACATATATCTATATATCTATCTCAAGCTGAGGCCTTATATAACCACGAGAAGCAGGCAAAACCTGAGACACTCACATACAAGCAACCATATATGCAAACACACACACAGGGATAGGGACATGCATGTAGAGACTAATGAAACTGCTTCTTTAGTAAAAAAAAAAAGTTAAATCAATTTTTTTTCCAACAATGAAATAGACTTAAGTCAAACTTAAACTTTTATGATTCAGATAGGGCACCCAGTTTTAAAAGACTTTCCAATTTAATTTCATTATAAAATTGTGCTAATACTAAGCATGCGCAAAAGTTCAATGTATACGTATATAAGTTTGTGATTGGATGAAGGCTGTCACATGGTACAGGGGGTCGGCAAGCTAAAGTACATTTTGTAGTATAGTAGATCAATGAGTAATATTTGGAACCGGAGCAGAGGTTACCAAAGAACCAGACCCTGTAGTTGCTGCAAGCTCATAAGAGGTTAGTAAGTTTTGAACTTAAAGGGACAGGAAACCCAATTTTTCTTTAATGTAATTGGCAAGAGTCCATGAGCTAGTGACGTATGGGATATACAATCCTACCAGGAGGGGCAAAGTTTCCCAAACATCAAAATGCCTATAAATACACCCCTCACCACACCCACAATTCAGTTTTGCAAACTTTGCCTCCTATGGAGGTGGTGAAGTAAGTTTGTGCTAAGATTTCTACGTTGGTATGCGCTTCTCAGCATTGTTGAAGCCCGATTCCTCTCAGAGTACAGCGAATATCAGAGGGACGTGAAGGGAGTATCACTTATTGAATACGATGATTTCCCTAACGGGGGTCTTTTTCATAGGTTCTCTGTTATCGGACGTAGAGATTCATCTCCTACCTCCCTTTTCAGATCGACGATATACTCTCAATTTACCATTACCTCTACTGATAACTGTTTTAGTACTGGTTTGGCTATCTGCTATATGTGGATGGGTGTCTTTTGGTAAGTATGTTTTTTATTACTTAAGACACCTCAGCTATGGTTTGGCACTTTATGCATTTATATAAAGTTCTAAATAAATGTATTGTACTTATATTTGCCATGAGTCAGGTTCATGTATTTCCTTCTGCAGACTGTCAGTTTCATATTTGGGAAATATAAACATCTTTTAAAGAAATGTTTTTCTTACCTGGGGTTTAGTCTTTTTTCAATTGACTACTTCTTAATTTATCATTGCACAAGCAGTTCTGGTAAACTGCTTGTGCAATGCTGCCCCCTGCAGATTTGCGGCCAATCAGCTGCTAGCAGGGGGTGTCAATCAATCTGATTGTATGTGATTGCATCGGGCGGATTGCTGTCAGCTGCCTCAGAGGCGGAGGACAAATTAAGGAGCAGTGGTCTTATGTTTCCGGCGAGCCTGAAGGCTCGCACGGAAACAGCTGCATCAAGCTCCATACGGAGCTTGATTAATCGACCCCATGGGATTAAATAACCTATTGTCGTGAGAGTAATTTAAACTTAACGTAATTTAAAACTTAACCCAATATGACAACATATGGAGGTAAGACCATATAGGTCATTTATTAAAAGGCACTCCTCTTAAATAACTAGAAAAAACATTAAGGCCTTTCACATATAAAAATTATAACATTTCAAATATTTTACATGAGTACATGTAAATATATAAATCTTTGGGTACACAAGCACTCTCACCAAACTGGGGAGGTAGGCACCAGGTGCAAAAATAGGAATAGATTAGCAAGAAATGCACTCTCTGGTTTTGAAAAACAAATAGTATATTTTACTAGTGTGACGTTTCAAGGTATTCACTCCTTCCTCAGACCTGGCCAGGCTTATTTCTTGCTAATATATATATATATATATATATATATATATATATATATATATATATATATATATATATATAGTCCAGAAGAGAGCTCTCTCACCTCAATAAGCAACTGCCAGGGTGCCAACGATTTAGTATATAGAACATAGGGAGGCACTCTCTGGTCTTTTCAAAAAGTGAAGTTTAATATAACAGGCGTGACGTTTCGGGGATACACTCCCCTGCCTCAAAAGGGGTGGCAATTGAGTCCTACCTAACCCATATGAAGCGGGTAGCAGGCCCAGGCAAACTGACACAAAGCAGAGCCCTGCTACAACGCTGTATCAGACAGATGGTATTACTCAAGCTGTTCGGCCCTCCACAAACCAGGAGGAGCTTCCTCAGGCACGCGCCTGTGGACATCGCTCCCCCCGCAATTGCCGTCACTTCTCCCCACTTTCTGTCTGCAGCCTGGGCCAAAACCGCCCGCCTATACTAGGGTGCAACACCGCTCCAACCATAGGGGCCCTGGTCCAACTAGTCGAACAACATGGTGCAACCAGGGGGATCGGACTAAATTATCAGCCCTAGGCTTACTCAAATCTGTAGGTCGACTAAGTCCAGAACCAGGGAACCTAGGACTAACTACATAAACAATCTAGCTAACTGCCACAAACAGGGTGGAAGGGAGGGAGACGCTCTATGATATCCAGCAACAGAAAGAGGGCCTAAAACAACTGAAGACCTCTTTAAACTGAGTTAAAACCCCTCCCTTAACTCAGCAACTATGTTGCAAACCCTAACCCCATATACACACATTCACTCCATCTCCTCAGGTCCTTAACCCTTAAGATGTTACAGGCTAAATTCAGCCCTACACTTCCAGTAGCACAACCAAACATATGTATCAATACTACACACTCAAAAAGCTATTAAAAAAAAATAACAGGCACTGAAAAGTGCATTTTAATGACTCCAGAAATAAACAATTTCCATATTTTCCACATTTCCAGTTACAACAGGTGCCCTCAAAACTTCTAGAATGCTAAAAAGAAATAAATTCATAGAATCCAAAGTTGGAAGTATTTAAAAAACAGTTTGTTCCTGTAAAGGATACTGTAGCTGATCCATTGCCTGCTGGTCAATTGTTCCCACACTGTTATACACAAAAGAGCTGCTCAACAGAACAGCTACAGCAAAAATCCAGGTATCGTTTGCACTATTTCCCTGAAATATATAAGCAAGAGAAGAGAGTCAAAAATATCAAATTCATTTAATAGCACTCTGTAGTTATTAGTTTCAAGGAAGTCAAATATAATGTTATTTCTACTTGATGTCAAGCAAAGAATAGAAAAGCACATAATACTAAAAAAAGAAAGATATTTTACCTCAAATGTTCCTCAGTAGCCACATCCCATTGTAAAGGACTTCTAAGCAGCAAATCAGTATGTCTGTCCTGGGACAGCCGAAGGATTGAGCGTTGTGCACTCTCATGTTATTTCCCTATTCAGTTTAAGGAAGTTTACTATGAAATCTCATGAGAGTTAAGTCAAATCTCATGAGATCACAGTAAAAGAGTTCATGACCTCAGCACTGCTGATGCTGATTGGCTGCTGTTCATTTCTTCATTTTTTTTTTATATAACTTTTTACACAGAACTTACTCTGCTGAGCTGAGGAAATTGTGAGGTAAAATATCTTCCTTTTTACATAGAGATGCTCAGGTGATATTTTCCTGTCAGCTTTTTACAGTTATACTGCATCAGTTTCAAGTGATTTAGCATATGATACAGATAGAGAATACAATTTTAGACAACTTTCTAATTTATTTCTATTATCTAATTTGTTTCATTCTCTTGGTATCATTTGTTGAAGGAGCAGCAATGCACTAATGGTTTCTAACTGAACTCATAGGTGAGTCACCATATGCAGCCACCAATTAGCAGCTAGAACCTAGGTTCTCTGCTGCTCATGAGCTTGCCTAGATAAACATTTCGGCAAAGGATAACAAGAGAAGGAAGAAAATTAAATATTAGAAGTAAATTGGAAAGTTGTTTAAAATTGAATTCTCTATCTGAATCATGAAAGAAAAAATTTGGGTTTCATGTCCCTTTAACCTTTGGTTTTATGCAAAAAATGTTTTAGCATGTGCATGACAGAAACGTTTGGAAAACTGTGTCCCTTTAAACCATGCTAGTGTAAAAGACTCCACATGGTTTTTAAACCATTGATGTCTTCTATACAGGATATTTTAAAAGTCCCACAACTAATAAATATTAAGTGTAAGTACTGTGAGATAGAATCTAAATATACATTTACTGTAAGACTTGCAGGATTGTGATTAGTATGCTCCAACCAGTCCTGAAAACATGTTAAAGTGCTTGTGATTGCTTATTTAAGTAATACTTTAGCTCAGATAATTGTAATCCTAGTGTAACTTACCTTCTCTACATCTCCTAAGCCCTCTGTGTCCAGTAAAACCAATGTTTGCTCAGGTTTACTAGGGTGAGGGACGCACCACATCCAAATTCCTTTAGTCTTAGACTGGATGGTGGATCCAAGAGCAAAGCCTGGAGAATTAAGCCACATGAAATACAAATGAAAGATAACACTTGCTTGTACAATAATTGAGTAGCTGTACAAATAGTGGTGATACAAATATGCTAAATATATATTTTCTGAAACAGCTTTCAGGAATTGGCTGTAACAAGCTAAAATTATTATTATCATCATATTTTAATTATAAAGTTCATCAAATCTATTTAGAGCTAGATTACAAGTGGAGCGCTAATTTATCGCGCACCCGCAAATCGGCAAATGTGTCTGTTTGCAGGCACGCAATAAATAATCAGCCATTACAAGTTACAAATCTCTGGTTAATTTTATAAATGTCCACCAAATGCCCCAGAAATACAGTAGTGTGTATTTTATTAAAAAATACAAATTGTAGCATTTTTCTTTTTTAATAAAATGACTGCACCAGGCAGTTTTTAGGGGTTAAAGTTGGTGGGTGTAGGGAGTTAGAAAAATAAAAACGGCCCTGAAAAGTGCCTTTACATAGTGGTTTATGGACACTGTGTGGACACTGACTAGCTATGACTACGGCTATATGCTGAAACGCGTAAGCCAATTTTTCTACACTTGATCTAACTAATTACAGGGTACTGCTGTCCTGTAACGTTTTTAACTTTATGGAATAAAGAATTTTGTTTTATTTAACGGCGTTGGTGCTCTCTTGTTCTTTGAAAATTATACACATATTAACACATAAATATATATATAATCATATACATATATATTTACAATGTGCTGCCATCGCTGCGCAACTTACCCCCTTTGCTGCGCGAGGTTCTCATGCCGTGTCTCACGGCATGAGAACAAGGTCCCATTTGAGCCTATGAAAGAGTGCTCTCGTGAGCGCAATGCTTCACAGCAATGGGAACGTGAGCTAGTGTTCGCATTGCTGTCAACTTAAGAGTGTACTGGTATTACTCAGTGGAGTGCAAATATGGTTTTCAAGAAAGCTATATTTAGAGCTCCACTTGTAATCTGGCCCTTAGAGTTATACATGGGAGTATTGCAGAGATAGGATACCACCAATAATAAATTATTCCAATCTACAACACAAACTGGACCCTCAAAATACTAAAAATCTGTTTGGGAGTCTATCTATAATCTATCTAGCCCCTAACCACTGGTCCCCTACTACATTTAACCCCTTAACTGCCAAAACCAGCTACCACACATATTCTAACTAACAATACAATCAGTGCTGGTACCCCATCTCACTTAACCCCTAAATGCTAATCCTCACTGTACTTTATCCCTAAATGCCAAACCCTGCACTGTATTTAACCCCTAACTGTCAAAATCCCAGTTGCACTTAACCCCCCCATGGAACCTTCCCACCTTATTAAATCCCCACCCTAAAAGAAAACCACTACCCAAAGAGACCCTCCCTTCCTACAGTATCACTATCCTAAAAAAAAAAATCAGAACATCTGACAGGGATTTGAAGTGGCCTAGCAGTTAAGAGGTTAATTAGTGGTAGTGTATTTGCCATGGAGATGAATAGAACGTTGTTTTTTAGATAAATGGCGATGCATTTGTTTGGGTGAATGATGTTTTTGTTGTTTGGTTCACAGTGTACTGCAACTTATTCTTAGGCTGCTAGTCAACTGATTTCATGAGGCAAAAAGTACTGTTAGTCATTGGGGAAAACAAAATCTCAAATGTTAATGTTAAATGATCAGAAACACTTGTATTGATTTAGTATTAGTATTCTGAAATATTGCTAAAGTGATTTAAATGCTGTAAGAAGACATGCTGCATATATACAACAGTATGTTATTTCTTACCACTGCGGTGACCTGCCAGCTTATTCATCAGGTAAGACTTTCCAGTGCGATATCTCCCCACAATTGCAATAACGACCACAGGCTTTGTAATATCTGACAAGATTTTCAGAGCATCCTGATTCACCACAAGTTCTCCATTAGGGTTGTTTTCTATCAGACACACTGGATGTTCCATTGCCATTCTGCAGACAGGAAAACAATACTTTTTATACATTCCTAAATTTCTTACAAGGAGAAGATTGCACAACACAGAGCTTGACTTAAACATGAGACTCAGAATTGCAATGCAAATGAGTACTAGTATTAGTACTTGTACTAATAGAGGTGTACTGCAGAAGAGCTTCAATTCAAAACTAAAATGCATTCGTGTGTATTTCAGTTTTGAGCTTGTAGCCCTTTAAACAAATCAAACCTATCTCAGGTAGAACATCGTATTAGGCACATATAATGAGCAGTATTCATTTTTAAATTGAAATTACAAGGAATGTAAACAAAATTGTACAAAGGTACCAATGACAAATGTACTTATTATATAACAATGTTTTGATTGAGTTAAAGGACCAGTCAATACAATAGATTTGCATAATCAACAAATGCATGATAAGAAAACAATGCAATAGCACAATGTCTGAACTTCAAATTAGTAGTAGATTTTTTTTAAAATAAATTGCAAAGTTATGTCTATTTCCACTCCCCCTGTATCATGTGACAGCCATCAGCCAATCACAAATGCATATAAGTATATGCTGTGAATTCTTGCACATGCTCAGTAGGAGCTGGTGACTCAAAAAGTGTAAATATAAAAAGACTGTGCACATTTTGTTAATAGAAGTAAATTGGAAAGTTGTTTAAAATGACATGCTGTATCTGAATCATGAAGTTTAATTTTGCACAGTTTCCAAAACTTCCGGGCTTCACAGAGGTACAGGAAGAAGCAAGCAGCCAGGGTAACGTTAGTAGTGTAAAAGCTATTCTTTATTGGCAACAAATAAAAACAACAAGAGCCTCAGCTCCACATAGGCAATCCAGGGTCTCTGGCGACAACTGCAGACATGTTTCGTGTGGCTCCTCCACACTTGATCACTGCTGTATGTTGTCGTTACAGAGGCCTACTTATACCAGTAAAAATCAATTAAACAATTAATTACTTAAAAAACATATGAACCCTATCATGCCTTTTTATACATAGGTGAATATACACTGTAGAAGGGGCGAAAAAGGGACACACAGTAATACTCAATATAATACTTTATACTTAATGTTAGTCTCACCTTTTAGTAATAGGTGAGCATATATCAGAATTTAAATTCATATTATTAGTATTGAATTCTTTGGAGTTATACCTATCTGCTACCACATAAGGACCAGGTATCAATGTATTGATTCATTGCTTATGATGTATCAGGGTGCCAGTAAAGGGATTTATGATGTTTATACATATATATATTACTTCATTTCATGCTGTATTATATCCATATATTAATTGTATTGTACCTCAATTAAAAGTATGTCTATTTGGAAATTTCAAATGAATAAATTCACATCACTTTCTTTGTTTATGCCAGTCGGGGAACTAGTGTGCAATAGGAAAATCCATTTTGCTTCTTTGTAATCAAGTTTGTGAATTCTATCACCACCTCTTTTGTGTGGGGGGACAAAATCTATAGCCTGAATAGATAGAAGTGAAGCATCTCCAGAGTGGACTGTTTTAAAATGTCTTGATACTGGGGTAAATATATCAGGGTCCTCTATATCTCTGACATGTTCAAGGGCTCTATCTTTTAGAAAGCGTTTCGTTTTCCCCACATATTGGATTTGGCACCCCCTACAGGTGAGTAAGTAGATTACATGGGTGGATTTACAATTTAGTCTATATCTGATGTCATATATACGTTTCGTTACTGTTGAAGTAAAGGTAGTACCCTCAGTTACATAATTACAAGTTTTACATCGTGCCGCTTTGCATTTATAAAAACCAAGTCTGTTTGGTAACCATGTTGTCTTTCTGTTATTCGGCAAATCTGAGGGGGCTATCATATTCCCAATGGTTTTACTCTTTCTAGCTACAAATTTGCAACCTTGTGTCGCTATTGTTTCTAAACTTGAGTCTATAGTTAAAATGGGAAGACACTCTCTTATTATGTTACAGATTTTGTTGTATTCCAGACTATATGGAGTGCTGAACACAATTTTGTTTTCACTTACTGACTTTTGTTGAGCAGATGCTTTTTTATATCTTAAAAGGTTATCTCTTGGTATAGAATCTACCTCCTCTTTAGTCTTTCTGAGCAAACTCTCTGGATACCCCCTATTTAGAAGTCTCTGATCCAATATTTTGCTCTGCTCCTCATATATTTGAGTGTTTGAGCAGGTTCTTTTTGTCCTTATATACTGTCCCTTGGGTATTGCTTTTTTAACGTGCCCAGGATGACTTGATTTGAAATTTAGAATAGTGTTACCCCCAGTGGGTTTCCTATACAAGGTGGTATTGACAATATGTTTATTTATATCAGCCTGCAATTCTAAATCCAAAAATACTATTTTAGTGGTACTTTGATCGTATGTAAATTTTAGATTCATGTTATTAGTATTAATGTTATTTATGAATTGATTCATTGTCTCTACTTCTCCATCCCACACCACCAGAAGGTCATCTATATATCTTCCATAGTAGATAATATGTTCCTTAAGGGGGTTCCCATCTCCATAGACGTGGGCAGCCTCCCACCAACCCATGAATAGGTTGGCATAGGAGGGGGAAATTTAGCCCCCATGGCTGTCCCACGCCTCTGGAGATAGCAGCCCCCCTCGAACATAAAAAAATTGTGAGTAAGCAGAAATTCAACTGCTGTTAGCAAAAAATATTTTATATCCTCTGAATAATTAGAATGATTATTGAGGAAATATGATATAGCAGCTAACCCCTGGTGGTGTGGGATAGATGTATACAAAGATGTAACATCTATGGTAATGAAACGGTATGTATCCTGCCACTGGAGGTCTTTCATGTGATTCAATATCTGTGTAGAATCTTGAACATAGCTCATAAGCTCTCCTACCAGTGGCTGGAGATATGTATCCACCAATTCTGATAGAGGTTCAAGGAGTGACCCCACCCCTGATATGATAGGACGTCCCGGAGGGTTTTTACTGTCCTTATGTAGTTTAGGAACAAAGTAAAAGATTGGTGTATATGGAGTTGAGGGAAGCAGTGTATCAAAGTGTGACTCTTTGAAGGCTCCAGCTTTTCTACCTAGTGTGAGGATGTCAGCTAATTGTGTTTTAAATTTATTAGTAGGATTAAAAGTTAATTTAGCATATACATCCTCATCATGTAGCTGTCTGTGGGCCTCTGAGACATAATAGTCTCGGTCCATGATCACTACATTTCCCCCCTTGTCCGATTCTTTTATTACAATATTTGTGTTATTCCCCAATTTTTTTAGGGCCTCATGTTGTTCAAAAGTAAGGTTGTGTCTATATTTGTCTTTGGAACCTTTGCTTTTTGTAACCCTCTCTGACAAAACTTTTAATTTGTTTTCAACTGTGCGCTGAAATACATCTATACTTTTACTTCTGCTATTAACAGGGTAAAAGCTACTTCTTTTCATGCTTGGTGTAAAAATAGGTGGTGTCGTTCTGGTTTCATCTTCCATTGAATTCTCATTTAGCATTGTTGTTAAATCTAAGATTAAACATTGTTCATTAAAGGGGAGTTGGTTTTTATTATTATTAATGGGTGTAACCTGAGGGGGTGTCGCCTGAGGGGGTGTCAAATCGGCCTGCTCAGCACCGTCCTTTGAGTCTGAAAAGTGATTCTTAAGAGTTAATTTTCTTACAAATTTATTTACATCATGGACGGTGCTGAACAGGTCAAAATGTGCTGTGGGAGCGAAGCCTAAACCTAGGCCCAGTACTTCTACCTCTGTTGCTGTTAAGTCATATTTAGATAAATTTACAACATTTTTTACGCATATTTCTTTATTTGGTTTCGTGTCTGGTATCTTCCTCTGCCCCCCCTTCTGCTTGTTTCTCCCCCTACTGCCCCTTCTGGTTTTTTTCTTGTGAGTTTTGTCCCTGTGCGTGACTCGTTTTTTGGCATACTTTCATTAACTTCTGGTGGTACATCCAATACTGACATCCCTTCCAATTCCATTACTTCCTCACTTGAGTCGTGCTCGGAGGTGTCAACGTCATATTCTGTCTCTGCGAACTGCACTTTTTTGTTTTTCTTTGATAAGGCATCCATCCTATTTTTCTGATGCATGCTAATATGACGTTGACCTCTCCCAGCACTTTGCCACCTATAGACCTTATCAAATTCATAGTCCCTTTTGTCCCTGGCTAGTTTCTGTTTTTTGAAAGCCCAAAGTTCCCTAGTGAACTTAGCCATATTATCTTCAAATTTTTTGTCATATGTTTTAAAATCTTTGTCTATCTGAAAGACTTGTAAATCTCTTTGCACAGTTTTAATGTGATCGATAGACTCTCTCCTTTGCTGTTTCTTATATTCTACTAGCAGGTCTATTAAGGCAAAGGAACATGCATCCAATATCAAGTTCCATTTTTTTATAAAGTCCACATCTGTTACCAAAAATGAGGGGAATTTTCTTATTCTCAACCCTCTTGGGATCCTTTTCTGTCGTTTATACATTAGGAAAGTCTTTATGTCCAAATCTAATTTAATGTCCTTTCTTCTAAGTTCATCCATTTGAAAGAAAAGGCCATCTAATGAGTTCTCATTTTCTAATAATATATTGTCCACCTCCTGATCATAGCCCTGTAATGTAGCTTCCAGATCTTTAAATACGAATCCTTGTATAGGTTCTGACATTGTTATAATCTGTTGTAACTCCAAATTGTGTGTAATATTCACCAGTTTTATCAGTGTACAGTCTGTGTTACCAGAATAGCTTGAAACAATACAAAAATGTGTAATTGCTGATACACTTATAAGTGAGCCGTTCACAATATGTATAACGATAATACCCCTTTAGACTCAGGCTGCTGCATACATGATATTGCTGTAATCTTCAGCTCCGCACATTAATAACGCTTAATTTGCTCCACGGAACGGCTAACACTTTGCCATACCCCTTTTATATCCTGCAGCCACATAAGAACATGTAATACAGAGAGAAAACGGAAAAGTGGCGCTTACCTAACCGGGGAAATCCGTGACCTGTAGCAGCGTGTCTTCAGCGTGAGCACTTCTCCTAGTATCCGTACTTCCGTAGTCTGGAGCCCAGAGAAAGCGCCTATGTCCAGGACGCTTAATCAAATGCAGCACAGTTTCCAAAACTTCCGGGCTTCACAGAGGTACAGGAAGAAGCAAGCAGCCAGGGTAACGTTAGTAGTGTAAAAGCTATTCTTTATTGGCAACAAATAAAAACAACAAGAGCCTCAGCTCCACATAGGCAATCCAGGGTCTCTGGCGACAACTGCAGACATGTTTCGTGTGGCTCCTCCACACTTGATCACTGCTGTATGTTGTCGTTACAGAGGCCTACTTATACCAGTAATAATCAATTAAACAATTAATTACTTAAAAAACATATGAACCCTATCATGCCTTTTTATACATAGGTGAATATACACTGTAGAAGGGGCGAAAAAGGGACACACAGTAATACTTAATATAATACTTTATACTTAATGTTAGTCTCACCTTTTAGTAATAGGTGAGCATATATCAGAATTTAAATTCATATTATTAGTATTGAATTCTTTGGAGTTATACCTATCTGCTACCACATAAGGACCAGGTATCAATGTATTGATTCATTGCTTATGATGTATCAGGGTGCCAGTAAAGGGATTTATGATGTTTATACATATATATATATTACTTCATTTCATGCTGTATTATATCCATATATTAATTGTATTGTACCTCAATTAAAAGTATGTCTATTTGGAAATTTCAAATGAATAAATTCACATCACTTTCTTTGTTTATGCCAGTCGGGGAACTAGTGTGCAATAGGAAAATCCATTTTGCTTCTTTGTAATCAAGTTTGTGAATTCTGTCACCACCTCTTTTGTGTGGGGGGACAAAATGTGGAGATATGTATCCACCAATTCTGATAGAGGTTCAAGGAGTGACCCCACCCCTGATATGATAGGACGTCCCGGAGGGTTTTTAGTGTCCTTATGTAGTTTAGGAACAAAGTAAAAGATTGGTGTATACGGAGTTGAGGGAAGCAGTGTATCAAAGTGTGACTCTTTGAAGGCTCCAGCTTTTCTACCTAGAGTGAGGATGTCAGCTAATTGTGTTTTAAATTTATTAGTAGGATTAAAAGTTAATTTAGCATATACATCCTCATCATGTAGCTGTCTGTGGGCCTCTGAGACATAATAGTCTCGGTCCATGATCACTACATTTCCCCCCCTTGTCCGATTCTTTTATTACAATATTTGTGTTATTCCCCAATTTTTTTAGGGCCTCATGTTGTTCAAAAGTAAGGTTGTGTCTATATTTGTCTTTGGAACCTTTGCTTTTTGTAATCCTCTCTGACAAAACTTTTAATTTGTTTTCAACTGTGCGCTGAAATACATCTATACTTTTACTTCTGCTATTAACAGGGTAAAAGCTACTTCTTTTCATGCTTGGTGTAAAAATAGGTGGTGTCGTTCTGGTTTCATCTTCCATTGAATTCTCATTTAGCATTGTTGTTAAATCTAAGATTAAACATCGTATTAGGCACATATAATGAGCAGTTTAAAATTTAAAATTGAAATAACAAGGAATGTAAACAAAATTGTACAAAGGTACCAATGACAAATGTACTTATTATATAACAATGTTTTGATTGAGTTAAAGGACCAGTCAATACAATAGATTTGCATAATCAACAAATGCATGATAAGAAAACAATGCAATAGCACAATGTCTGAACTTCAAATTAGTAGTAGATTTTTTTAAATAAATTGCAAAGTTATGTCTATTTACACTCCCCCTGTATCATGTGACAGCCATCAGCCAATCACAAAAGCATATACGTATATGCTGTGAATTCTTGCACATGCTCAGTAGGAGCTGGTGACTCAAAAAGTGTAAATATAAAAAGACTGTGCACATTTTGTTAATAGAAGTAAATTGGAAAGTTGTTTAAAATGACATGCTGTATCTGAATCATGAAGTTTAATTTTGACTTGAATGTCCCTTTAAAAATATTTTTTGGGGGGCGGAGCCTGGATGAGCATAGTGGCAGACATGTAAAGTGTGAGCTCCTGCTGTAGTTTCAAGAGAAAGTGGGATTATAATTCTCAAAAGCTTGCAGGTCTGTTATAGGACATTAAATACACTTTACAATAGCAGACAGCAACCAAAAATGTGATCACAAAATTGCAGATAAAGGAATTCAAGATGGAGAAAGATTTTACAAGCTGCAGGGAAACAAGAAAAAGGAGCTACTCAGAAATGGAGACAGAAAAATCATCTCAGCATCAACAATAACCTGATACATCTCCACTAGAAGTCTGGTAAGCCTATAAACAATATACATGCTTAAGGATGATGAGAATATAACAGTTATAAAACTTTATATAGCCATGTGGGAATAAACTAAGATGGCCACCAGACAGGACTCCTAGCTAGCTGCTGAATATCACACAATGCCTAACAATCTATTTTAAACAGTGCAAAGGGAAATCGATACACAAATAAACCAGGGAGGTTTTAGCACTACATATAGTGATACTTAAGACTGAGGGAAATAAATATTAAGATAAAGCAAGTGTGGAGAAGTCAGTTCATAATCTTAATGCAGAGAAATGAAACAGTGACAGTTTGCACTTCTCCCTCATAACTTTTCCCAAGCTACAATATAAGCTAAAGGCAACAGAGATTACAACTGGTCTATGTATAAACTTTTTTAAATAAAGGAGAAAAAAAAAAAAAAAAGCTGCAGCATTTAAATTTTAATGAAGATACAGTTTGAGATAACAGCTGCATTTGCCCTCATTAACTAAAGACTTTAAAGGCTGCTTTCTGCATTGTTTGAACTCTGATGACTCTGCATTAACATACAAAAGCAAAGGCAGCACAGTTTCTCTAGCACTAGCAATCTTTATTGCAACATGGCAACTAAAAGACAAAATAAATTATCTACACCATGTAAATCTGCTGCAGCAAATCTTTTCTTCAAATCATCTAAAAGTGATAAAATAAAGGAAATGGAACCTAACACACAAGATGAGGAGTTAGAACATGAATTGGAACCTCAGCAACATGATGGTGACATTCCTGCTACTAAAGGGGACTTAAGGCACCTAGTCTCCAAAAAAGATATCAATGCAAACTTTAATAAGATGTGGGAAAAAATGGATTCATTTCAAAATACAATAATAAGCAGTCTTGCAGAAATTAAACAAGATATATTGGATCTTGGAACAAGAGTGGAAACACTAGAAGAAAAGGATGAATCCATAGAAGAAGATATCACTAACATTACACATCAACTGACAGATCAACAACAGGATATAGAAGATATTCTTGAAAAGATGGAAGACTTAGAAAATAGAAGCAGGAGGTGCAACATACGCCTAAAGGGTGTTCCAGAATCAATAACTGCAACAGAACTAAATGAGTATTTAAAACATCTATTTCATGCCATCACAGGGACATCTGAAGACGGAAAATTTCAAATGGAAAGAGCTCATAGAGCTCTTAGAGCAAAACCAAAGGAGGGGGAACCTCCAAGAGATATAATATCTAAATTATCCCGCTTTCAAGAAAAGGAGGAGATAATGGCGGCAGCTAGGAAGAATCCGACTTTTAAATTCAAAGGATCTGTAATACAATTCTACCAAGACTTATGTCTCAGAACTTTACAGAAACGCTCAGCACTACGTCCCCTAACACAATTGCTACGGAAGAATCAAATAGCGTATCGATGGGGATTCCCCTTCGCGCTTCATATATTCCAAGATGGTAAAACAACCACAGTGAAAGTCAAAGAGGATATCTCAGAGGCCTGCCAACTTCTCAAATTAGAATGTCCAGAAATGCGGGAAAGTCAGCCAGACACCAGAAGAAGACCACGCGGACAACAACAAAGCATCTCTCAAACAGAGAAGTGGTCTAAAGTTCCAAAGAAGAAACAAAGACCCTGAATCATGGAGTAGACAGTGACCGAGGCTGGGATTTTTTTTTCTTTGCCTTCTTTTGGTGCATCCTTAGAAGAGCGCTATTCCCTGATCTTTTGGACTATACCCTGCATGTGTCCCTCATAATATTGGCAGAGGATACTGGATACAGATGAGTATATAAATGTCAATCTACAAAACTAACTTTGCTTGGGATATGTTGATGGACATAAAGATGTAAAATTTATGTTATATATAGTCATTGGTTACTTATGATGGAGGATAAGCAGATTAAGTCCAACATTCACATAAGATCTGGGCAATATATTTGCCGTATGCCACTACAACCCGCTCCTTAGACCATATATATAATTCCCACTTTCAATAAATTTAAGCTGTTAGTAACTCTATATATTAAGAAACTACTATCCCGACATTATGGTTAGAACTATGCAAATATGCTACAGGGAAAAACAATGTTATAAGATTCAAATGTTTATTGTTGTTTGTTTTTTGTTTATTTCAATTTATTTTATGTACCGTCGAGCAGGTGAGACGAAAGTTTCTCCATCAGGAAAAGTTATACAGGAGAGCAGAGGATTTCATAACATTGCAAGTGGAGATATTGGTCAGCTACAGGTAGAGAAGGGGAGGGGAACTGACTCATGACTCCCAAGATAAGAATAATCTCACATAATGTAAGGGGGTTAAATACAGATAATAAAAGAAAAACAGCAATTACACAGTATCACAACCTAAATGCTAATATTATATTCTTGCAAGAAACCCATTTTACAAATAATCAAATACCCAAATATTGGAGTAGATATTTCACGCAACAATACCACTCCACGACTGACAAAAAAAAGAGAGGAGTGTCAATACTTATACATGATGCACTTAACTTTATCAAAGAAGAAGTGCTGACAGATAAAGAGGGCAGGTATCTTATAGTGAGAGGACGTATGCTAGACACCTCACTTACACTTTGCAATATATACGCACCCAATGAACAACAGCACAACTTTTTTCACCACTTGTCACACCTACTGACACAATGGTCACAATCAAAAATCATATTAGCCGGAGACTTTAATATTAATCTGAAAACACACAAAGTAGATACGCCCCACAAACTCACTAATAAACAAACCAGACATAATTCCATCTCTAAAAATATTAAGAATATCTTAGAATCTCATAATGTGATAGATACCTGGGTAACGTTATATGGGCAGACGAATGACCATACTTACTACTCCCCAGCACACAAAATTTATACCAAATTAGATTATATATTTATTAGTCAGATTCTACTCCCCAGTTTACACAGCTCCACAATTCATGCATGTGTCTGGTCGGACCATTCTATTATCCAGATACAATTAGAGGGACTGGTCAATGTGGACAGACAAAGGTCATGGACTTATGATCCAAATTTATTGAAGAAACCTGAATTATATGACAAAATTATGCATAACTTGACAGAATACTGGAAGATAAACACAACCCCAGAAACCACCCCAACAATCACGTGGGCTGCTCACAAACCATTCATAAGAGGTTTATTGATAAAGGAAAAAGCTCTATACACAAAAAAAGTTAAGGCTCACATAGAGATACTCCAACAGGAAATAGAAACGCTTGAAATCCAACATAGAAGCACACTAACCTCAGATATTTTCAATAAACTTACACATAAGCGACAAACACTAGCTAAGATTTTAAATGAGAACTCCCTCAGAGCTATGCATAAGTTGAAGGCACATTACTTTATATATGCTAATAAGCCAGATAGATTTCTAGCTCACAAACTAAGGGAAAGGACGAAAAATCTAACTATACAACAACTACAAAAAGAAGACGGGACGCTAATATATCACCCTCAAGACATAACGGACTGCTTTGCACAATATTATGAATCTCTTTATGACGGGAAAAAAGTTCAACATACTACTCAGACAAAAACACTTAGACACCATTTTCTGCAAAAGGCTAAACTCCCGAAACTTAATGCTACAGACATGGAAGCCTTAAACACAGAAATAACAATAAACGAAATCGCCCTAGCAATAAAAGATCTTAAAATAGGCAAGGCGGCGGGTCCTGATGGGTTCTCAGGTGAATATTATAAAGTATTTAAAAAATGTCTGGTCCCCCACTTGCACAAATTCTGCAATGACATCATGCAGGGTACCCGTATCCCACAGGACATATTGCAGGCCAAAATAGTGGTTATACCCAAACCAGGAAGGAATCCCAAAAAATACCAAAACTATAGGCCGATCTCATTGATTAACCAAGATTTAAAAATTTTTACAAAAATTTTAGCAAATAGGCTCAAATTATATCTACCCTCATTGATACATCCCGACCAGGTAGGATTCATAAAAGAAAGGGAAGCCCCAGATAATGTGAGACGAACGGTGTCTCTGGTGGAGTACTTGGTGGGGACAAAAACACCTTCTCTGCTCCTATCTCTGGACGCAGAGAAGGCGTTTGATAGGGTCGACTGGGAATATATGATTGAGACACTAACATTCATGGGTTTCAAAGGACAATTCATGACGGCTATTAAAAACCTGTATTCAGACCCAACAGCAACTATCAGAGCAACGGGCCATCAGTCTAGGCCAATTAAAATATTAAATGGGACACGTCAGGGCTGCCCGCTATCTCCTCTATTATTTGCACTAAGCATAGAACCTTTAGCGGCCTACATCAGGGGAGCAAAAGACATTACCGGAGTAAAAATTAACAAAGAAGAATATAAACTCACCTTATTTGCGGATGACATTTTGCTTACATTGACGAAACCTTTAAGATCACTCCCTCATCTATATCAAGTCATTGATGAATTTTCAAAAATCTCAGGCTTCAAAATAAATTCAGATAAGTGTGAGGCTATACCACTGACACTACCACTACATACTCGTAAGTTGATAGAAGCGAATTTTGACTTTAAGTGGGCTAAAAAATATATCAAATACTTGGGAGTTAACATAACAAACACACTAGAGGGACTCTATAAGGCAAACTATACTGAGATCTTTAAGACCGTAAGAAGGGATTTGGGTAGATGGAGGAGGGGGTGTTTCTCCTGGTATGGCAGATTATCGATTATAAAGATGAATATTCTACCGAGAATATTATATCTCTTCAGAGCATTACCAATCAAAGTACCGCAAAGAGAGCTAGCAGATCTCCAGATGGACCTAATTAGATTCCTACGAGGACCCAAAACAGCTAGAATAGCCTCCCAACTATTAAAACAACACAAACAGCTAGGGGGAGTGGGGGTGCCCAATTTGTTAGACTACTATCAGGCAGCTAGGTTGTCACAAATTACGCTGATAAGCAAAAACTGTCGAGAAATAACTTGGACTAGACTAGAGGCAGACTTAGCTGGGGTGAATGATCCAGCCACGATTGTTTGGAACACCTCAAACACTACAAACAAAACACTATACAAACTCAAGGTGACAGAGGAGTCCAAACATATGTGGAAATACCTCACATCTTCTCTAGGCCTCATACCCAAGGGTACTAAGATAATACCACTGGGTGCTATACTTCCTGCAGAATTTCAAATACTAATATGTAAGTGGGAAAATAAGGGCCTCTACAGAGTTGCAGACTTTTTAGATAAAGGTAAAATGCTCACATACACCCAACTGAAAGATAAACTTCAGCCGGACACCTTACATTGGTTCCTATATCTTCAGATATCCACCACAATATACAAATACAGACAAAACAAACCACTAAACCCATACACTACAACAGAACGCATTATTGCAACCCCAGGTAGAAATAAAAAACTAATATCACAACTGTACTTGGCAATACAAGATGCAAAAAAAGGCTCCAAATTGCCGCTTCATGAGAATTGGGAAAGAGACTTAGGTGAAACATATGATGATGACAGATGGACACAAATACTTTCTAGGATTAGCAAGGGACTGATATGCGCAGACCTTATCGAAAATTCTATTAAAACATCTTACAGGTGGTATCTTACACCCATAAGAACTGCACATTATACATTGCAGAAAAGTAGACTCTGTTACAGAGGCTGTGCAGAAATTGGAAATTATATGCATATGTGGTGGGAATGTGGGGAGATTAAACAAATTTGGAACAAACTTTCTATATTGATAAGTATCCTATTAGATAAATCTATGATGCTAACGGCGGCGCAGGCCCTCTTGCATGTTTCAGATGAATCCTTAAACTTAGCTACCAATATATTCATAAATATACTTTGTACAACCACGAGGATATGTATAGCCAAACACTGGAGAACAGGTTCACCAACGTGGTCAGAAGTGATTAACAGGTTAGATAATATATATGCTATGTCAGAATCTGCCTCTTGGTTGCAGGATACAACAACACATTTCCAAAAGATTTGGGTCCACTGGATCATGAACAGAGATAGAAGAGAGATAAGGGAAATTTAAGTCTTTCAAGAGTTATAACACGATAGGGGATCTCTCCTAAACTTATTGCCACTAAGTCTTTTATGGGGAACTTATATACATCTTAGATACAATTTGATGGTTCTCTCTCTGCTCGACGGGAAAGGTTATACAGTTATGAGTTTATTGTTTTACAGTTTCAAAAGTTTATGTTTAATGTTTATAATTATTAAAATAAAAGGAAAACACATTAGAAAAGGGAGGGGAAGGAAGACTATAGATAATTTCGTTCCTACTTCAGGAAAATAAACAGGACCTCATATATTTCCTATGCCTGAAGGCAACTTCAGTAGGTGGGAGCTTTTCCTAGGACTCTATGGACTTTCAGAGATTTCAGTAATGATGGAGATACATTGGGAAAGCCGGATGGATATACTAATTGCTGAGAGAAGTTGTTTCATCCTACAACTCTTTTTCATGTTGTTTGAGACAGATATATGGAATTATAAAACTTTATCGAACATGATAAGAGGTCCTGAGACTGTAACAATGAATATAAATATGTTTATCTGAACTAGGGGCATGATGTATTAGATATGTCTCTTGTCTTCCTTTTTGACAATAAAGATTATTTCAACTAAAAATATTTTTTGGGTTCACTATCCCTTTAAATTGTATCAATGATCTTTTTGCCCTGGAAGTTATAGTTCCAGTTCCTCCGCAGGAACAGGGTCTGGGATTTTATTCAAATCTGTTTGTAAATTCCCAAGAAAGATTGGACTTTCAGACCTATTTTAGACCTAAAGTGTTTAAACAAGTTCCTCAGAGTACTGTCCTTCAAGATGGAAACTATACGTTCCATTCTACCTTTGGTTCAAGAGGGTTGGTTTATAACAACCATAGACTTAAAGGATGCATGCCTTGATGTTCCCATTCACCGGGATCATCACAAGTTTCTAAGGTTTGCTTTCTTAGACAATCATTTTCAGTTTGTGGCTCTTCCATTCGGCCTTGCCACAGCTCCCAGAATTTTCTCAAAGGTCCTGGGGGCTCTTTTGGCAGTGATCCGGTCTCAGGTCATTGCAGTAGAGCCTTATATAGCCGACATTCTGGTTTAGGCGCCGTCTTTTCAACAAGCAAACTCTCATACAGAGATCTTGTTGTCTTTTATTCGCTCCCACGGTTGGAAGGTGAATCTGGAAAATAGTTCTCTGATTCCAGCCACAAGAGTAGTGTTTTAAGGGACCATAATATACTCCCTACTAATGAAGATATTTCTGACAGAGTTTAGAAAAACAAACATCTTCGGCTCTTGTCTTGTCCTTCAGTCCTCTCCTTGTCCGTCAGTGGCTCTATGTATGGAGGTAATTGGTCTGATTGTAGCTTCCATGGACATCATTCAGTTCCATCTCAGACCTCTGCAGTTATGCATGATAAGGCAATGGAAAAGGGACTATCTCCGCAAATAGTTCTGGATCAGGCGACAAGGGACTCTCTTCTGTGGTGGTTGTCTCAGGAACACCTCTCCCATGGAACTTGCTTTCGCAGACCTTCCTGGGTGATCATGACCACTGATGCCAGCCTTCTAGGTTCGGGAGCAATTTGGGGGTCATTGAAGATTCCGGGTCTTTGGACTTGGGAGGAGTCAGTTCTCCCTATAACATTATAGAACTGAGAGCAATTTTCCATGCTCTACTGGCCTGGCCTCAGTTAGCCTTAGCCCGGTTTATCAGGTTCCAGTTGGACAAAATAACATTAGTGGCGTACATCAACCACCAAGGGGGAACTCGGAGTTCCTTGGCCATGACAGAGGTGGCTTGGATAATCCAGTGGGCAGAGTCTCACAACTGTTGTCTTTCTGCGATCCACATCCAGGAGTGGATAATTGGGAGGCGGATTTTCTGAGCCGATTGGCTTTTCATCCGGGTGAGTAAGAACTCCATCCGGAAGTATTTTCCAGTTTAATCCTCAATTGGGGGTAGCCAGAGCTGGATCTCATGGCTTCTCAGTAGAATGCCAAGCTTCTGAGGTACGGCTCGAGGTCAAGGGATCCACAGACTTTCTTGATAGATGCTCTGGCGGTCCCTTGGAATTTCAGTCTAGCTTACATATTTCCTCCGTTCGCTCTCCTGCCAAGAGTCATTGCTCGGATCAAGCAGGAGAGTTCGTTGGTGATTCTCATAGCGCCGGCATTGCCTCGCAGGATCTGGTATGCAGATCTAGTGGCAATGTCGTCTCTACCTCTGTAGAGACTCCCTCTGAGGAGGGACCTTCTACTTCAGGGTCCTTTTCTTCATCCAAATCTTGTTTCTCTGAAGCTGACTGCTTCGAGATTGAATGCTTGATTTTATCTAAGCGTAGGTTTTAAGAGTCGGTCATTGGGACCATGATTCAGGCTCGTAAGCCTGTGACAAGAAATATTTACTATAAGATATGGCGTAAATAGCTGTATTGGTGTGAATCCAGAGGCTACTCTTGGAGTAGAGTCAGGATTCCTAGAATTTTGTCTTTTCTCCAGGAGGGTCTGGGGAAGAGTTTGTCAGCCAGTACTCTGAAAAGTCAGATTTCTGCGTTGTCTATTTTATTGCATAAGCGTTTGGTGGATGCGCCAGATGTGCAATCTTTTTGTCAGGCCTTGGTTAGGATCAGGCCTGTGCTTAAGCCCATTACTCCTCCCTGGAGTCTTAACCTTGTTTTGGAAGGTTTTGTTTCTTGTTGCTATTTCTTCTGCTCGGAGAGTTTCGGGAACTCTCGGCTCTGCAGTTTAATTCTCCTTATCTTATTTTTCATTCTGATAAGGTGGTTCTACGTACTAAATTAGGTTTCCTACCTAAGGTTGTTTCAACAAGAATATCAATCAGGAGATCGTGGTTCCTTCTTTGTGTCCTAATCCTTCGTCTCCTAAGGAGCGTTGGTTGGACAACCTAGATGTTGTGCGTGCATTGAAGTTTTATCTTCAGGCGACTAAGGACTTTCGTCAGTTTTCTGCTTTGTTTGTTTGTTTTTCTGGGAAGCGCAAGGTCAGAAAGCTATGGCTACTTCTCTTTCTCTTTGGCTAAGGATTATTATTCATTTGGCCTATGAAACTGCTGGACAGCAACCTCCTGAGAGAATCACTGCTTATTCCAAGTTTTATAAATTTGATACTTTTGCCTCGGCTGAGGCTTCGTTTTGGAGAAGGGTTCTTCAGGCAGTGGTGCCTTCTTTTTAGGTCTACCTGTCTTGTCCCTCCCTTATCATCCGTGTCCTCTATCTTGGTATAAATTCCCACTAGTAATTGATGATTCTGTGGACTCACCATATCTTAGGAAAGAAAACATAATTTATGCTTACCTGATACATATTTTTTCTTTACGGATATGGTGAGTCCACTGCCCACCCTTTATTTAAGACAGTTATTTTTTTCAAAAACCTCAGGCACCTCTACACTTTTGTGTTATCTTCTTTTCCCATTTTTCCTTTGGCTGAATGACTGAGTAAGGGAAGTGACATATATAGCAGCTTTGCTGTAGTGCTTTTTGCCTCCTCCTGCTGGCCAGGAGTGATATCCCCACTAGTAATTGATGATTCCGTGGACTCACCATATCCGGAAATAAATAAATTAATTTATCAGGTAAGCATAAATTATGTTTTTCTAGTGTACTGACAAATTGGTTTCCCCTTAATGTGTTTTCAATAACTTGTTATACTAGCTACAGAGTATAAAATGCATGGGAAAGTGTTCCTTTAGGTTAAATCTTGCATATGAAACAGTTGCCTCTGCTATTTGAAAACACAACCCAATGAAATGTGCTAAGCGTGTAGGGAAATCAGACCTAGTTTGCTTATCTGTAATTATTTTCTGTAAGTCCCTGCGCTATTCCTACCTGCAGTCCTGTAGTGATTGTCAATGGGTACGCTAAGTCTAGGGTGTGTCAGGTCCTGAGACAAAATAAGAGCTGCGCTAAATTATATTCTTCTCAGGGTGTGTTATTTACCGTCTATGTGAAAAAACAAAAGATAACACTATTTGTATACTTTTATAGGAAGTGTTCCTACTGTTTCCTGAGTGCCAATGGTAAGAGGTGTTAAAAGGTTATTGCATACACCTATTCAGTGCTTATTTATTGTTATGGAAATTGTTCCTTGGCTGCCCTTTTGGTTTTGACCCAGGCAAGTTCTTTGGCTTCTTTACTATTCTTCTGGAATTTCTAAATCTATTTGTGGATGCTACAGCTTACTTGGTGCTAAGTTGTGAGTGGAGCTCTAACATTTTGATGCAAGTGATATTGGGTTTATCGCGGGTGCTTGCTGATTGGTGGCTAAATCTTCACATGGTTGGGTTAGCGCACATGATCATTTAGTATTCTTAAGGCGCGTTAATGAAGTATTACATATAAAATATTTTAAAAATTGGGGCGTGTCCGAGCTGCGTTCTGGATAGGATGCGTTTTCTGTAGGCTACGGCTGAATCCTTGGTAATCCGCAGATTATTAATCCCTAAACAGCAAGATTATAACCGTACTTCATAAAGATATCACGGTCTAGCTAGTCGTGGACCCAAATTTACTCTCTTGGATGTTTATATTACTCTGGGGACTCAGATCGGAAACTTGAGGCCTAGGGCGGCGGCCCATTGTTAGTCATACACCTCCCCCCCGGGAAGAAACGGGTCATCAGTGCTGTCGTAGCAACCCGATTTACTGAAATTTCTTCATTCCCCTTCTATATTTGGATAAGAAACTGAAAAAAATATAAAACATATTTCTTGATTTGTCATACCCAGAGGACACCTGGCTTGTTGGTCATGGCAGGAGAGTACTATATACTGGAATCTTATGAACATCTTAGAAAATTGGAACATCTCATGCAAAAGTTGATGGATAAAGCTCCATATGATTACCTGATGCAGCGAATATGTGCAAGCCCAATCGAGACATCAGAAACAAAGAACCTCACTGACATGGCTTCTCACAATTCACAATATATAACAAAGACCCCAAATGATCAGCCGCCATTACAGAGAGCCCTCGTGGATCGTCGTAATGAGAAAGATGGAGATACGCAGCTTAGTTCTTTCACATTATCACTACCCCAAACTGCCGGCAACAAAGAGATATGCGGAGGCCAGGCTGATCCAACTCAGAAATTACTACCAGCATAGATACTGGGTCACCAGGTAGATGAGGAGAACATAACAGTTTATGAGGCAAAAAAGGAAAGACGAAACAAGAAAGAATTATCTTTGCACAGTTTTAAAAAACTACCCTCACGGAAAGCCCCAGGGACGCTGGAGAAACTAACTAACCAGCCTGCTTGCCGTCTTATAATACCACTAGGTGAAACTGGATGGCAGAGATATTTTCTTGCACCAGATGGGGACATCTATTGCCTTCATAGCGGTGGAAACTTACCAAAGTCAGGAGAGGGGAAGATTGCAGATGCCCTTCTCAGATAGTACACAATTGACTAAGCCCATCTGCAAAACCTGTTATATTTTTCCTGTAGACTTTATAAGGGACTTCTGTTATTTTTGTTTATAAATATGCACTACTTTGCATGCCATAAAGTTTACGGTAAGCTTCTCAAGACTTCAAAAGTTAAAAAAATTCTGCCTTACTCTATTAATTGAGGATTTTCGTTTGGTGGCAGACAGCTTATGAGGACACACTATATATGCCCTGGTTTGAGATTGTATTGAAAATGTTTAAGTATGTTGGATAAGTGTAACATATTTTTAGTTTCCCAAATGTGATATCTTGTGTAGATGTAGGCTTACATTCTTAATGGTATCATAAGGGCATAGAAGGCAAAGTTACCACTTCTAATGTTAAATATGCTTATCGATGCCTTACAGCAAATCAGTCAGACCTGATGGATCACTTTATGCATAACCTCCCACTCGTGTGGCCTGCGGCCGGAGCACATGATGGGTGGAACAAATCAGATGCTTTCAAGGATAACAATCTAGTCTTTAGACAAATACCCAATCTGCATAAAATCTAACCCTAGGATACAAGCAACTTATGCTCTCTTGAACACATTTATGGATATTGTTAAAAACAACACATATACATATAGTATTGCCCTATTCCTGCACTAATGGAATACCTAACGCCCACCATCGTCATGTTTATGTGTGCGTATTCTCCTGCCAGCCAGACTGTAACACTTTCAAATAAATCCATATAATCTAGACTGCTGATCATTATAAAATATCTTGTACACCACACTATTGTAGTCTTATAACCCTAGACTTAACAATAAGTTTTCAAGCATTTTCATTTGTATTAATATTCCCCACAGATAACCCTAATTCAAAAGCATAAGATGTTGCCCATATGGGATTTACTTTTAATTCTAATTCCAATCTTTATGTTAATTTATGTTAAATCCCCATATACGCCCAATATGGATCATATGTGAGTTTGTTAAAAACCCATAAGAGGTCTAAAAAGTTATAACTAGAGCCAATTAAGAAATACCAAATAATGAAGAGAGTATCCCTATGTGCTAAAATTGAAATAGGTGAAGCATGACATATATCTTTGTATAGTTAGTTTGATGTTTGCTTTGTATATGCAATTCATGACGTGTATGTTCATTTGACCTAAATAAAGCATTTTTGAAAATATATATTTTTTTTAAATTATTAAAAATTATTAAACATAATATAATCTAAATAATCCATAGAATATATGTATGTGAAAGTAAAATATTAATACAGGTAGCCCTCAGTTTACGCTGGGGTTAGGTTCCAGAAGGAATGGTTGTAAATCGAATCCGTTGTAAATTGAAACCCAGTTTATAATGTAGGTCAATGGGAAGTGAGGGAGTTAGGTTCCAGGCCCCTCTCAAACTTGTCATAAGTAACACCTAATACATTATTTTTAAAGCTTTGAAATGAAGACTTTAAATGCTAAACAGCATTGTAAACCTAATAAAATAATTACACAACACAGAATATATAAATAAACTAAGTTAAATAAACAAACATTTGCTAAACAGCATTATAAACCTAATAAAATAATTACACAACACAGACTTCACTTGCATTTTTCTGCAAACAGTTCTTTCTATGCATTCCAATCTGGACTAATTTATAGACAGGAAGATCTTGTTCCTTTGAAATCTGCTCGATAGCTCAGGTCTGGTTAAACCGATTAATTTCAGCTTGCTTGGCTTTGCTGCAACACAAGCGGATAGCTCCACCTACTGGCTATTTTAATCAATGCACTGCTTCTCAATGCTTTTCAAAAGCAGTCACATGACTGGAAAAAAAGTTTGTTATTCTGAAACGGTGTAAATTGAGCCGTTGTAAACCGAGGGCCACCTGTATTTTCTTGTTGGGTTAGTGAACCTGAGAAAAAGATTGGGTTTGTGCTCCATTGAAGTCTACGGGAGAATATGTTAACGTGATTGCAAGATTCTAACTTTGGCTTTTTGCTTACGTAGGGTTAGCGCGTGAGCGAAAACTTTTTACTTTCAACTTGTAATACGCGCAGTATCTGACGCACGTGAAAAGTCGAAGTCAAGTACATTTAGAGCTTGAGCGATAATTAGTGCTCTACTCGTAATCTAGCCCTCAGAATTGTATCCAGTCAATTCCTGCTTGGAGTTTGCAAAGCATCTACTGCTAAGGTTGTTCCAGTCATCAAACTAGGTAATTGCCTATTACCTTATATTTATCTTATTTCATACTGTTTACTTAAAAACCACTACATAGAGAGAGCAATGGAAAATAAACATTCAGTACCTTTCTGTCACCCCTATGTGATTTAACACATAGTTACAAAAATAGTACAAAAATAAGCAAGCAAGGGTTAATTTATTAACCCTTCAGCATTTGTATAGCAGGACACCATGAAACACACTACTTTATATAGATGTTACGCAGCATGAAATTAGACAGCAGTGGCATCACTATGGTTGGTGTCACCCGGTGCGGTAACTCATGGTGTCACCCCCCAACCCCCCCCCCCCCCCGTAATGTTTTTTCTTTATATAAATAAAGTCTCCAAAGAGCGCACTCTTACCGTCTGTTCATTCACCAGGGTGCAGGCAAATTAAATTTACAACATCCACAACAGGGGTGCACTCACTTGAAATGTTTATATGTGCTTTATTTTGCACAAATATCAAACATGCAGGGGCGAAACTACAAGGGGTGCAGAGGTTGCAACTGCGATTGGGCCCCTGAGGGTGGGGGCCCAGCTTAAAAAAAACAAAAAAACATTGACCTGCCACTGCCTGCACTGATATCATGTGAGTGTGACATGATGCTTCACTAGTGTCTCTGACTACAGGGGTTAGTGTTTCTGTTTTACCCATTGGTGTTTATGTGTGTGTGTGTGTATGTATGTGACTGTTTGTGTATTTATGCATGTATGTGTGTGTGTATATGTTTGTGGAACCAGCAAGTTACAGACCTTGTTACTACAGCATGGAGGGGCAACAGTGTCACTATATACAATAAAAGGGGGTCAGACCATCTCACAGACTGTGGACACAGGGTACCTCCTTTTGCAGACATGTAATCTTAATCACATTTTTTCCCCGTGTTAAATGTAAAAAAAACGAAAAAGAAAAAGATATGTATCAAATTCACCTTTTTTTGGTGGGGGGGGGGGGGGCCCTTCTTAGATTCTTGCACCTGGGCCCTGTGGTTTCTAGTTACGCCTCTGCAAACATGTTTGATATTTGTGCAAAAACAGAATTTATGCTTACCTGATAAATTACTTTCTCTTACAGGTGTATTCAGTCCACGGATTCATCCTTACTTGTGGGATATTCTCAATCCCTACAGGAAGTGGCAAAGAGAGCACACAGCAAAGCTGTCCATATAGCTCCCCTCAGGCTCCGCCCCCCAGTCATTCGACCGACGGTTAGGAGAAAAAGGAGAACCATAGGGTGCAGTGGTGACTGTAGTTATTGTAAATTAAATTTAAACCTGACTTAAATATCAGGGCGGGCCGTGGACTGAATTCACCTGTAAGAGAAAGTAATTTATCAGGTAAGCATAAATTCTGTTTTGTCTTACTTGGTGTATTCAGTCCACGGATTCATCCTTACTTGTGGGATACCAAAACCAAAGCAATAGGACACGGATGAAGGGAGGGAACAAGTCAGGTAACCTAAACGGAAGGCACCACTGCTTGCAAAACCTTTCTCCCAAAAATAGCCTCCGAAGAAGCAAAAGTATCGAATTTGTAAAATTTGGCGAATGTATGCAGTGAAGACCAAGTCACTGCCTTACAAATCTGTTCAACAGAAGCCTCATTCTTGAAAGCCCATGTGGAAGCCACAGCTCTGGTGGAATGAGCTGTAATTCGTTCAGGAGGCTGCTTTCCTGCAGTCTCATAAGCCAATCGGATGATGCCTTTCAGCCAGAAGGAAAGAGAGGTAACAGTCGCTTTCTGACCTCTCCTCTTACCAGAATACACAACAAACAAGGATGATGTTTGTCTGAAATCTTTAGTTGCTTTTAAATAGAATTTTAAAGCACGAACCACATCAAGATTGTGCAACAGTCGTTCCGTCTTAGAAACTGGATTAGGGCACAGAGTAGGAACAATGATTTCCTGGTTAATATTCTTATTAGAAACCACCTTTGGAAGGAAACCAGGTTTAGTACACAAAACAACCTTATCTGCATGGAACACCAGATAGGGTGAATTACACTGTAAAGCAGACAATTCTGAAACTCTTCGAGCAGAAGAAATAGCTACTAAAAACATAATTTATGCTTACCTGATAAATTTATTTCTCTTGTAGTGTATTCAGTCCACGGATCATCCATTACTTATGGGATATATTCCCTTCCCAACAGGAAGTTGCAAGAGGATCACCCAAAGCAGAGCTGCTATATAGCTCCTCCCCTCACATGTCATATCCAGTCAATAGACCGAAACAAGACAAGAAAGGAGAAACCATAGGGAGCAGTGGTGACTGGAGTTTTAATTAAAATTTAGATCTGCCTTAAAAAAGACAGGGCGGGCCGTGGACTGAATACACTACAAGAGAAATAAATTTATCAGGTAAGCATAAATTATGTTTTCTCTTGTTAAGTGTATTCAGTCCACGGATCATCCATTACTTATGGGATACCAATACCAAAGCTAAAGTACACGGATGATGGGAGGGACAAGGCAGGAACTTAAACGGAAGGAACCACTGCCTGTGGAACCTTTCTCCCAAAAACAGCCTCCGAAGAAGCAAAAGTGTCAAATTTGTAAAATTTTGAAAAAGTGTGAAGCGAAGACCAAGTTGCAGCCTTGCAAATCTGTTCAACAGAGGCCTCATTCTTAAAGGCCCAGGTGGAAGCCACAGCTCTAGTGGAATGAGCTGTAATTCTTTCAGGGGGCTGCTGTCCAGCAGTCTCATAGGCTAAACGTATTATGCTACGAAGCCAAAAGGAGAGAGAGGTTGCCGAAGCTTTTTGACTTCTCCTCTGTCCAGAGTACACGACAAACAGGGAAGAAGTTTGACGAAAATCTTTAGTTGCCTGTAAATAGAACTTCAGGGCACGGACTACATCCAGATTATGCAAAAGTCGTTCCTTCTTTGAAGAAGGATTAGGACATAATGATGGAACAACAATCTCCTGATTGATATTCCTGTTAGAAACTACCTTAGGTAAAAACCCAGGTTTAGTACGCAGAACTACCTTGTCTGAATGGAAAATCAGATAAGGAGAATCACAATGTAAGGCAGATAACTCAGAGACTCTTCGAGCCGAGGAAATAGCCATCAAAAACAGAACTTTCCAAGATAAAAGCTTAATATCAATGGAATGAAGGGGTTCAAACGGAACCCCTTGAAGAACTTTAAGAACCAAGTTTAAGCTCCACGGAGGAGCAACAGTCTTAAACACAGGCTTAATCCTAGCCAAAGCCTGACAAAAAGCCTGGACGTCTGGAATTCTGCCAGACGTTTGTGTAAGAGAATAGACAGAGCAGAAATCTGTCCCTTTAACGATCTAGCAGATAAGCCCTTTTCTAAACCCTCTTGTAGAAAGGACAATATCCTAGGAATCCTAACCTTACTCCATGAGTAACTCTTGGATTCGCACCAATATAAATATTTACGCCATATCTTATGGTAAATTTTTCTGGTAACAGGCTTCCGTGCCTGTATTAAGGTATCAATAACTGACTCCGAGAAGCCACGCTTTGATAGGATCAAGCGTTCAATCTCCATGCAGTCAGCCTCAGAGAAATTAGATTTGGATGGTTGAAAGGACCTTGTATTAGAAGGTCCTGCCTCAGAGGCAGAGACCATGGTGGACAGGACGACATGTCCACTAGGTCTGCATACCAGGTCCTGCGTGGCCACGCAGGCGCTATCAGAATCACCGATGCTCTCTCCTGTTTGATCTTGGCAATCAGTCGAGGTAGCAGCGGAAATGGTGGAAACACATAAGCCATGTTGAAAACCCAAGGGGCTGCCAGAGCATCTATCAGCGCCACTCCCGGGTCCCTGGACCTGGATCCGTAACAAGAAAGCTTGGCGTTCTGGCGAGACGCCATGAGATCCAGTTCTGGTTTGCCCCAACGATGAATCAGTTGAGCTAAGACCTCCGGATGAAGTTCCCACTCCCCCGGATGAAAAGTCTGGCGACTTAGAAAGTCCGCCTCCCAGTTCTCCACGCCTGGGATGTAGATCGCTGACAGGTGGCAAGAGTGAGACTCTGCCCAGCGAATTATCTTTGAGACTTCTAACATCGCTAGGGAACTCCTGGTTCCCCCTTGATGGTTGATGTAAGCCACAGTCGTGATGTTGTCCGACTGAAATCTGATGAACCTCAGTGTTGCTAACTGAGGCCAAGCTAGAAGAGCATTGAATATTGCTCTCAACTCCAGAATATTTATTGGGAGGAGTTTCTCCTCCTGAGTCCATAATCCCTGAGCCTTCAGGGAGTTCCAGACTGCGCCCCAACCTAGAAGGCTGGCATCTGTTGTTACAATCGTCCAATCTGGCCTGCGAAAGGTCATCCCCTTGGACAGATAGACCCAAGAAATCCACCAGAGAAGAGAATCTCTGGTCTCTTGATCCAGATTTAGTAGAGGTGACAAATCTGAGTAATCCCCATTCCACTGACTTAGCATGCATAATTGCAGTGGTCTGAGATGCAGGCGCGCAAATGGTACTATGTCCATTGCCGCTACCATTAAGCCGATTACTTCCATGCACTGAGCTACTGACGGGCGTGGAATGGAATGAAGGACACGGCAAGCATTCAGAAGCTTTGATAACCTGGACTCCGTCAGGTAAATCTTCATCTCTATAGAATCTATAAGAGTCCCCAGGAAGGGAACTCTTGTGAGTGGTAAAAGAGAACTCTTTTCCACGTTCACCTTCCACCCATGCGACCTCAGAAATGCCAGAACTATCTCTGTATGAGACTTGGCAATTTGAAAACTTGACGCTTGTATCAGAATGTCGTCTAGGTACGGAGCCACCGCTATGCCTCGCGGTCTTAGCACCGCCAGAAGTGAGCCCAGAACCTTTGTAAAAATTCTCGGGGCCGTAGCTAACCCGATGGGAAGAGCTACAAACTGGTAATGCCTGTCTAGAAAGGCAAATCTTAGGTACCGATAATGATCTTTGTGAATCGGTATGTGAAGGTAGGCATCCTTTAAGTCCACTGTGGTCATGTATTGACCCTCTTGGATCATGGGTAGGATGGTTCGAATAGTTTCCATTTTGAATGATGGAACTCTTAGGAATTTGTTTAAGATTTTTAGGTCCAAGATTGGTCTGAAGGTTCCCTCTTTCTTGGGAACCACAAACAGATTTGAGTAAAAACCTTGCCCTTGTTCCATCCGCGGAACTGGGTGGATCACCCCAATTACTAAGAGGTCTTGTACACAGCGTAGAAATGCCTCTTTCTTTATTTGGTTTGCTGATAACCTTGAAAGATGAAATCTCCCTTGTGGAGGAGAAGTTTTGAAGTCCAGAAGATATCCCTGAGATATGATCTCCAACGCCCAGGGATCCTGGACATCTCTTGCCCAAGCCTGGGCGAAGAGAGAAAGTCTGCCCCCCACTAGATCCGTTTCCGGATAGGGGGCCCTCTCTTCATGCTGTCTTAGGGGCAGAAGTAGGTTTTCTGGCCTGCTTGCCCTTGTTCCAGGACTGGTTAGCTTTCCAGCCCTGTCTGTAACGAGCAACAGTTCCTTCCTGTTTTGGAGCGGAGGAAGTTGATGCTGCTCCTGCCTTGAAGTTACGAAAGGCACGAAAATTAGACTGTTTGGCCTTTGATTTGGCCCTGTCCTGAGGAAAAGTATGACCCTTACCTCCAGTAATGTCAGCAATAATTTCTTTCAAGTCGGGCCCGAATAAGGTCTGCCCTTTGAAAGGAATATTAAGCAATTTAGATTTAGAAGTCACGTCAGCTGACCAGGATTTAAGCCATAGCGCTCTGCGCGCCTGGATGGCGAATCCGGAGTTCTTAGCCGTTAGTTTGGTTAAATGTACAACGGCATCAGAAACAAATGCGTTAGCTAGCTTAAGTGCTTTAAGCTTGTCCATAATCTCATCCAATGGAGCTGTGCGAATGGCCTCTTCCAGAGACTCAAACCAGAATGCCGCAGCAGCAGTGACAGGCGCAATGCATGCAAGGGGCTGTAAGATAAAACCTTGTTGAACAAACATTTTCTTAAGGTAACCTTCTAATTTTTTATCCATTGGATCCGAAAAAGCACAACTATCCTCCACCGGGATAGTGGTACGTTTAGCTAAAGTAGAAACTGCTCCCTCCACCTTAGGGACCGTCTGCCATAAGTCTCGTGTGGTGGCGTCTATTGGAAACATTTTCCAAAATATCGGAGGAGGGGAAAAGGGCACACCGGGTCTATCCCACTCCTTGCTAATAATCTCTGTAAGCCTTTTAGGTATAGGAAAAACGTCAGTACACACCGGCACCGCATAGTATCTATCCAGCCTACATAATTTCTCTGGAATTGCAACCGTGTTACAATCATTCAGAGCCGCTAATACCTCCCCTAGCAATACACGGAGGTTCTCAAGCTTAAATTTAAAATTAGAAATCTCTGAATCCGGTCTCCCTGGATCAGATCCGTCACCCACAGAATGAAGCTCTCCGTCCTCATGTTCTGCAAATTGTGACGCAGTATCGGACATGGCTCTCACATGTCCTTAACCCAGAGCTATCGCGCTTGCCTCTTAATTCTGGCAATTTAGATAATACCTCTGTCATAACAGTAGCCATGTCTTGCAAAGTGATTTGTATGGGCCTCTCTGATGTACTTGGCGCCACAATATCTCACGCCTCCTGAGCGGGAGGCGAAGGTACTGACACGTGAGGAGAGTTAGTCGGCATAACTTCCCCCTCGTTGTCTGGTGATAATTTCTTTACAGATAAAGACTGACTTTTATTTAAAGTGACATCCATACATTTAGTACACATATTTCTATGGGGCTCCACATTGGCCTTCAAACATAGTGAACAAACAGATTCATCTGTGTCAGACATGTTTAAACAGACTAGCAATGAGACTAGCAAGCTTGGAAAATCATTTCAAATAAGTTTACAAGCAATATAAAAGACGCTACTGCGCCTTTAAGAAGCACAAAAAAACTGTCACAGTTGAAATAACAATGAACCAAATCAGTTATAGCAACCAAATTTTCACAGTAAATGTATTACGTTAGCAAAGTATTGCACCCACTAGCAAATGGATGATTAACCCCTTAATACCCAAAACGGATAATCAATTTAACAATTAACGTTTTTATCACAGTCAAACACACTGTCACAGGTCTGCTGTGACTGATTACCTCCCTCAAAATGAATTTTGAAGACCCCTGAGCTCTCTAGAGACGTCCTGGATCAAGGAGGAAGAAGCAGGAAGACTGTGACTGAATTTTTACTGCGCAAAAAAGCGCTAAAATAGGCCCCTCCCACTCATATTACAACAGTGGGAAATCTCAGTTAACCGTTTCTATGCAGAAATATACGTCAGCCATGTGGAAAAAATCATGCCCCAAAAGATTTATCACCAAAGTACCTCACAA
Source organism: Bombina bombina (assembly GCF_027579735.1). Classification (NCBI taxonomy): domain Eukaryota; kingdom Metazoa; phylum Chordata; class Amphibia; order Anura; family Bombinatoridae; genus Bombina; species Bombina bombina. The sequence continues at coordinate 225,625,401 of NC_069506.1, read as the reverse complement.
AAATGAATAACATGCCAGTAAACGTTTTAAACATACATTTTAAAAGTTATGTAGTGTTATCAATAAGCCTGCTACCAGTCGCTTCTACTGCAGTTAAGGCTCATACATTACTTCAGTATTAACAGTATTTTCTTAGTCAAATTCCATTCCTTAGAAAATTACTTTACTGCACATACATTCATCAGCCTGATACCAGTCACTACTACTGCATTTAAGGCTGTACTTACATTACATCGGTATCAGCAGTATTTTCTTAGTCAATTCCATTCCTTAGAAAAATATTTTACTGCACATACCTCATCTGCAGGGGACCCCGCATGCTATTCCCTTTCTGAAGTTACCCCACTCCTCAGAATGTGCGAGAACAGCCAGTGGATCTTAGTTACTTCTGTTAAGATCATAGAAAACGCAGGCAGATTCTTCTTCTAAATACTGCCTGAGAGAAAAACAGCACACTCCGGTGCCATTTAAAATAACAAACTTTTGATTGAAGAAATAATTAAGTATAAAAACTCCACACTCCTCTCACACCTTCCTACTATGTTGAGAGTTGCAAGAGAATGACTGGGTATGACATGTGAGGGGAGGAGCTATATAGCAGCTCTGCTTTGGGTGATCCTCTTGCAACTTCCTGTTGGGAAGGGAATATATCCCATAAGTAATGGATGATCCGTGGACTGAATACACTTAACAAGAGAAAACAAAACTTTCCAAGATAATAACTTAATATCTATGGAATGCAAAGGTTCAAACGGAACCCCTTGAAGAACTGAAAGAACTAAATTTAGACTCCATGGAGGAGCCACAGGTCTGTAGACAGGCTTGATTCTAACTAGGGCCTGTGCAAACGCCTGAACGTCTGGTACAGCTGCCAGACGCTTGTGTAACAGGATAGACAGAGCAGATATCTGTCCCTTTAAGGAACTAGCTGACAGACCTTTCTCCAAACCTTCTTGGAGAAAAGACAATATCCTTGGAATCCTAACCTTACTCCACGAGTAACCCTTGGATTCACACCAACAAAGATATTTCCGCCATATCTTATGGTAAATTTTCCTGGTGACAGGCTTTCTGGCCTGTATCAGAGTATCTATAACTGATTCAGAGAAACCCCGCTTAGCTAGGATTAAGCGTTCAATCTCCAAGCATTCAGTTGCAGAGAAACTAGATTTGGATGCTTGAAAGGACCTTGGATTAGAAGATCCTGCCTCGATGGCAGTTTCCATGGTGGGACCGATGACATGTCCACTAGGTCTGCATACCAAGTCCTGCTTGGCCACGCAGGCGCTATCAGAATTACCGAAGCCTTCTCCTGCTTGATTCTGGCTATTAGCCGAGGGAGAAGAGGAAACGGTGGAAAGACATAAGCTAGACTGAATGACCAAGGCGCTGTTAATGCATCTATCAATGCCGCCTTGGGATCCCTGGATCTGGATCTGTAAAGGGGAAGTTTGGTGTTCTGACGGGACGCCATCAGATCCAACTCTGGAATGTCCCAAAGCTGGGTCAGCTGAGCAAAAACCTCTGGGTGGAGTTCCCACTCCCCTGGATGGAAAGTCTGACGACTTAGAAAATCCGCCTCCCAGTTGTCTACCCCTGGGATGTGAATTGCAGATAGATGGCAGGAGTGATCCTCCGCCCATTTGATAATCTTGGATACTTCCTTCATCGCTAGGGAACTCTTTGTTCCTCCCTGATGATTGATGTACACTACAGTCGTGATGTTGTCCGACTGAAATCTGATGAATTTGGCCTCTGCTAGTTGAGGCCACGCCTGGAGCGTATTGAATATCGCTCTCAGCTCCAAAATGTTTATCGGGAGAAGAGATTCTTCCCGAGACCATAGTTCCTGAGCCTTCAGGGAGTTCCAGACCGCACCCCAGCCTACCAGACTGGCATCGGTCGTGACAATGATCCACTCCGGTCTGCGGAAACTCATTCCCTGAGACAGGTGATCTTGAGACAACCACCAGAGAAGAGAGTCTCTGGTTTTTTGATCCATTTGAATTTGAGGAGACAAATCTGCGTAATCTCCATTCCACTGTTTGAGCATGCACAGCTGCAGTGGTCTGAGATGGATTCGGGCGAAAGGGACTACGTCCATTACTGCAACCATTAAACCAATTACTTCCATGCACTGAGCCACGGAAGGTCGAGGAATGGAATGAAGAACTCGGCAAGTATTCAACAGTCTATTAGTGTTTCCAGAAAGGGAACCCTTGTGAGCGGGGACAGAGAACTCTTTTCTACGTTCACCTTCCACCCGTGAGACCTTAGAAAGGCCAGAACGATGTCCGTATGAGCCTTGGCTCTGTGAAAGGACGACGCCTGTATTAATATGTCGTCTAGGTAAGGTGCTACTGCAATGCCCCGCTAGAAGGGACCCTAGCACCTTTGTGAAAATTCTGGGAGCGGTGGCCAACCCGAAAGGAAGGGCCACAAACTGGTAATGTTTGTCCAGAAAGGCGAACCTTAGGAACTGATGGTGATCTTTGTGGATAGGAATATGTAGGTACGCATCCTTTAGATCCACGGTAGTCATATATTGACCCTCCTGGATCATCGGCAAGATTGTCCGAATGGTTTCCATCTTGAAAGACGGAACTCTTAGGAATTTGTTTAGAATTTTTAGGTCCAGGATTGGCCTGAAAGTTCCCTCCTTTTTGGGAACTACGAACAGGTTTGAGTAAAAGCCCAGTCCTTGTTCTGCAATAGGAACTGGGTGTATCACTCCCATTTTTAGAAGATCTTCTACACAGCGTAAGAACGCCTGTTTCTTTATTTGGTCTGAAGACAAATGAGAAATGTGGAGCCTTCCCCTTGGGAGAGAATCCTTGAATTCTAGAAGGTACCCCTGAGCAACTATTTCTAATGCCCAGGGATCTGGAACATCTCTTGCCCAGGCCTGAGCGAAGAGAGAAAGTCTGCCCCCTACTAGATCCGATCCCGGATCGGGGGCTACCCCTTCATGCTGTCTTGGTAGCAGGAGCAGGCTTCTTGGCCTGTTTACCCTTATTCCAGCCCTGCAAGGGTTTCCAGGTTGCTTTGGGCTGGGAAGCGTTATCTTGCTTTGCGGCAGCAGAGATAGTGACAGGTCCGCTCCGGAAGTTGCGAAAGGAGCGAAAATTAGCCTTGTTTTTGGCCTTAAACGGCCTATCTTGTGGAAGGGCATGGCCCTTGCCCCCAGTGATATCTGAAATAATTTCTTTCAGCTCTGGGCCAAATAGGGTCTTCCCCTTGAAGGGAATATTTAACAGTTTCGTTTTGGACGACACATCGTCCGACCATGATTTGAGCCAAAGCGCTCTGCGTGCCATGATGGCAAAACCTGAATTTTTTGCCGCTAGCTTAGCTAATTGGAGAGCGGCATCAGTGATAAAAGAATTAGCCAGCATTAGAGCATGAATTCTATCCATGACCTCATCATATGAAGTCTCCCTTTGGAGCGACTCCTCCAAGGCTTCGAACCAAAAAGCCGCAGCAGTAGTTACCGGAATAATGCAGGCAATTGGTTGAAGAAGAAAACCTTGCTGAACAAAAATTTTCTTCAGCAATCCTTCCAATTTTTTATCCATAGGATCTTTGAAAGCACAACTGTCCTCTATTGGTATAGTTGTACGTTTAGCAAGTGTTGAAACAGCCCCCTCTACCTTAGGGACCGTCTGCCACGCGTCCCGCCTAGGGTCGTTTATGGGGAACATTTTCTTAAAGATAGGTGGGGGAACAAAGGGTACACCTGGTCTCTCCCACTCCTTAGTCACAATATCCGCCACCCTCTTTGGGATCGGAAATGCCTCAGTGTATACAGGGACCTCTAAGAATCTGTCCATTTTACACAATTTTTCAGGGACCACCATGGGGTCACAATCATCCAGCGTAGCTAAAACCTCCTTAAGCAGGATGCGGAGGTGTTCCAGCTTAAATTTAAACGCTAAGGAATCTGACTCTGCCTGCTGAGAAACTTTTCCTGTGTCAGAAATTTCTCCCTCAGACAGACCTTCCCTCACTGCTACCTCTGAGTTTTGTGAGGGTACTACAGATAAATTATCCAAAGCTTCAGATTGCTCATCCTCTGTATTTAAAACTGAGCTATCGCGCTTTTTTGGAAAAACTGGCAGTTTGGATAAAAATGCTGCAAGGGAATTATCCATTACTGCTGCTAATTGTTGTAAAGTAATAGGGGCCAATGCGCTAGAGGTACTAGGCATCGCAACGTAACTGGTGTAGACACGTGGGGGGAGGAAGAAGGACTATCCTCATTACCCTCCGTTAAGGAATCATCTTGGGCAGCATTTTTAATTGTCACTGGATGATCTTTAAAATGCTTAGATGTTTTGGCACACTTTAAACATAAATGCAATGGGGGTACTGCCATGGCCTTTGAACATAAAGAACAAGGTCTATCTGAAGGCTCAGACATGTTTGACAGACTCAGAAAACACTAAAATCTTGAAAAAAATACTTTTTGAAAAAACGTTACTGTGTCTTTAAATAATAAAAAGCACACACTTTTTTACCAAATCATCAAAAAACATCCGATCTTAATGAAATTTTCACCACATGATCCTAATGCTTTGAAATGATTGCACACAAATTTTCAAATCAATTAACCCCTTAATGCCCAAACCGGAGCAAAATGAAGTAAACAACCGGTTTAACCCATTACAGTACGATGCCACAGTCTTTGCTGTGGCTTTACCTTCCTTTAGGGTTATTTGTAGGTGCAAATTAAGCCTCCCTGAAGTCCTCCTGTACTCTTAAGGCTCTACACGTGAAGCTGCATGGAGCTGTGTTGCAAATCAACTGCGCAACTGAGGCGCGAAAATGAGGCCCCCTCCTTCATTACTCAAGGTTATGGGGCCTTTCTGAGTCAGATTAGGTGTCTTACAAAATGCCAGGCGTAAAAAAGTCCCCAAAAAGTGTTTCCAACGTCTAAAACGCTTAATAAATATAAGATTACCTTAATAAAGTAATCAATTTAGCCCATCACAGTGTCTGTCAGTATTAAAGCCCTTAACTGAAGCCCATCTTCTATACAGTGTCTCAGAAAATGGCTTACCTTCCCTCATGGGATTTCTGTCAGTCTTCTAGCACTACCAAGTCTTGTTAGAAAAAATGACTGAGCATACCTTAAGCAGTATAAGCCTGCAAACTGTTCCCCCAACTGAAGTTCTACGGTACTCAACAGTCCTGTGTGGGAACAGCAATGGATTTTAGTTACGACATGCTAAAATCTTTTTCTTCAGCAGAAATCTTCATTACTTTCTGCCTCAGAATAAATAGTACAAACCGGCACTATTTAAAAATAACAAACTCTTGATTGAAGAAATAAAAACTAATCTAACACCAAATCTAACAACACAAACTCTTTACCCTCCCGTGGAGATGCTACTTGTTAGAGCGGCAAAGAGAATGACTGGGGGGGGCGGAGCCTGAGGGGAGCTATATGGACAGCTTTGCTGTGTGCTCTCTTTGCCACTTCTTCTAGGGATTGAGAATATCCCACAAGTAAGGATGAATCCGTGGACTGAATACACCAAGTAAGAGAAATAAAGTGCACTTGAAAATTTACAGTGAGCACACGCCTGTTATGGATCTTGTATATGTGTGTATGTGTGTGTGTGTGTGTGTGTGTGTGTGTGTGTATATATATATATATATGTGTGTGTGTATATATATATATATATATATATATATATGCACATACACAGTATCTATTTGTATATATATATATATATATATATATAAAAATATATAAATAAAGGACTGTAATGTTAACTATATAACATGTCATGTGAGCTGAGTCTCAGGTCCTTAATCCATTAGGTGCCCTGGAGGGAACAATTTCTATTTCCTAATTCCTGATGTGCCAAGGGGAGGGTGCTGCAGTTCCCTAACCCCATAGGTGCCAAGGAGGCAATGTCAGGTAGGTACCAAAGGGGGGAACTTTGAGTCTTTAATCACTCAGATGCCAGAGGGGTAACATCAAGTGCTTAACCCTTTTGGTGCTTAGGTGAAACTAACTGAAGAGTCTGCTTCTCCACAGGGAAAGACCCCCAAACATCTACAGGTGTTTCATGTCCCTCAGGTCCTCATCCAAGTAGTGCAGGACCACATAACCCCAGGGCGGGTAAAGATGAGATTCCCAAGGCAGTGACAATTTTTAAAACATTAAGGGCCAGAATGATAAAATATTTAAATTTTATATATATATATATATATATATATATATATATATATATATATATATATATATCAAAAATCACCTGCTCCCCCAGCCCACAAATAGAAAGAAGAGTTCACTGTTAGTGCATGTACGGAAGCATTTGACTCACCTTTTGCCAGGATCATCTCTGCTCCACAGTAGCTGCAGATTCCTTCACAAAGCAGCTTCCGGTTCACTCATCCCTCAGTCTCTCCTGAAAAGCTCTTCTAGTTCCCGTGCAGACACTGTGTGGGGGTCCTACAGGACCCCATCTACCACTGCTGCGATCATCACTCGGTCCACCCCTCTCTTACAAAACAGAGCTCTGCAGAGGGTTTTGACGCACGGAGGGCTCCAAAATGCGCAGCCTTAGTTGACACATGTGCGGAGCCTACCAAATCACTGCGCGGCCGGGAAACATTGGTGGCCGTCTAATGTTGTGGTGGTGACTGTGGTGTCACCCCTTGGAGGGTGTCACCCAGGTGCGGTCCACCTAGTGACACCACTGCAGTGATATTACCTTAATATGTTCAACCTGCTAACTGCTGTCTTGGGGCTGCTCAGAACAATACATGATGATATGTTGAGGACTTATTTTTACTGTGTGTTTTACTTTTGCTAAGACACTATTGGTAGTTTCACAAGTAGATACCATTTTATTAAGTAACTATTCATGTTTTTATCTATGCTGCTGCAGTGATTGCTGGCAGATCCAGATATGCTCCAGTAAATCCAGATTTGTTTGCATGTTCTGTGAATTCCCAGCAAACGAAGAGACTGATATCTTAAGCCCCAGTGTATAAATAGGGGAATTTACACATGTTCCATATTGTGCAACCCTATTGAGATGCCTGGCTTCATCACCCTCGTCTCCTACCAAACCTCCCCCCACCCCGGTATTATATATCACAACTGAAGGCTTCACTTTACCTAACCCATTACTACACACTACTAAACTTTAATGCAACAGAAGGCCACAGATAAAGAAAACAACAGACATGTCATATTGTATGCACTCAGACTAAAGCCACAGAGACCTCTGTGGTGGGAAAACTACACTGTACATAATGGGCTAGATCACGCTATTTTACGCTCTCACTTTAACTTTTTTATATGGAGGGTTGCACTTAGATTACCAGTTGACAGTAAAACGTTTGCGTGCGAGTGCAACCCGATGCCCAAAAGATAGACTTTGTGAAGTTGCGATCGCATTAATGTACTCCTCCGTAGACTTCAATGGAGCATGCAAACTGAAAAAATAACTAACACCCATACTTGCACCATAACCTATATAGCAATAAGCACTGGTTACTCTAATAACCCCTAAAACGCTGCAACCCTCACCGCAATAAACTCTCTAAATTATTAAAACCTAAACTCCCACATAACCCACTACAAATTACCCCGCTACACTATTAACCCCTAAACCGTCACATAGCCCACCACAAATAACTCCACTACACTATTAACTCTTAAACTGACACAACCTATACCAACTTAGATGCACAGGCTATAATGGACCTGGTATCCTTACTAGAAGAGAATGAAAAAATTATTGCAGATGACAAAGACTGGCAAAAGGGCCTAACTAAAAAATCAACTCTATCTCAATATCCGCAAATTGACATCTACCTGAAGGTAGTAAGCAGAGATATCCTTAAACTTAGGGATATAAAACGCAACAATGACACAAAAGTGTCAGGATGTGGTGGTAAAAAACTCAGATAAGGGAGGTAATGTGGTTGTCTGGCCTACAGAAATGTACATAATTGAAGCCATGCAAAAGTTAGGTGACCGCAAATGTTATAAATCTTTATGGGGTAACTCCATGTCTGATTTCTTGGCAAGCTATAACAATCTAATTGATAACGCAAAACAGGATGAATTGCTTAATACAAAGGAGCATACATTTCTTACTGTCAAAAATTCTAAAGTAGCTACATTCTACTTACTCCCTAAGATCCATAAAAATAAAAAATCCCCAACAGGGAGACCCATTGTTTCAGGGATCGAGAGCCTTTGTGAACAAGTCTTGAGATATATTGACTTAAGATTGCAAGATATAGTCCTCTCTCTGCCATCCTATACTAGGGATACTATGGATATTCTTAATAAAATTTAAGATATGTCCCTTGACAACCAGACATTCTTTGCTACCTGTGATGTAGAATAACTCTACACCTCCATTGAACATACTTGGGGGTGTCATGCAGTCGAATATTATTTACAAATGGAGGCATCTGAATGTATACCTAAGAATCAGTTTCTAATGAAACTTTTACAGTTCGTACTCAGCCACAACTACTTCGTATTCAATGACAAATTTTTCCTCCAAACCTGTGGAACAGCCATGTGGACAGCCTGCGCACCTACATATGCAAATATCTACTTGGGGTGGTGGGAGCGTGAATTTGTTTTTGGTGATACCATGGATCAATATACAGATAAGATTTTACTGTGGCTAAGATACATCAATGACATCTTCATATTATGGAAAGGTGAACCTTTTTGGATTTGACAATCTCAAGGGATCTGTTTGGCAAAATACAGTCAAACCTATACAGAAAGGAAACTGCTATTAACGCAATCCTATATTTCAACAGAGCACACCATCCCTCCACAAAGCAAGCAATTCATTTTGGGGAATTCTTAAGAGTACGTCAAAATTGTTCCGATACTGATTCATTTAAAATCCAAGCCAAGGATTTGAAAATAAGATTAAAAACTAGACGTTATCCGAACAGTGCCCTCAAAAAAGCATATCATAGAGCACTTCGCATAGAACAGATTTATTGATACCCAAACAAAAAACAAACTAAAGATTCTAGGGTTAGATTTGTTGGTACCTTCAATGAAGCATTTAAAGAGATTGAAAAAAATACTAAATAAACACATACATATACTGTAGACCGATGAAGATATGGCCAAAAGTCTTGGTCAGAAAGTAGCAATAAGTTGGAGGAGGGCTCCCACTATCAGAGACAGGGTGATGAAGAGTCACTTTGTGAAACATATCAACCGTAGGAAGGATGGTTTAAACGGTACATACCCTTGTGGGTTTTGTAAATATTGTACATTTATGAGTAATGTGAAACAGATGGACATTTTTCCTGCAAGAATTAAACATATCAATGGATTCTTTAATTGCAAAACAAATAACATAATATACTGTTTGGAATGCAGCTGCCATAAAAAGTGCATAGGTATGTCATCAAGAGAGTTCAGGAAAAGACTGGGTGAACATCTTGGTAATATCAGGAATGCAAAAAGTGATATGGAAAAAGGGAGAAAAAACAAAATTTATGCTTACCTGATAAATTTCTTTCTCTTGTGGTGTATCCAGTCCACGGAATCATCCATTACTTGTGGGATATTCTCCTTCCCAACAGGAAGTTGCAAGAGGAAACCCACAGCAGGGCTGTCTATATAGCTCTCCCCTAACTGCCACCCCCAGTCATTCGACCGAAGACAAGCAAGAAAAAGGAGAAACTATAGGGTGCAGTGGTGACTGTAGTTTAAAAATAAAAAACACCTGCCTTAAAATGACAGGGCGGGCCGTGGACTGGATACACCACAAGAGAAAGAAATTTATCAGGTAAGCATAAATTTTGTTTTCTCTTGTAAAGGTGTATCCAGTCCACGGAATCATCCATTACTTGTGGGATACCAATACCAAAGCTTTAGGACATGGATGAAGGGAGGGACAAGGCAGGAACTTAAACAGAAGGCACCACTGCCTGTAAGATCTTTCTCCCAAAAATAGCCTCAGAGGAAGCAAAAGTATCAAATTTGTAGAATTTAGAAAAAGTATGAAGCGAAGACCAAGTCACCGCCTTACAAATCTGTTCAACAGAAGCCTCATTTTTAAAAGCCCATGTGTAAGCCACAGCTCTAGTAGAATGAGCAGTAATTCTTTCAGGAGGCTGCTGGCCAGCAGTCTCATAAGCTAAACGGATTATGCTTCTCAGCCAAAAAGAAAGAGAAGTTGCCGAAGCTTTTTGGCCTCTCCTCTGACCAGAGTAGACAACAAACAAAGCAGAGGTTTGACGAAAATCCTTCGTAGCTTGTAAATAAAACTTTAAAGCACAAACCACATCAAGATTGTGTAATAGACGTTCCTTCTTTGAAGAAGGGTTAGGACACAGTGATGGAACAACAATCTCCTGATTGATATTCTTATTAGATACCACCTTAGGAAGAAACCCAGGTTTGGTACGCAAAACTACCTTATCTGCATGGAAGATCAGATAAGGGGATTCACACTGTAAAGCAGATAACTCTGAAACTCTTCGAGCCGAAGAGATAGCTACTAAAAATAGAACTTTCCAAGATAAAAGTTTAATATCTATGGAATGCAAAGGTTCAAACGGAATCCCTTGAAGAACTTTAAGAACTAAATTTAAACTCCATGGCGGAGCAACAGGTTTAAACACAGGCTTGATTCTAACTAAAGCCTGACAAAACGCCTGAACGTCTGGAACATCAGCCAGACGCTTGTGCAAAAGAACAGACAGAGCAGAAATCTGTCCCTTTAAGGAACTAGCTGACAATCCCTTCTCCAATCCTTCTTGGAGAAAGGATAATATTATAGGAATCCTGACCTTACTCCATAAGTAACCCTTGGATTCACACCAATGAAGATATTTGCACCATATCTTATGATAGATTTTCCTGGTGACAGGCTTTCGAGCCTGAATTAAGGTATCAATGACCGACTCGGAGAAACCAGGCTTTGATAAAATCAAGCGTTCAATCTCCAAGCAGTCAGACGCAGAGAAATTAGATTTTGGATGTTTGAAAGGACCTTGAAGTAGAAGGTCCTGCCTCAGCGGCAGAGTCCATGGTGGAAAGGATGACATGTCCACCAGGTCCGCATACCAAGTCCTGCGTGGCCACTCAGGTGCTATCAAAATCACCCAAGCTCTCTCCTGCTTGATCTTGGCAATCAGACGAGGGAGTAGAGGAAATGGTGGAAACACATAAGCCAGGCTGAAGGACCAGGGCACTGCTAGAGCATCTATCAGCGCTGCCTGGGGATCCCTTGACCTGGACCCGTAACAGGGAAGCTTGGCGTTCTGACGAGACGTAATCAGATCCAGTTCTGGTTTGCCCCATAGTTGAATCAGCTGGGCAAATACCTCCGGATGGAGCTCCCACTCCCCCGGATGAAAAGTCTGCCGACTTAGAAAATCCGCCTCCCAGTTCTCTACTCCTGGGGTATGGATAGCTGAGAGATGGCAAGAGTGAACCTCTGCCCATAGAATTATCTTTGAAACCTCCAACATTGCCAGGGGGCTCCTTGTTCCCCCCTGATGGTTGATAAAGGCTACAGTGGTGATATTGTCCAACTGAAATCTGATGAATCTGACCGTTGCCAGTTGAGGCCAAGCCTGAAGAGCATTGAATATCGCTCTTAGTTCCAGAATGTTTATCGGAAGGAGGGCTTCCTCCTGAGTCCACGAACCCAGAGCCTTCAGGGAGTTCCAGACTGCGCCCCAGCCCAGAAGGCTGGCATCTGTCGTCACTATAGTCCATTCTGGCCTGCGGAAACTCATTCCCCTGGACAGATGGACCCGAGACAACCACCAGAGAAGAGAATCCCTGGTCTCTTGATCCAGATTTATCAGAGGAGACAAATCTGTGTAGTCCCCATTCCACTGATTGAGCATGCAAAGTTGCAGTGGTCTGAGATGAAGGCGGGCAAACAGAACTATGTCCATTGCTGCTACCATTAGGCCGATCACTTCCATACACTGAGCCACTGACGGCCGAGAAGTGGAATGAAGAGCACGGCAGGAAGTTAGAAGCTTTGACAACCTGACCTCTGTCAGAAAAAATTTCATTTCTACTGAATCTATCAGAGTTCTTAGGAAAGAAACTCTTGTGAGAGGGGAGAGGGAACTCTTTTCTTTGTTCACCTTCCACGCGTGAGACCTCAGGAAGGCCAGAACAATGTCTGTATGGGACTTGGCGATTTGAAAAGTCGACGCCCGTATCAGAATGTCGTCTAGGTAAGGAGCCACCGCTATGCCTCGTGGACTTAGAACCGCCAGTAGGGACTCTAGAACCTTCGTAAAGATTCTTGGTGCCGTGGCTAACCCGAAGGGAAGAGCCACAAACTGGTAATGCCTGTCTAGCAAGGCGAACCTGAGGAACTGATGATGATCTCTGTGTATCGGAATGTGGAGATAAGCATCCTTTAAGCCCACGGTAGTCATATATTGACCCTCCTGGATCATAGGGAGGATGGTTCGGATAGTCTCCATCTTGAAGGATGGGACCCTGAGAAATTTGTTTAGGATCTTGAGATCCAAGAATGGTCTGAAAGTTCCCTCTTTTTTGGGAACTATAAACAGATTTGAATAAAAACCCTGCCCCTGTTCCTCCTTTGGAACTGGGTGGATCACTCCTGTAACCAGTAACGTAAGAATGCCTCTCTCTTTATCTGGTTTGCAGATAATTGTGAGAGATGAAATCTCCCTTTTGGAGGTGAAGCTTTGAAATCCAGCAGATATCCCTGAGAAACAATCTCCAGTGCCCAGGGATCTTGGACATCTCTTGCCCAGGCCTGAGCAAAGAGAGAAAGTCTGCCCCCGACTAGATCCGGTCCCGGATCGGGGGCTACTCTAACTTGAGGAAGGGGGTGGCCTTTTCCTCCAGTAATATCAGAAATGATCTCCTTCAGTCCAAGCCCGAATAGGGTCTCCCCTTTGAAGGGGATGTTGAGAAGCTTAGACTTTGAAGTAACGTCTGCTGACCAGGACTTAAGCCATAGCGCCCTACGCGCCAGAATGGCAAAACCTGAATTCTTAGCCATTAGTTTGGTTAAATGAAAAACGGCGTCAGAAATAAAGGAATTAGCTAACTTGAGAGCTTTAATCCTGTCTAAAATATCATCCAACAGAGTCTCCACCTGTAGAGCCTCCTCAAGAGACTCGAACCAGAAAGCCGCTGCCGCAGTGACTGGGGCAATGCATGCAAGAGGCTGGAGAATAAAACCTTGCTGTATAAAGATTTTCTTATGGAGACCCTCCAATTTTTTATCCATAGGATCTAGGAAAGCACAACTGTCCTCAACGGGGATAGTTGTACGCTTAGCTAAGGTAGAAACTGCTCCCTCAACCGTTTGCCACGAGTCCCATATTGTGGCGTCTATGGGAAACATTTTCTTAAAAGCAGGAGGGGGAGAGAACGGCACACCTGGTCTATCCCATTCCTTAGTAATAACTTCCGAAAACCTCTTAGGGACTGGAAAAACTTCAGTGTAAACAGGCACTGCAAAATATTTGTCCATTTTACACAATTTCTCTGGGACTACAATGGGGTCACAGTCATCCAGAGTCGCTAAAACCTCCCTGAGCAACAAGCGGAGGTGTTCAAGCTTAAATTTAAACGCTGTCATTTCAGAATCAGACTGAAGTAACGCCTTCCCTGAATCTGAAATATCACCCACAGATAGAAGCTCTCCTGCTTCGGCTTCTGAATATTGTGAGGGTATATCAGACATAGCTACTAAAGCGTCAGAAAGCTCTGCATTTGTTCTAGCCCCAGAGCTGTCTCGCTTTTCTTGTAGCCCTGGCAGTTTGGATAATACCTCTGTCAGGGTATTAGTCAGAACTGCCGCCATGTCTTGTAAGGTAAACGCATTGGACGCGCCAGATGTACTTGGCGTCACTTGAGCGGGAGTTATAGGTTGTGACGCGTGGGGAGAGCTAGATGGCATAACCTCCCTTTTATAAATTTCAAGAAACTCCAGCCACCAATTTCTTTAAAAGACCTTTATTCTTTTGTCATGGGTCCCATTGATATACAACATTTCAAGCCAGCATTAGGCTCTTAGTCATGTACACTTTTAGCTATACAGGTTTCTGTTACTTATACCTGCACCTGTTAATCATTCACCTGATGTTAATTAACCCATTCCATAAGGAACACAACCATTGCTATTGCAACAGTGACATCTTGTGGATGAAAAATATAGTACACCACTGTTTTTATTCTGAATTTTTCAGTGTTCCTTCATGGAATGGATAAACACCATCACATATTCTTAAAACCACATTAAACCTATATACAATTTAAAAGAGGAGTATAAAATCCCAATATCTATAGAGCCACAGTAATAGGGATCAATGTACATAATACATTCTCATTATCATAGATTTCAGACAAAAAAATAATCATACAGAAAAATTTAAAGAGATATACCTTCCCAAAAGCGCCTGTTTTTTCAAAAAAATATCTCAAATCCTATTGCTAGTATTTGACCAGTTGTTATTATCCTTAGATATTAATGTCTGTGCCCATAATATATTTATTAGTTGACTTATCCATATGCTACATAATTGATTAGAAGTCAACAAAACAGACTCCAATCAAAGTCTTTATTTAGACCCCTAGGGGTCAGGCAATCTAATTTATGGATCCAGAACATCTCCCTCATTTTGAGGAGATGTTCTCTATCACCACCCCTCCTTGGTTTCATTACCTGATTTATGATAAGGAATCTAAGTTGACTAATATTATGACCTGCAGAGAGGAAGTGAGAGGACACAGGAGCCTCCATGTTTTTACATCTTATGTTTGATTTATGTTCTGTTATCCTCTCCCTTACCTCTCTGCAGGTCTCGCCTATATAGATAAGTCCACATGGACACTTGATCATATAAATAGCAAAAGTATGTAAAATATTTATTTATTGTAAATTTACGTCCGCTAGTTGGATGATAGAAGTTTTTTCCTTTTATCATGGAACTGCAATGACTGCAGTTCAAGCACGGATAACAACCATTGTTTTTACTACCAATTGTTGATTGGATATTTCTTTTAGCAGAACCTATGTCAGTGTGTACAATCAAATCCTTGATACTTTTATTTTTCTTATATGCTACCATGGGCACCTGTTTGAATTCTTCTACTTGTGGATTACATTCCCTTATTATATGTGAGTGTCTTTTCAAGACACCGGTTATTTTTTGACTGAACCTATTATGTTGGGTGACAAATATTATGTTGTTCTCTCCTTTCTTGCCTAGATTTCCTTGTTTCTGATTTTGTTTAGAACCAACTTCTGCATTTGCCAATTGTTCCATTATCAAATTCCTAGGGTATTTTCTAGCAATGAATTTGTTAGCCATATCCCCTAATCTTTGTTTACATTTATTGCTATCTGACACAATTCTCTTAACCCGTGAACTGGCTCTTAGGTATTGCTTTAAACACACTCTCTGGATGGCAGCTGCCATAATGTAGCAAATTATTCTTATCAGTTTTTTTATATATAGATCAGTTTCTAAAATAACTTTTTCTTTATATACATAAGTGTCCAAGTATTCTATACCCACTTCACTCATATTCATACTAAATTTCAATCCTTTCAATGAGCAATTCAAATCCTCTATGAATGTTAATAGGCTCCCAACGTCGCCCCCCCCCACACGCCAAACACATTGTCAATAAATCTCCACCAGGAGACCCCATGAGTTTGAAAAAGTGAGTTAGAGTACACAAAGTGTTCCTCAAAGCTGTTCATAAATATGTGGGGGCGACGTTGGAGCCCATTGCTGTCCCCTGTTTCTGAATGTAGTAAGTATCCATGAACAGAAAATAATTCTGATGTAGTATTAAGGTTAATAGATCTGTCAAAAAGCCAATTTCTGCAAGTGTATAGTTGCTATCAGTTTTTAAGATATTTTCAACTGCTGCTATTCCACTTGTGTGCTTAATTGAAGTATACAAGCTGGAAACATCTAGTGTAAATAGTATACATTTCTCACCAACCTGGCCCAAATCTTTAAGTTTAGACAGGAAGTCATTTGTATCTCTTATATATGAAGTGGTCTTCTGTATTAAGGGTTGTAAAACCTTATCCAAAAAAACTGAAATATTTGAAAATACAGAGCCTATTCCAGCCACAATAGGACGCCCAGGTGGCTTAATCATGGTTTTATGGATCTTGGGTAACACATAAATGACAGGTCTGATAGGATTTTTTTCAAACAAGGCATCTTTAAATTTTTCTGAAATGATCTCCCTCTTAACCGCTAGTTGTAATATATATATCTCCTTATTGATCTGGCCAGAAGGGTCCCTAGGTAATTTCTCATACACTTGGCTATCTGCTAACTGGCGTTCAATCTCTTGTATATAATCAGACCTGTTAAGGATAACTACAGCCCCGCCCTTGTCTGCCTCCTTAATGATTATATCATTATTGTTTTTTAGTGACTGAATTGCCAATTTATCCTTCTTGTTCTTTTGCACCAACTTTCTTTTTGTTTCTTTCTTGAGCAAGTTTTTAATTTCTCTCTGAACCAAATTCATATAAGTTGTAACACTATGGGTAGTTGAAGGTGTAAATTTACTTTTTTTGGTTATTCCAAAATCTTTAATGTTATTAAATATAACATTCTTATCAGTGACCTTAGTGTGTGTCAAATTAGTGTCTTTCTGTAAAGAAAAATATATCTTTAATTTAAGTTTCCTAAAGAACCTGTGCAAGTCTTGAAAAATTGTGAAGTCATTAAAAGAATCATCTAAACAATACGATAATCCCTTATTTAATGCTAAGTGTTCCTCATCGCTGAGGACATAATCAGACAGATTATATACCAAACTATCAGTGTCATAAGTAACATTATTGTGCACATTCATAGATGCTGATTGTGAATTAACCTCCTGTGAAAAAACGTGATTAAAATTATGAGTAACATGTCCCAACATTTGATCGTTCAGAAAGTCACTATTAGAATAAATGACAATATCAGTCTTTGCCCCAACGGGAGATTTCTGTATATGCCTGCATGAATTCTCACCACTGGAAACATTACCATGGTCAGCGTTTGTGTCATGCTCTCTCACAACATTTTCAGACACAGTTCTTTCAACAGTCCCCCTTGTTACATTTCTTACCAACAGCCGGTCCGGGGTATCAGCCCATGTATCCTCACATTGTGTCGGTCTCTCAGTCGGAGTATCTTTGACCTCTTCATACCTGACACTTGTGCTGGGCTGCTCTCCTATCCCCTCCGGTCTGTCTGTGTTCAGTAGCGATAGCCGCCTCTCTGTGCGCCGCGCGTGCGGCGTGGTCGCTGACGTTGTGAGGGAGATGTTCTGGATCCATAAATTAGATTGCCTGACCCCTAGGGGTCTAAATAAAGACTTTGATTGGAGTCTGTTTTGTTGACTTCTAATCAATTATGTAGCATATGGATAAGTCAACTAATAAATATATTATGGGCACAGACATTAATATCTAAGGATAATAACAACTGGTCAAATACTGGCAAATAGGATTTGAGATATTTTTTTGAAAAAACAGGCGCTTTTGGGAAGGTATATCTCTTTAAATTTTTCTGTATGGTTATTTTTTTGTCTGAAATCTGTGATAATGAGAATGTATTATGTACATTGATCCCTATTACTGTGGCTCTATAGATATTGGGATTTTATACTCCTCTTTTAAATTGTATATTGGTTTAATGTGGTTTTAAGAATATGTGATGGTGTTTATCCATTCCATGAAGGAACACTGAAAAATTCAGAATAAAAACAGTGGTGTACTATATTTTTCATCCACAAGATGTCACTGTTGCAATAGCAATGGTTGTGTTCCTTATGGAATGGGTTAATTAACATCAGGTGAATGATTAACAGGTGCAGGTATAAGTAACAGAAACCTGTATAGCTAAAGTGTACATGACTAAGAGCCTAATGCTGGCTTGAAACGTTGTATATCAATGGGACCCATGACAAAAGAATAAAGGTCTTTTAAAGAAATTGGTGGCTGGAGTTTCTTGAAATTTATGGACTTTGGTGAGACTTGGCAAGTCTGTTACTCCGTGCCCCACTGAAAGAGGAAAATTGGTGTGCTGTTTTCCATTATTTTGATAACCTCCCTTTTGTCAATCTGAGAAACCTCTGGTGATAAATCTTAAATGATAAAATATGGTCTTTATAATTTATAGAAATTTCAGTACATTTGGTACACATTCTAAGAGGGGGTTCCACAATGGCTTCTAAACATATTGCACAAGGAGTTTCCTCTATGTCAGACATGTTTAACAGACTGGCAATGAGACCAGCAAGCTTGGAAAACAGTTTAATAAATGTGAAACAGCAATTAAACAAAAACGGTACTGTACCTTTAAGAGAAAAAAACTATCACATAAACTGCAAAACAGTGTTAAAAAGTAGTAAACTCTTTGAATTTTTTACAGTGTGTACAAGGGACTAAAGCAGCATTGCACCCACTTGCAAATGGATGATTAACCCTTTAGGCCCAAAACCGGATTAGAAAAACTTTAAAAACTTTAACAAACAGTTAAAAACCTTGCCACAGCTCTGCTGTGGCTCCTACCTGCCCTCAAATACGATTTTTGCCAGAAATAAGCCCTCTATAGTGGTCCTCAGATGCCAGAGGACTCCTTAGGGAAGCTGGATGTCTCAGTCTGAATATGAACTGCGCATCTAGAGCGCGAAAATAGGCCCCTCTCACCATGCACTCGATGTCAGAGGGCCTTAAGAAAATACTCCTAGGAGTATCTGACTAGCCATGTGGAAACTAGGCCCCAATAATAAAGATTTATCACCCTCAGAGAAAAAAAACGTTCTTTCTATATAACATGCAAACGTTTTGTCACTAAGTAGTATGAGTATTAAAATAATATTACCCTTTTTTGTAAGCATGAACCCAGTCGTTGTTAAATCACTGCATCAGGCTTACCTCAATATACAAAGGCTCTGTCAGCATTTTCTAGATCTTATCCTCTCTCTAGAAAAAAATATACTGAACATACCTAATCTGCAGACCGTTCACCCAACTGAAGTCTTTCCCATACTCTTCAGTTATGCGTGAGAACAGCAATGGACCTTAGTTACAAACCGCTAAGATCATCAAAACTCCAGGCAGATTCTTCTTCTAATTTCTGCCTGGGAGTAAAACAGTACATCGCCGGTACCATTTAAAAATAACAAACTCTTGATTGAAGGTAAAAACTACCCTAAGTCACCACATATCTCTTACACTTCCTATCTTGTCGAGAGTTGCAAGAGAATGACTGGGGGTGGCAGTTAGGGGAGGAGCTATATAGACAGCTCTGCTGTGGGTGTCCTCTTGCAACTTCCTGTTGAGAAGGAGAATATCCCACAAGTAATGGATGATTCTGTGGACTGGATACACCTTTACAAGAGAAATTACCTCTGTTGTCAAACATTTTTTGGAATATCATAACAGCCTACCAAATCTAAAGTGCAGGATCCTACAGAAAATTTCTCTATGTATCAGATGTGGCAATATTGAAAATACGCTGCTTAAGACAGAAACTAAATGGATTTTCTGGCTGTAGAGTATGGCTCCCTTAGGAAAGAATGAACAAATAACATATAGCGCATTCCTATAACTGCTTTTGTAATCATGCGTATATTCAACTCCATATGATGCATGTCCTTAATGCCTATATTATTTACATTACACTCCATCAGGCAATAGACTTTGTCTCTGTTCATTTAAGACTCCTGGATAAGTTATGGGTCATTTCAAACGTGTTTAAATACCTCTAACAAAATTATCCCATACATTCTACATGTTTATCAGTGTGATTTATCATCGAATTGTACACTATTACACAAGATTGTATTTTTAATCAGTTGATTGATATGGAGTAGCCTCTAAAATTCTTATACAGCTATCAGTTGCTCAATGCTTTTTATCATTTTGATAGCTTCTTTGATAGTCTTGCTTATTTTTGCTATCGGACCTTAGGGAATCAGGCACTGTTACCTGTGCTATAATACTCTTGCACAGTCGTTATCCACTATACTTTTATAGTTGTGCTGATACTAACACGTAATAAGATATTGTCACCTGTGATATAATAATCTTGCACAGTTGTTATCTACTGTATTTTTATGGCTATGCTGATTTTTTACACGTAATCATATAGATACGGTACTTATTTGTGTAGTTCCCAGCAACCATAGATACTGGTATTTCTTCCCCCACTAGTCTATTCTAATTTTGATATTTTATTGCTACTCTCAATACAGGTCTTCCTTGTATTGGTGGTATGATGAGTCAGTGTGTCTGTTATTTTATTGATGGTATAGTCCATGTAAATGTTTTTTATCATGTTGACATTAAATGTTACGTTTTAATCACTCATCCATTACACAGCTTCTCTTTATTCTCTTTATTATTACAACCTAACACCTCCCAAGTTACAAAAATCCTACCATAACATCAAATATAAATCCCCAACCAGTAAGACCTAAACTAAAGTCCCATTAAAAAAACATCCCAAAATAAAAAAGCCTAAACTAACACTAAAATCTACTCTAAAAATTGCTCTTTTGCATAAAGAAAACCTTACCCTAAAAACAAAGTACCCCCCCCAACCCCCCCAATCATTATAAAACACATCCTAAAAATATATTAATGATATAGCTCTTTTACTTAAAAAATAAAATACCCTATAGAATGAAAGCTTTTTCTATTGGCTGATTGGACAAATAATTCATAAATCAGTCAATAGAAATGCAAGGGCACCCCTCTATAAGGGGGAACATCACATTCATTCAAGCTTCAGTGTGCTGCATTGACCATATGAAGAGGACATCGTGGGAGAAAAGAAGACAGATGGAAGATGAGAACACACACAGAGGGGCACTGCCATGGAAGAAAAAAGAAGAGGAGTGCCACCAGAGATGCCTGCATAAGGAGCAAGATTAAAGTTGGTGAGAACTGACTTTTGGGGTTTACCATTAGAGGTTTTTTTGGGGGGGGGTTTGGTTAGGGATCTAAAAAGAGCTTTATTGGGGCGGAGCTTGGCCACGCAGGAAGATAGCCGCTAACTGAATCGGCTCCGTTGCCTCGACTCCTGCCGGAACAAAAAAATGAGCATCCAGACACTTTAAAAGCAACAAAAGCGTAGGGGGAATAACAAGTGAGGCTAAAGGGACACAAGGGATCCTGATGCGACGCTACCAACAAGCCACGATCGGCACACACAGAAAGGCCGCACACGAGGCGCACATCCGGGTGACAGCCCACTAACAGCACAGCACAGTGAATAGAGACAGGCTCATAAACAGTGCCTATAACGGCAAGCGCTAACCACTAAAGTGCCGACATTTAAAGATCACGGCTGCCAACACAGCGAGAGTGCAACACGGAACTCCGTCTTCATCTTGTCCAAAACACCAAGTGACCAGGTAGGCATCCAGGCCCTCCTTCAAAGAGCCATATATAGGGTCAAAAGAGACAACATAAGGCACAAACAAAGTGTTTGACCTCCTAGATACATAGGACATCCATTGTAAAATATAAGACTGATACACACGACAATAAACTGCATTAACTGGCTGCATACAGTCTATATGCTACCCTCATAACATACTCAGGGATACAGACTACAGCCATTTTGCATCTGTTCTCTGCTCTGAAGTATAATTGCAATAACAATATACCTGAAGTACCTAAAAGACCTGCACCACACTACAAGCACAGCCAACAATATATAATAACATTGAGGCGTACCGGTGTGTGCTACAGTGAGAAACTCAACTTGCAAAACAACATCAAGCATTAGCTCATTAGGCCCAGACATACACCTACACAGATCGTGATGCCACTTAAGAGAGTAAACAAAATGGATAAGAAGAATAAGCCAGCGACTCTATCTCAATACCTTAGGGTTCAGGAATCTACCTCAGGGCCCACTCCTGATCAGTGAGTAAAAAATGCAGCAGCACAAGCATCTGAGCCACAAAGCAACTCAGAAATCAACATTGCCAAAGAAGTCTTAAAAACACTCTTCTAAAGATTATATCAAAGAGGTACTAAAATAAGTCAAGGGCCTATTTAGTGAACTCCGGAAAGATATCAATAAAATATCCAAAAGGGTAACAACACTAGAGGAGGCACATGACACGCTATACTCAGATGTACAAGAAGTGGCTAAACAAACTCAACAACATGATAAGACAATATATACCCTAATGGAAAGGATTGAAGATTTGGACAAACGTAACAGACGGAATAATCTCAGAATCAGGGGAATCCCAGAGACAGTTAACCCAACAATCAATATTTACAGGACCTGTTTAGAACAATCAAAGGGAACTCCAAACTCTCCTGATATCATCTCGGAGAGGGCACACAGAGCACTTAGGCTGAAGTCACCTAATAAAGTCCCACCAAGGGATGTCGTCACCAGAGTACTTAACTTTGCAGACAAAAAGGACATACTGCGCAACGCAAGAGCCAATAAACAAACTTATTTAAAAGTTTGTTTATTGTAAAATATAATAAAATCTGTTGATGATTGGTTACATAGTCTAACTGCACAGAACTGATCCCAAGGTCAACTACTGCCCCACTTACTTCTTATTCTTCTCTTTCAATTACAAGGGATCACATTATGAACTATGCCCCTCACATTGACCAACAACTAAGGAAATCGTAATGACAACATCAGAGGTACCGTTAATAAAGTAGACATGTTAAAACGCTAAAAATACTGATTTTCCCTTAGGTACATACCGCACATATTGAAAACATTTGAAAGAGGCACACGCTCAATACACCCAATCACAAATAAGCCTACACCTGGCCCCACAGGGGCCCTCCCCCAGAACCAACACACACCCCCACATCTGTGGGATGCTCCATGAGAAACTATAATACCAATCTAACCACTATTTTAAGTAAGGCAGTATACTGGCACTCCCCCAGTACATAGTAGACACTACCCAACAGCACTGGTGTGACCTCTTTCACTCCTGTTGCTTAACCTAACACCTGTATAAGTTTTACAGAAAAGCAGCAATCAAATCCACTATCTAACCGCTCCTTAATCACTTACATTATTTACTACAAGTTCTAATCCTCTACCCCCTTTACCTTCCCCCTTTTTTCTCTCTTTTTACCCCTTACATCATCTTTCAATATGCCAACAAATACATCAACACGCAATATTAACTTCATCACTATAAATGTTAGGGGTTAAATAAACCTGAAAAACAAGCAATAGCGATAAGGGAATTCAATAGACTTAAAGGGGAAATAATACTCATACAGGAAACGCATTTTAAGAAGGGAAAGGATCCCAAATGGCAAACACCTACATATCATAGGGCTTTCTTCTCCTCAGGCCCTCACAAGAGAAGCGAAGTTGGAATACTAATACATAAAACGGCAGAAAAAGATTGCAATGGCAGGCAACTGTTATTCATAGGTTTATTATTTGGCAGACCGATTACATCGTAAATATTTATTCCCCAAACACATTACAGAGCTCATTCCTTCGCAAAACAGCAAAAGACATACTAGACAACAAAATAGGCTCACTACTGATAGGTGGGATCTCAATACCCCCTTAGACCCGATTGTAAATACCTCAGGGGGCTCTACCACAATCCCCAAAAGAGATATTAAAAATATTAGTAATTGTTTGCGAAATCTAGCCATATATGACGCGTGGAGAGTATACCACCCAAAGGAAAGGGACTACACCTTCTTCTTACATCCACATCAGCTCTATTCCTGAATGGATTACTTTCTACTAGACCCCATGTGTTTATTTAGTACATCAGGTAAAAATCATGCCAATCAGACCATGCCCCAGTCCTGTGTTCCCTGGAATGGTAAGAGACCCCCACTATTCCATTTCAGTGGAGGCTTGACAACACTTTACTGACAGACCCTCTTATCCAACAGGACATTGACAAAAAAAAAATTAAACACTGCAGACCACCTACCCAACTCGACAATATGGGAAGCGCATAAGTGCGTAGTTGGAGGGGAACTTATTAAGCACATGACGAGGTTTAGAAAAAGCCAAAGAGGCAAATATGAAACTCTACTTAAAGATGTCAATGCGACAGAACGCCTCCACAAGCAAAACCCGACAAACACAAACTATACTGAACAATTAACTCAAAAGAGATTGCTACTGCAAAAATTTCTACAACATGAACAACAGCACCACTCTCTCACACTATAACAATGCTATTACGAGTATGGCAACAAAGCGGGACGTCTTTTGGCTAGAGCCCTTCACCGTAAACAATTAAAATTGTATGTTTACTCGTTTCATACTTTGGGAAAAGTATACAAAGACAGTCCCCAAATAGCAGACTCATTCCGTAGATACTACTTCTCCCTCTATAACCTAAAGGGCACAAACCATTTAGCTGCCCCTGAGAATACCCATAGTACCAACATAGTCCTCACCAACTATCTCTCCACCACTGGCCTCACCAGACTTAACGACATAGACTCTTAGGCACTAGACAAGCCATTTAGTCCAAAGGACATTTCAGACGCCATTAAAGCATTGCCTACGGGCAAAAGGCCAGGTCTGGATGGCTATAGCATTAAATATTATAAAACTTTTGCCCACATCCTCACAACCCATCTTACCAACATGTTCAACACTATACAAGATCACAGAGGCTTTCCAAAAACTATGCTAGAGGCCCACATCACAGTCCTCCCTATACCAGGGAAACCCCCCACCAAACCAGAAAACTACTGGCCTATCTCGCTCCTCAATACGGACATAAAACTATATGCCAAAGTATTAGCCACTAGGCTCAACCCTTTATTAAAGCACCTCATATCAACAGACCAAGTTGGCTTTATACCGAGAAGGGAGGCCAGGGACAATACCCTCAAAGTCATTCAATTAATTTCCTATGCCCGCAATAACCAAATCCCCATGGAGATAATATCTACTGATGCCGAAAAAGGTTTTTGACAGGGTGGACTGGGGTTTCCTTAGTGCCAAATTGATCCGGTTGGAAACATTAAATAAAATCAAGAAAATCAATCAAAAAACACAAATATAAAAAGAGGAGAGGACGTCTCCTCCTCTTCTATCTAAAACAATAAACCTTTAGTGATTTACATACATTACCTATAAACAATAACTACCAGTTGTCTAAATACACAGGTATTATTTGTAATCGTTAATACCCTTGTTGTTTCAGAGAATGTATTACTCCACCTCAAATTGTTAGAATCCACTTATCAATGTTGCAATATACTAGTCAGTGTTGCAGTTCATATATCAATGTTGCAGTTCACTTTTGTATGTGGATTACGGTGAAAAAGGTAATCAAGAATAGTGATAGAAATTTTGACACCTTTCAAACTCTAAATGATCCTATGTTTATACAAGGATATTGTTCCAATTTCAAACAAGCAACAAATTCTTCAGTAGAAAACTCTGCAGAGAACTCGGCAATGATTTGTCTTGATAAAGCCTACACTGAGGTGAAACGCGTAGACGTGCATTTGAGGAGCAAGTAAAGCAAAGCAAAGAAAAGAAACATCTATAAATAGCGATCAGCCGTGCTGGATATAATCCAGCTAACACTAATACTCTGAGCAGAGTTACTACTGAATTCGGATCACAATTATCCACATTCACAAGCCTGAACGGATTAAACAAAGCGGAGGGAATACCGACACCCCCCCAAAGGAAAGTGGACGCCTGGAGAGACCTAAGCGGTAGTGTTTTCCGTGGACTAGAACCGTTACGTCATCACACCAATAAAGTCAGAGACGAGAGCGCAAGCTGACAGGTCGATGAAAGACGCAGAGACGCCATATGATCAATGCTTTAATCCGAACAGCAGGGGATCTGTAAGTATACCCACTTGACAAATCAACCCTAAACTGAATTTTCTTGTTTAACTGCATCTGAATGATTTAAAGTTTATTTCTGTTACCGCCAATAATTACTAACATTCTATCTTTTGGCATCTACGCAAATCATTGCCGTGTTTTCTGCTGAGTTTTTCTACGGAAGAATTTGTTGCTTGTTTGAAATTGGAACAATATCCTTGGTATAAACATAGGATCATTTTAGAGTTTGAAAGTTGTCAAAAATTTCTATCACTATTCTGATGACCTTTTCTACACCGTAATCCACATACAAAAGTGAACTGCAACATTGATATATGAACTGCAACACTGACTAGTATAATGCAACATTGATAAGTAGATTATAACAATTTGAGGGTGGAGTAATACATTCTCTGAAACAACAAGGGTATTAACAATTACGAATAATACCTGTGTATTTAGACAACTGGTAGTTTATTGTTTATAGGTAATGTATGTATATCACTAAAGGTTTATTGTTTTAGATAGAGGAGAGGAGACCGTCCTCTCCTCTTTTTATTATTTGTTGTATCTCGATTGATATTCTTGATTTTATTTCATGTTTCCAACCGGATCAATTTTAGTATACCTTGGTTTTAGATATATATATATATGGTTTAGATATACATGTCGAATCTGTATATGTTAATAAATTAAATTTTATTATACATCATTTTCTACGGACTCCATAATTTAACATTTCTACATCCACAAGGATTCCTATTAATTGAATGTATTTAATTGAATCATATCCTTAGCTACCCTATATTCAGATATAGGTCAAGCGCTGTTTACTTTCTCTTTTTTTCCCTAAATCTTTTCACTATACTCAAATCCCACAGATAGAGTCAAGACAAACAACATTCTCTCAGAACCCTTTCAGATTCAAAATGGCACACGTCTAAGGGTGCCCCTTGTCACCACTCCGTCTTCGCCCTCACTATAGAAGTCCTTGCCCATAAATCTGAAACATCATCACATTAAAGGTATAACCACTCAAACGATAGAATATAAGGCGGTGTTGTACGACGATGATATTCTTTTATTAACCTTTAATAGGAATCTAATAAAACAGCAAACGTTTCTGAGTTTTAACCCCCTTAGGGCATGCTAGTGATACAAACACTTCATATCTATGTTTATACACAATTCTTGGCGCCCATAACTGACCTCATAGGGTCCTAGGGCTCCACCCAGTGGTCATTTTTGATAATAACCTTTCAAAATAATGTACAGTGCCAAAGTATCTAATATTAAAAACATAAGGATACAAAATGACAGATTGTATGTGTAAACACCACAGTCTTATATCTCTTAACCTATCAGTTTATATCACTTAAAACCCTATGTTGACACCACAGCATTATGTCTCTTGTTGGCCACTTTTATGTAACA
Source organism: Bombina bombina (assembly GCF_027579735.1). Classification (NCBI taxonomy): domain Eukaryota; kingdom Metazoa; phylum Chordata; class Amphibia; order Anura; family Bombinatoridae; genus Bombina; species Bombina bombina. The sequence goes on along the minus strand of NC_069506.1, from coordinate 225,598,132 downwards.
CCTACACCTAACAGTTATGTCACTTAAACATTATCGGCTAGATTACGAGTTCTGCATTAGCCTTAAAAAGCAGCGTTGAGAAGGTCCCAACGCTGCTTTTTAATCCCGCTGGTATTACAAGTCTGGCAGGTACAGGTGTACCGCTCACTTTTTCTTCCGCAACTTTTGGCTACCCGCAAATCCCTTACGTCAATTGCGTATCCTATCTTTTTAATGGGACTTGCCTAATGCCGGTATTACAAGTCTTGGAAGAAGTGAGCGGTACACCCTCTCCTGTCAAGACTTCTACCGCATTTAAAAGTCAGTAGTTATGAGTTTTATGGGCTAACGCCGGGAACATAGCACTCTTAACTAAGTGCTTAAAAGTACACTAACACCCATAAACTACCTATAAACCCCTAAACCGAGGCCCCCCCACATCGCAAACACTATAATACATTTTTTAACCCCTAATCTGCCGACCGCCACTATAATAAATGTATTAACCCCTAAACCACCACACCTCCCGCCTTGCCAAACACTATATACATTTTATAACCCCTAATTCTGCGTCCCTAACATCGCCGCCACCTACCTACAATTATTAACCCCTAATCTGCCGCCCCCAACGTCTCCGCTACAATATTAAATGTATTAACCCCTAAACCTAAATATACATAAAATTACTATAATTAAATAAATTATTCCTATTTAAAACTAAATACTTACGTATAAAATAAACCCTAATATAGCTACAATATAACTAATAGTTACAGCCAATAGAATGGCAAGGTCAATCCTATTGGCTGATTGGATCAGCCAATCGGATTGAACTTCAATCCGATTGGCTGATAGCATCAGCCAATAGAATTTTTCCTACCTTAATTCCGATTGGCTGATAGGATCAGCCCAATCGAGGAATTCAAGGGACGCCATCTTGGATGACGTCACTTAAAGGAAACATCATTGTTGAAGAAGACTCCGGATGAAGAGGATGCCTCCGCGTCGGAAGGATGAAGATAGAAGATGCAGCCTGGATGAAGACTTTCTGCCATCTGGAGGACCTCTTCTGCCACCGATCGGCATGAAGACTTCTGCCCGGATTGGATGAAGAATTCGGCCCGGCTGGGTGAAGACAGCTCAAGGTAGGGTGATCTTCAGGGGGTTAGTGTTAGTTTTTTTTAAGGGGGGATTGGGTGGGTTTTAGAGTAGGGGTATGTGGGTGGTGGGTTGTAATGTTGGGGGGGGATTGTATTTTTTGTTTACGGTAAAAAGAGCTGATTACTTTGGGACAATGCCCCCGCAAAAGTGCCCTATTAAGGGCTATTTGTAATTTAGTATAGGGTAGGGAATTTTATTATTTTGGGGGGCTTTTTTATTTATTAGGGGGATTAGATTAGGTGTAATGAATTTAAAAAATTGTAATTTCTTTTTATTTTCTGTAATTTAGTGTTTTTTTTTCTTCGTAATTTAGTTATTATTATTTAATTGTAATTAGTTTAATTTAATTTAGTTTAATTTATTTATTAATAGAGTAGTGTTAAGTATAATTGTAACTTAGGTTAGGATTTATTTTACAGGTAATTTTGTATTTATTTTAGCTAGGTAGTTATTAAATAGTTAATAACTATTTTAATAAATGTTTCTACCTAGTTAAAATAAATACAAAGATTCCTGTAAAATAAAAATAAATCCTAAAATAGCTACAAATGTAACTATTAGTTATATTGTAGCTATATTAGGGTTTATTTTATAGGTAAGTTATTTCATTTTAAATAGATAATTTATTTAATTATAGTAATTTTTCTTTAGATTTATTTAAAATAATATTTAGGTTAGGGGGGGTTAGGGTTAGACATAGGTTTAGGGTATAATAACTTTATTATAGTGGTGGCGACGTTGGGGGCGGCAGATTAGGGGTTAATAAGTGTAGTTTAGGTTGCGGCGACTTTGGGGGTGGCAGATTAGGGGTTAATAAATTTAATGTAAGGGTTCGGCGGTGTTAGGGGCAGCAGATTAGGGGTTCATAGGTATAATGTAGGTGGCGGCTGTGTCCGGAGCGGAAGATTAGGGGTTAAAAATATAATGTAGGTGGCGAGGATGTCGGGGGCAGCAGATTAGGGTTAATAAGTGTAAGGTTTAGGGGTGCTTAGACTCGGGGTTCATGTTAGAGTGTTAGGTGTAGACATTAAAAGTATTTCCCCATAGGAAACAATGGGGCTGCGTTAGAAGCAGGATGCTGCTTTTTTTGCAGGTGTTAGGTTTTTTTTTTCAGCCGTCTCTGCCCCATTGTTTCCTATGGGGAAATCGTGCACGGGCACGTTTTAGCCCATCTTACCAGCTACCGTAAGCAACACTGGTATTACAGTGAGAAGTGGAGCTAAATTTGCTCAACGCTCACTTTTCTGAGGCTAAACGCAGCCATTCAGAAAACTTGTAATACCAGCGTTGTTTAAAGTGAGCGCTGGAAAAAAAAGGCTTGTTAGCAACGCTAAGTCTTTACCGACAAACTTGTAATCTAGGCGTATGTTTATATATATCCCTTTTAGAGTATTCATTTCTAGTTCAAAATTTTTCATATCAATTTGACAATTATTTAGAATACTTATAGAGTTATAATTAGATTTTTGGGAAAATTGACTTAGATTATATAGTCTCATATTTAAAGTGAATAGATTTAGAAAATTACAAACTATTGTGGTGTATACGAATTTCTAGAGAAAATAGGCTAGATCGAAATCTTTATTCAGGCCTTTTGGATGAGTGTCTCAAATCTGTGTATCCACCACATCTCTCGCTGTTTAAGTAGCTTTTCTCTATTCATTCCATTTCTAGGTGCCCTAACCTGTTCTATTACTTGCACCTCCAATTGACTTATGGCATGTTCACTTTTCTAAATTTTTTTTAGATAAGGGGGGCCTCAATATTTTTCCTTCTGATGTTCGAATGGTCCTGGCTAAGTCTCTCTCTAGAAAATGACCACTGGGTGGAGCCCTAGGACCCTGTGAGGTCAGTTTGGTGCCAAGAATTGTGTATAAAAATAGTATGAAGTGTTTGTATCACTAGCATGACTAAGGGGTTAAAACCCTGAAATGTTGCTGTTTTATATGATTCCTATTAAAGGTTAATTAAATATACAAAGTGCTGGTGACTCAAAGTCTGTTATAATCTACTCAGGGATATTGCAGTTATAACCCTGTCACTCGTACACTAATTCAGTAACAGCCTGTGCTGATATCCCATCTACATTGAAGTGGATGATATTTTTTTTAACAACTGACCAATCTAGACACCTCTCTCCACCTTAATCTCTCAAAAATAAGAACTCCTCAATATTACTACACCATCAGAAACAATGTCAAACGTCCCCTCCTACTTGCCCGCTCAAAATACAATCCACAAGCTTAAATACCTAGGAATTAACTTTACAGCAAACCCACAAGATATGGCTAGAGCTAACTATACACACATCCAACAGTAAATCTTGAAAGACCTATTAGGGTGAAACGGCAAGTTCTTTTCCTGGTTTGGTAGAATACACATTCTAAAAATGAACATACTTTCCAATATCTTATAAACCTTTTCCAAACAGTACCATTACCCCCACAACTTCCTCTCAAACCTGCAAGCCAAAATAGAAACATTCATTTGGGGGAAAAAATCAAGCCCTGAGATCCCTAAAAGGACACTTTATGTCCCTAGGGATAGAGGGGGGTCTGGGGGTACCAAACAGATATCAATACAGGTTGGCTACACTCCTGCAACACATACTGGAATGGTGTTCCCAGTCCACTCAGAAACAATGGATTCAATTAGATGCAGATATTCTGCGTCTGGGAGAACCGTGAAATTAATTAACAACATCCTCACATTTCTCCTCAATACCATCTCCTTTACCATCCTTCAAAAGAAAACCCTGACATTCAATACACAGACAAAATTGTACTAATCCAACCACTTGCCACATCAAATACCGTGCAATAGATCCATTATAAGAGACGGCAAGCTAATCTGACTAGAAGTACTAGCAGGCATAGACGCTTTTGCTCTTACCCCCCTGGTTCTCACACACACAGATTTCACACTACTTTACACAGTAAACACACAACTAAAGACACAAACTGACGAGGCAACCTACTCCCTTTGAGGGTTTGTGCCGAGAATTTGATGAGGCATATACGCTTTCCTTAATATATAAATTAATCCCACCCCACGACACCCTTCCCTCATACACACACAGATGGCATTCTGACTTAAAAATGCAGATAGATGCAAAGGAATGGGGGAACATTTTTCAAGCTCACAAAACATCCTTAATATCAGAAAAACACACAAGAAATGAACTATAAACTCCTATCAAGGTGGTACCTGACCCCCAAATAGGATAAAGAAAATATATAAGTAAACAAACAGAAAAAGTTGGAGGGGTTATGGAGAAGAGGCTGACCTCTTACACATCTGGTGGGGACTGTGATAAGCAAGAGCTTATTGCATACATTAGAGACAAATTCTCAATCCATATACCATTAGACCCAAAAATATTGATCCTTCACCAACTACCTAAGATCACGGAGGCAGCCAGTCACTCCCTTCTATACCTATTCCTTAAAGGGACATAATACTCATATGCTAAATCAATTTGAAAACTGATGCAGCATAACTGTAAAAAGCTGACAGGAAAAATATCACCTGAGCATCTCTAAATAAAAAAGGAAGATATTTTACCTCAATATCCTCAGTTCAGCTGAGTAAGCTCTGTGTAAAAAGTTATACTCAGCTGGCTGGTAAAAAACAGATAAATGAAGAAAATGAACAGCAGCCAATCAGCATCAGCAGTGCTGAGGTCATGAATTCTTTTACTGTGATCTCATGAGATTTCATTGTAAACTTTTCCTTACACTGAATAGGGAAATAACATGAGAGTGCACAAGGCTTAATCCTTCGGCTGTCCTGGGACAGACATACTGATTTGCTGCTTAGAAGTCCTATACAATGGGATGTGGCTACTGAGGAACTTTTGAGATGTTCAGGTGATATTTTCTAGTCAGCTTTTTACAGCTATGTTGCACTCACTTTCAAGTGTTTTAAACATTTGGGTATTATGACCCTTTAACTGTGCAAAGGCCTTCATCCCACAACAGTGGAAATCTTCCATGGTATCTACATTGGACCAATGGAAACAAACAAGTAACCAAACACTTTACATCTGGAAAGGCATCACTACTTACAGACGGGAAAGGCTGAGATCCACAAACTCATGTTGGGAGAGTGGTCTGCAGCCATAAACAGATAACAACACAGGCACACTTACATAATCCTGAATTCCCTCCCCACAAATATAAAAAAAACACACAGACACAAACAGAAACAACATTACAATACCTTACACACAAGGAAAAAGGAGAAAAAACCTCTTCTCTCCTCTCCCCCCCTTTTTTTTTCTTCTTCTTCTTTCCCCTTCCTCCTTTCCCCCCTCACCCCTTTCCTCCTTTGGAAATTTTATCCTAAAGTTCAAGTTAGGTTAATCCTCATCACTATGCTATAAGGAACTATGAGTTCCCGTTGTATATCTACTTATCCCACTTTTTGGTTAAAATGTTAAAAACTTTGAGCTTTCAATGGCAACCAGAATACTTTGTCCAAGAGGGGGTAGAGGGGAGGAATTTGATGAACATTGGACTTATGCTCAACTCAAAAGACCTAACCTCTTCTCCCCAAAAACAACTCTAACTGTTTGCCAGTATGGATATTTGAACATTGATTTATTTGTAACTGCAAAGCTTGGTTGACCATAACCTGTTGTAACATTATTTTTATTCTTCAATAAAGCTTCTTTGGGAAAAAAAAAGAGAGCTTAATTGCTGAGTCCCTTTTCAGGGCATCTTTTTTAGGATTGGGTTTTTATTTATCCAAGCCGGATTTCCCAGCACAGCTATTGCTAAGAGGTGGAAACGTCACCTCTCAGCCAAATAGAGTGATGTGCAGTCACTAGAGGCCAGGTGATGCAGGGCTTCACCTCTCATATGAGCAAAAATATATATTTTTTATTGGCTTTAAAAAAAAAATTACAATTTTTTCCCCCCAGCTACATGTTGTGCAATGGAGAGGCACAAACAGGTCTGCCCCCCATTACACAACATGCTGCGCCACCTACTGGATGAAAGTGGTTAAGATCATTGCATGGCCCATAACTGCTTATTTGAGGCAGTCCTATTTGGGCTGACCCAATCCAGTGAGAGGCAATAGTAAGTGGAACTTAGGGTTGGGGCTGGATGTTAAATCATATAAAACAAAACAAAAATGGAAAAAAACAACTTTAATTATTTTGTTGCTGTCCTGTGTAGCTGCCAGCTTTGCTAAAGTGAAAAAGAGAGTTGTTTTACTTCCCCTCTAAGTGCAGTGGAATGTGCCACTGTCACTTCCTTACAGAGCAGGAAGAGATGCAGACTTGCAGTGTTTTAGCCACATCTGATTGAAGTAAGTTCTGCAACCTTAGATTTTACTGAAAGGGATTCTGTTAGTGGAAATTATAATTCAATGAATGTGGTTTAGTGTTTTTGTTTTTTAACTCTTTTACAGCAGTTTAAGGATCGTTTTTGTATTTTGTTTACTCAAAATTTACACTAGCAGCTTGCCTCTGTACTGCACACTAATTTATAGTCTCACTTTATGAACACTCTGTAGCTCTGCTGTGTTAATATTTAGAAATGCAGGGGTCCCTCTCCCCCCCTTGTGTGTCCTCTCTCTATATCCCATCTCTCCCCTTATGTGTCATTCTCCTCCATGGTCTCTTTCTCTCTCTGTCTCTCTTCCTCCTCTGACTCTCTCATCCCTTATGTGTCTCTCTAACCCGCTGTGTGTGATTGTGTCTCTCTCTCTTTCTCTAACCCCCTGTGTGTGATTGTGTGTCTCTCTCTCTTTCTCTAACCCTTTGTGTGTGATTGTGTCTCTCTCTCTTTCTCTAACCCTCTGTGTGTGATTGTGTCTCTCTTTCTCTCTCTCTAACCCTCTGTGTGTGATTGTGTCTCTCTCTTTCTCTAATCCCTCTGTGTGTGATTGTGTCTCTCTCTCTTTCTCTAACCCTCTGTGTGTGATTGTGTCTCGCTCTCTTTCTCTAACCCTCTGTGTGTGAGTGTGTCTCTCTCTCTCTCTAACCCTCTGTGTGTGATTTTCTCTCTCTCTCTCTCTAACCCTCTGTGTGTGATTGTGTCTCTCTCTCTCTTTCTCTAACCCTCTGTGTGTGATTGTGTCTCTCTCTCTCTTTCTCTAACCCTCTGTGTGTGATTGTGTCTCTCTCTCTCTCTTTCTCTCTCTCTCTCTAACCCTCTGTGTGTGATTGTGTCTCTCTCTCTCTCTAACCCTCTGTGTGTGATTGTGTGTCTCTCTCTCTAACCCTCTGTGTGTGATTGTGTCTCTCTCTCTTTCTCTAACCCTCTGTGTGTGATTTTGTCTCGCTCTCTTTCTCTAACCCTCTGTGTGTGAGTGTGTTTCTCTCTCTTTCTCTAACCCTCTGTGTGTGATTTTCTCTCTTTCTCTCTCTCTCTAACCCTCTGTGTGTGATTGTGTCTCTCTCTCTTTCTCTCTCTCTCTAACCCTCTGTGTGTGATTGTGTCTCTCTCTCTTTCTCTCTAACCCTCTGTGTGTGATTGTCTCTCTCTCTAATGCTCTGTGTGTGATTGTTTGTCTCTCTCTTTCTCTCTCTCTCTAACCTTCTGTGTATGATTGTGTCTCTCTCTCTCTTTCTCTCTCTCTAACCCTCTGTGTGTTATTGTCTCTCTCTCTCTCTCTCTCTCTCTCTAACCCTCTGTGTGTGATTGTCTCTCTCTCTCTCTCTAACCCTCTGTGTGTGATTGTGTCTCTCTCTTTCTCTCTCTCTCTAACCCTCTGTGTGTGATTGTGTGTGTCTCTCTCTCTAACCCTCTGTGTGTGATTGTGTCTCTCTTTCTCTCTCTCTAACCCTCTGTGTGTGATTGTGTGTGTCTCTCTCTCTAACCCTCTGTGTGTGATTGTCTCTCTCTCTTTCTCTCTCTCTCTAACCCTCTGTGTGTGATTGTGTCTCTCTCTCTTTCTCTAACCTTCTGTGTGTGATTGTGTCTCTCTCTTTCTCTAACCCTCTGTGTGTGATTGTCTCTCTCTCTCTCTCTTTCTCTAACCCTCTGTGTGTGATTGTGTCTCTCTCTTTCTCTAACCCTCTGTGTGTGATTGTGTCTCTCTCTCTTTCTCTCTCTCTCTAACCCTCTGTGTGTGATTGTGTCCTCTCTCTCTCTCTAACCCTCTGTGTGTGATTGTGTGTCTCTCTCTCTAACCCTCTGTGTGTGATTGTGTCTCTCTCTCTTTCTCTAACCCTCTGTGTGTGATTGTGTCTCGCTCTCTTTATCTAACCCTCTGTGTGTGAATGTGTCTCTCTCTCTTTAACCCTCTGTGTGTGATTGTCGCTCTCTTTCTCTCTCTCTCTAACCCTATGTGTGTGATTGTGTCTCTCTCTTTCTCTCTCTCTAACCCTCTGTGTGTGATTGTGTCTCTCTCTGTCTCTAACCCTCTGTGTGTGATTGTCTCTCTTTTTCTCTCTCTCTAACCCTCTGTGTGTGATTGTGTCTCTCTCTCTCTTTCTAACCCTGTGTGTGATTGTGTCTCTCTCTCTCTTTCTCTTTAACCCTCTGTGTGTGATTTTCTCTCTTTCTCTCTCTCTAACCCTCTGTGTGTGATTGTGTCTCTCTCTCTCTTTCTCTAACCCTCTGTGTATGATTGTGTCTCTCTCTCTCTTTCTCTCTCTCTTTATAACCCTCTGTGTGTGATTGTGTCTCTCTCTCTTTCTCTCTCTCTCTCTAAACCCTCTGTGTATGTTTGTGTGTCTCTCTTTTTCTCTCTCTCTCTAACCCTCTGTGTGTGATTGTGTCTCTCTCTCTCTTTCTAACCCTCTGTGTGTGATTGTGTCTCTCTTTCTCTAACCCTCTGTGTGTGATTGTCTCTCTCTTTCTCTCTCTCTAATGCTCTGTGTGTGATTGTTTGTCTCTCTCTTTCTCTCTCTCTCTAACCTTCTGTGTATGATTGTGTCTCTCTCTCTCTTTCTCTCTCTCTAACCCTCTGTGTGTTATTGTCTCTCTCTCTCTCTCTCTCTCTCTAACCCTCTGTGTGTGATTGTCTCTCTCTCTCTCTAACCCTCTGTGTGTGATTGTGTCTCTCTCTCTTTCTCTCTCTCTCTAACCCTCTGTGTGTGATTGTGTGTCTCTCTCTCTCTAACCCTCTGTGTGTGATTGTGTCTCTCTTTCTCTCTCTCTAACCCTCTGTGTGTGATTGTGTGTGTCTCTCTCTCTAACCCTCTGTGTGTGATTGTCTCTCTCTCTTTCTCTCTCTCTCTAACCCTCTGTGTGTGATTGTGTCTCTCTCTCTTTCTCTAACCTTCTGTGTGTGATTGTGTCTCTCTCTTTCTCTAACCCTCTGTGTGTGATTGTCTCTCTCTCTCTCTCTTTCTCTAACCCTCTGTGTGTGATTGTGTCTCTCTCTTTCTCTAACCCTCTGTGTGTGATTGTGTCTCTCTCTCTTTCTCTCTCTCTCTAACCCTCTGTGTGTGATTGTGTCTCTCTCTCTCTCTAACCCTCTGTGTGTGATTGTGTGTCTCTCTCTCTAACCCTCTGTGTGTGATTGTGTCTCTCTCTCTTTCTCTAACCCTCTGTGTGTGATTGTGTCTCGCTCTCTTTATCTAACCCTCTGTGTGTGAATGTGTCTCTCTCTCTTTAACCCTCTGTGTGTGATTGTCGCTCTCTTTCTCTATCTCTAACCCTATGTGTGTGATTGTGTCTCTCTCTTTCTCTCTCTCTAACCCTCTGTGTGTGATTGTGTCTCTCTCTTTCTCTAACCCTCTGTGTGTGATTGTCTCTCTTTTTCTCTCTCTCTAACCCTATGTGTGTGATTGTGTCTCTCTCTCTCTTTCTAACCCTGTGTGTGATTGTGTCTCTCTCTCTCTTTCTCTTTAACCCTCTGTGTGTGATTTTCTCTCTTTCTCTCTCTCTAACCCTCTGTGTGTGATTGTGTCTCTCTCTCTCTTTCTCTAACCCTCTGTGTATGATTGTGTCTCTCTCTCTTTCTCTCTCTCTTTATAACCCTCTGTGTGTGATTGTGTCTCTCTCTCTTTCTCTCTCTCTCTCTAACCCTCTGTGTATGATTGTGTGTCTCTCTTTTTCTCTCTCTCTCTAACCCTCTGTGTGTGATTGTGTGTCTCTCTCTCTTTCTAACCCTCTGTGTGTGATTGTGTCTCTCTTTCTCTAACCCTCTGTATTGATTGTGTCTCTCTCTAACCCTCTGTGTGTGATTGTGTCTCTCTGTCTTTCTCTCTCTCTAACCCTCTGTGTGTGATTGTGTGTCTCTCTCTCTAACCGTCTGTGTATGATTGTGACTCTCTTTCTCTCTCTCTCTAACCCTCTGTGTGTGATTGTGTCTCTCTTTCTCTCTAACACTCTGTGTGTGATTGTGTCTCTCTTTCTCTAACCCTCTGTGTATGATTGTGTCTCTCTCTCTTTCTCTCTAACCCTCTGTGTGTTATTGTGTCTCTCTCTCTTTCTCTCTCTCTTTATAACCCTCTGTGTGTGATTGTGTCTCTCTCTCTTTCTCTCTAACCCTCTGTGTGTGATTGTGTCTCTCCCTCTTTCTCTCTAACCCTCTGTGTGTGATTGTCTCTCTCTTTCTCTCTCTCTAATGCTCTGTGTGTGATTGTGTGTCTCTCTCTTTCTCTCTCTCTCTAACCTTCTGTGTATGATTGTGTCTCTCTCTCATTCTCTCTCTTTAACCCTCTGTGTGTTATTGTCTCTCTCTCTAACCCTCTGTGTGTGATTGTGTCTCTCTCTCTTTCTCTCTCTCTCTAACCCTCTGCGTGTGATTGTGTCTCTCTCTTTCTCTCTCTCTCTCTCTCTCTCTCTCTCTAACCCTCTGTGTGTGATTGTGTCTCTCTCTCTTTCTCTAAACCTCTGTGTGTGATTGTGTCCATCTTTCTCTCTCTCTAACCCTCTGTGTGTGATTGTGTGTCTCTCTCTCTCTCTCTAACCCTCTGTGTGAGATTGTCTCTCTCTCTTTCTCTCTCTCTCTAACCCTCTGTGTGTGATTGTGTCTCTCTCTCTTTCTCTAACCCTATGTGTGTGATTGTGTCTCTCTCTTTCTCTAACCCTCTGTGTGTGATTGTGTCTCTCTCTCTCTCTTTCTCTAACCCTCTGTGTGTGATTGTGTCTCTCTCTTTCTCTAACCCTCTGTGTGTGATTGTGTCTCTCTCTCTTTCTCTCTCTCTCTAACCCTCTGTGTGTGATTGTGTGTCTCTCTCTCTCTAACCCTCTGTGTGTGATTGTATGTCTCTCTCTCTAACCCTCTGTGTGTGATTGTGTCTCTCTCTCTTTCTCTAACCCTCTGTGTGTGATTGTGTCTCGCTCTCTTTATCTAACCCTCTGTGTGTGATTGTCGCTCTCTTTCTCTCTCTCTAACCCTATGTGTGTGATTGTGTCTCTCTCTTTCTCTCTCTCTCTAACCCTCTGTGTGTGATTGTGTCTCCTCTTTCTCTAACCCTCTGTGTGTGATTGTCTTTCTTTTTCTCTCTCTCTAACCCTATGTGTGTGATTGTGTCTCTCTCTCTCTTTCTAACCCTGTGTGTGATTGTGTCTCTTTCTCTTTCTCTTTAACCCTCTGTGTGTGATTTTCTCTCTTTCTCTCTCTCTAACCCTCTGTGTGTTATTGTGTCTCTCTCTCTCTCTCTCTCTCTTTTATAACCCTCTGTGTGTGATTGTGTCTCTCTCTCTTCTCTCTCTCTCTCTAACCCTCTGTGTATGATTGTGTGTCTCTCTTTTTCTCTCTCTCTCTAACCCTCTGTGTGTGATTGTGTCTCTCTTTCTCTCTCTTTCTAACCCTCTGTGTGTGAGTGTCTCTCTTTCTCTAACCCTCTGTATGTGATTGTGTCTCTCTAACCCTCTGTGTGTGATTGTGTCTCTCTCTCTTTCTCTCTCTCTAACCCTCTGTGTGTGATTGTGTGTCTTTCTCTCTAACCCTCTGTGTGTGATTGTGTCTCTCTTTCTCTCTCTCTAACCCTCTGTGTGTGATTGTGTCTCTCTTTCTCTCTAACCCTCTGTTTGTGATTGTGTCTCTCTTTCTCTCTAACCCTCTGTGTCTCTTTCCCCACGTCTCTCTCTCCCTCTCCCCCCGAATGCTTTTCTGTGTTTCTGTCTACCTTTTATTTATTTAATTAATGAATTGGTAGTGCCATCTGATGGTGTGGCTTTATTTAAAGAGGTGGGGTCAAGCGCCCCACATCTTTAAATTTCACCAGCCGCCACTGGATCAAGACATTTTTATATTTACTGAATAATAAAAGAATCTATAAGCATAATTTGCAGCATTAAAGTAAAAAGTATGTTTTAAACATATTTTAATGGGGATGGATTTCTAGATCTCATAATCAGAGCAAGCATTTTGTTATCTGGCAAGAGTTTCTGTTACAATCCTTTAGACTTAAATCAGATGTTTACTAAGTTGACCAGTTTTCCAAGGACACCATTTAAAGGGACATGAACCCCATATGTTTCTTTTCATGATTTAGAAAGAGCATGCAATTTTAAATAACTTTCCAATTTACATCTAATATCTAATTTTCTTCATTCTTTTGATATGCTTTGTTGAAAATAATATCTAAATATGCTCATAGCTGCTGATTGGTGGCTGCACATAGATACCTCATGTGATTGGCTCACCCATGTGCATTGCTATTTCTTCAACAAAGGATATCTAAAGAATGAAGGCGTATCCTAGCCACTGCCTCACCAGCCTCTGACGTTACTGCACGTCACTGGTTCAGCAGGTTGGCTGCATTAGCATGGAACAATAAAGAAACTGTCACCTTGAAGTAATTTTTACTTCATGAATGAAAGTCCCCTTTATTTGTTCCAATGGTAATCCTAGCGTTTAACAATGTATAAAATGTCTCATTTTTTAAAGCATAACATTATTACAATATACATTCATTATTTATTTTGCTGCCTTTTGCTGTGAAACCCATCTGAAAGTTGTGCTTGTCCCGTTTTCTCCCAGAGAGGCTTGGGTTAATACTGTTATGTACTTTGCTTGAGCAAATGTTTACCCCGCCCCTCTCTTTCACATTGTCTATCAAGTTATTTCCTCTCTTAAGGTGGATTATAAATTTTACATCAACAATCATGATAAAAAAGGCATTCTTTACAATAACAGTGGTATTATTGGGTAGTTTCGGTTATATATAAAAATATTTATATTTAGATATTAAATGGTAATTAGAAAGTAATATATGTCTGTTTATCTAACTACTTTTAATAAAGTATTATTATTAACTATACTGAATTATTGATAAAGCACCTTAACGAAAGGGAGTAGGGCATGGCGACCAATCTTTTGTTTTTTAACTTTTTAACGCTGTTATGACGTTTTATTCCGTCCTAACCGCGCCGGGCTCTAGCGCCGTTAAGATAGAATAGTCCTGAAGCCAACGGCACTTCTAGGATGCGATTGCGGTCTGGAGGGTGTGCCTAGTGTCATAGGGACGCCCCCCGACCCGATCCCATCATTGAAATCTTGCGATTGCGTGCACGATCACAGGGTTTCAATTTGTTAACATCGGAACGTTGTTCCGATGTAGACAAATGAATCCTGTCATCAAAGGGTTAACTGAATCTTATATTTGTATTAGTTCAGACAAACATGGATGTATGAACCCTAATATCAATAGCACAAACTGACAACAATTTGCTGTAATATACAAAAACATAACAATCTAAACAAAACAAGCTAGTACAGGAGAGGGTCCCTGCTCTGGAGATCTTACAGTCTACATTTCTATTTTTAATCTTTTATTATATTCAGTCTTAGTTCCTGGTAAATTCTACATTTGTACATTTAATATTGCCACCCTAGAGCCCTCTGTTCTTGCTCCTTACCTCGGATCATTCACAGCAGATTTGAAGCTGCAGTGCAATCATTGCCTTTCAGTTTTATTTTACTTTAGAATCATAATGAAAGTGAAAGTGTTTGTTTTCTGAAATTGTCATGTGAGCACAGATTACCAGCAGCTTTGGGGAAGTATAAAAAATATATATACATACAAGAAAGCATCAGATGTTTTACATGTTCTATGGCATATAATCATTTAGAAGTACATTTTAAGCTATTATTTTATTGAATTTATATATCAGAAAATAAGCATTTTAGTACAATGACCAGTATTCCCTGTATTTTTTTTTTTTCATATCTGATAGAAGCATGTTGGGCTTTTCTTATTGCTACAACCTAATGAGTCTTGACAACTATATCTATACGTCTTAGGAAACCAAACACAATAGCCTGGAGTTTCAGATATTTAGCAGCAATAACAAAATGAACAGGACAACACATAGGCAGTGCTGATATTCACCAACATTTGGTAAGGGCACTGGTAGAGATAACTCCAATAGCAAGCTGAACAGCTGTCTTCCCACCCCTTCACATAGAGCAGCACCTTGCTGCAACCCATACAATGATAAGGCTGGGATCCCTCAATTATAGCTGGGGAACAATCTCTACACAACTTGAGAGGGAGAAAGTCTGTGAGTAAATTGTAGCTTACCCTTTTAAACATTCAGAGGAGTGAGAGATAGTGCTGCAGCTACTTCCTGGTCAACACAGACACAGGCGGCCCCACCCCACTGACTTGCTGAGGTTCCTCCAGGCTGCAGCTGCTAGAAATACTATTATAAATGCAGAAGCACCGCACAGCAGATCAGACAGGCTTTGTGCTTCCGTTGTTTCTATTAAATTATACGTCGGCATATGGGTGGCTTTATGTTATCTCACCCAGAGATGCAGCCTTATGAGCCCCTCTGATCTATGCACAAGGCTGCATCCTCTAATCCTGCAGGACCTGCACTAACCTTATTAATTGCACCAATACTAACAGCCCAGAGGGGAATTGCCCCCCAGCCCAGTCTGCCTCCAGAGGGGGCAAGCACCCCCTCCGGACACCCATGTTTTGTATCATTTTATATTAAAGTGTTTTGAACATATCTAAAAAAATAATGCAACTCATTAGACCCATATAGTTTTAAAAACTGACAATCTGGCACATAGAGGGTGTACTCTGACTTTTGTGGACTTATTGAATTTTCCTCTTAACTGCTGAGCTATTTCCACCCCTGTGAGTAGCTGTTTTAGAGTTTTTAGATTCTGCTCACATTGAAGCCCTACTATAGGTAATTTATCAGTGAGAAAACCAGACATATTGTATAGTGTTGTTTTCAGCAGACCCAGCAGATTCATACTATACCATTATTATTATCTCCACCGTAATTTAAATGAATAATGCTTTTACCCTGGAAATAAACTTCACTTAGCAGCAAATCAAACCTATCTTCTGCTAATGAGAGCAAATGAGCTTGAAACAGCTGTCCAGAGGTGGTGCTGTTTTGCTGCACCTACTGGAAGCAAAAAGCATGAGTTATTGTATATCTAATTTGAATATCGTACCCAGAGTTCTCTGGTGCAGTGTTAACAATTTATACAGCATACTTCTGAAAAAAAGCAAGTGTGGATACTTGCCTAGATGTGCTCATTGTCTCTACAATAATTTTATGGCTTTCACTTTTATGGAATGGATAATTTTAACCTTATGTTTTTATCTACACCTGGTTGTCATTTACACTATGGGCTCCAGACTGTAGCCCCTCCAGTGATCCAAATACTGTATGCGGCCCCTGGACATACGAGAGTCAATAATGCTGCTGACCTCATACTCCTCATGGTTGTCAACAAAGATAGGATGGGGACAAGGCAACACAGTGGTAAACCGATTACAAACCAATGGTTTCAAGAGAGAGACATTAAAAACATTGGAGATGCGCATTGCAGGAGGAAGGTCAAGAGCGTAAGCCACAGGATTGACCCGTTGGAGTATTCGAAAAGGACCAACATAACGGGCAGCCAGTTTATTGGAAGGCACACAAAGGTTCAAGTTGCGGGAGGACAGCCAAACTCTCTCACCAACTTGGTAGGAAGGCGCAGGCAGACACCTACGATCAGCCTGGAACTTTTGACGCTGCATAGAACGATGAAGGCAATCCTGATTCTGCATCCACGTGGAACAGAGTTGCCGGAGATGCTCCTCCAAAGCCAGAATACCCTGAGACATGAATGAATCGGGCAACAAGGATGGTTGAAATCCATAATTCACCATGAACGGGGATAACTTGGAGGAAGCATTAATAGCACTATTACGAGCAAACTCTGCCCAAGGTAACAGTTCAGACCAATTATTGTGGTGATCTGAGACATAGCAAAGGAGGAACTGTTCCAGAGCTTGATTAGACCGTTCCGCAGCCCCATTGGATTGAGGGTGATATGCAGAGGAGAAGGAAAGCTTGATCCCCATTTGAGCACAAAAGGAATACCAAAATCTGGAGACAAACTGGCTACCCCGGTCCGACACTATCTCCTTGGGTAACCCATGTAAATGGAAGACCTCCCGGGCAAAAATTGAAGCATGCTCCTGAGCGGTAGACAACTTCTTCAAGGGAATGCAATGTGACATTTTAGAAGAACGGTCAACCGCCATAAGGATAACAGTATTGCCATTGGAAACAGGGAGCTTGATAATGAAGTCCATGGAAAGATGTGTCCAAGGACGCTCACCATTAGCAATAGGTTGAAGAAGACCCACAGGAAGACATTGAGGAGTCTTATTCTGTGCACAAACTGAGCAGGAGGCAACATATGCAGCAACATCAGAACGAAGACCTTGCCACCAGAATTGTCGAGTGACAGACCAAATCATTTGGTTCTTGCCTGGGTGACCTGCGGCTTTAGGATAGTGGTAAGTGTGCAAAAGTTTAGTTCGAAGATTCTCAGGAACAAAACACTTACCACTAGGTTTCTCAGGAGGTGCATTGGCTTGTGCAGTCAGGATCTCCTCCCCAAGGGAGAAGTCAAATTAGTATGTATGGTAGCCAAAATATGGTCAGGAGGTATAACAGGAGTAGATACAGACTCCTCCTTGGACAGAGGCGAAAATTGTTGAGAGAGGGCATCAGCCCTAGCATTCTTACTACCAGGCAGGTAGGAGACCATAAAATTAAACCGAGACAAAAATAGCGTCCATCTGGCCTGTCGGGGTGACAAACTTTTTGCTTCAGAAAGATAAGTTAAATTCTTGTGGTCAGTAAGAATGAGCACTTGCACGCTAGTACCCTCGAGAAGATACCTTCATTCCTTGAGTGCCAAAATTATGGCCAGTAATTTCCTGTTGCCAATTTCATAATTGCTCTCCGCTGGAGACAATTTCTTAGAGAAGAAACCACACGGATGCAAGGAACCGTCAGGCGTAGGACGTTGAGACAAGAGGGCACCTACTCCAGTCTCAGACGCATCAACCTCAAGAACAAAAGGCAGGACAGGGTTAGGATGAGTCAGAACTGGAGCAGCAGCAAAGGCAGTCTTAAGACTATCAAAGGCCTTAATGGCAGTAGGTGACCAATGGAGTGGACCATTCTCTTTACGGGTCATGTCTGTGATAGGTTTGACCAAGGAAGAAAAGTTTTTAATAAACTTTCTATAGTAATTGGCAAACCCCAAAAAGGTTGAATAGACCGAAGACCAACTGGGCGAGGCCACTGAAGCACTGCAGATATCTTGTCAAGATCCATGAAGAACCCTGCAACAGAGATAAAATAACCTAGGAAGATTAGGTGAGTCTGATGAAACTCATATTTCTCGAGTTTACAAAACAGGCCATTCTCACGTAGTCTCTGAAGAACCTGTGTAACATCAGAACGATGTGCCTCAAGTGTGGGTAAGTGAGGATGTCGTGTAAGTACACCACAACACACTGTTGCAACATATCTTGTAGGACATTATTAATAAATTCCTGGAAAACAGCAGGAGCATTACATAGGCCAAAGGGCATTACAAGATACTCATAATGCCCGCTCCTGGTGTTAAATGCTGTTTTCCATTTGTGACCCTCCTTGATCCTAATGAGATTGTACGCTCCTCTCAAATCAAGTTTGGTAAAGACCGTAGCTCCCTTGAGGTGGTCAAAGAGTTCCGTAATGAGCAGAATAGGGTAAGCATTCTTAATGGTAAGACGATTAATACCCCTATAATTGATGCATGGCCTTAACTCGCCACCCTTTTTCTTCACAAAGAAGATGCCAGCCCATGCAGGAGAGCAGGATTTGCGGATGATCCCCCGCAACAGAGCATCGGCAACATACTCCTCCATAGCACAATTCTCTGCAACAGACAGAGGGTAAACCCGGCCCCGAGGAGGAATGGCTCTGGGTTGCAGGTCTATGACACAATCGTAAGACCGGTGAGGAGGCAACGTACTGGCGTGCACCTTGTCAAAAACGTCTAGGAACTCTCAGTACTCCTCTGGCAATTGAGATACCGAAGAAGTGCACAAGACTTTAACTGGTTTCCGAAGACAAGTGGAAATACATTGCGGAGACCACGACAAAATATCGGACCTGTGCCAGTCGAGACAGGGATTGTGCTTTTGGAGCCAGGGATAACCCAGAACAACCGGAAAATGTGGAGAGTTTATCACCTGGAACTGGAGGGTTTCAAAATGGAGAGCCCCAACAGCCATGGATAACAGAGCAGTTTCGTGAGTAACGAGTGCGGGCTGAAGGGTCCTGCCAGCAATGGCCTTAATAGCAAGCAGAAGGGACCGAGGCAAAACAGGAATGGAGTGTTATGGTACAAAAGCACTGTCAATGAAATAGCCCACAGCACCGGAGTCAATAAGAGCCTGGGTGACTATGGAGGAGTCCACCCAGGAAAGGACAACTGTTACCAAAGGTTTCTTCTTTAGAGGTTCTGGGGATGAGGATAAAACACCCAAGGTCTGCCCCCGACAGGACCTTAGGTGTAAGCGTTTCCCGGCCGTGTAAGACAAGACTTCAAAAGGTGGCCTTGTAACCCACAATAGAGGCAGATCCCCTCCCTCCTCCTAAAGGCCTTCTCCGCCACGGAGAGACACGTGAATCCCAACCACATCGGCTCAGCAGTATCTGGTGACTCGGGACCAGGAAGCATGGGAGGAGAAGGAGGCATGGTTGGGAACAAACACGTAGGAGACAACGGAACAGGAGGCTTCTGCAAGCCCTCCTTGAAAGGGCCTCTCACTTAGTCTGATGTCAATTAGGATCAAAAAAGACACCAATGCCTCAAGGTCATCTTTAATCGCATCAGAGAGCCCATGAAAGAAGGCGGCAACAAGGGCTTCATTGTTCCAACCTACCTCTGTGGCAAATGTACGGAACTCAATGGCACACTGAGCAACAGATCTTGTACCTTGCTGAATGGACATGAGTCGTTTAGCAGCAGAGGAGGAGCGAGCCGGAACATCAAATACCCTTCGAAAGGAGGCCACAAATTCAGGGTAATTTGAAATCACAGGTTTATTAGTCTCCCACAAGGGATTAGCCCAGGCAAGAGCTGTGTCAGAGAGTAACGAGATGAGAAATCCCACCTTAGCTCTGTCAGAGGGAAACGCCTGAGGTAACATCTCAAAGTAAATGCCCACCTGGTTCAAAAACCCTCTGCACTGATTAGGATCGCCTCCATATCGCTGAGGTAGAGGTGCAGAACTGGACATGCTTCTGGTAGGACTAGGTGCAGCAGCGGAAACAGGAGCAGCCATAACTTGCAGGACACTTTGGTGCAGTGCGAGTCAGCAGGGTTTGCAGGGCTAGTGCAAATTGATCCAAGCGGTGATCCTGTTCATCCATCCTGGAAATTATGGCAGGTAAAGGTGGATTATCAGCACCATCAGGATTCATGGCCCTTGCGTAATGTCAGGGTGCCAGGAATTAGACTGAGATGAGAAGTGCAAAAATAATCACACCTTTATTAATAGCAAAAAATAATAAAAAGTCCACAAGTCAAAAATTAAGCCAGGAATCAAAACCAGAGCTGGTAGTCAGACATGTTGAGTCAGGAGCCAAAGTGAATAGTCATACGAGCTGAGACAGGAGCCAAAGCGAGTAGTCTGACGAGCCAGAATCAGGAACAAGGAAAACAGCAGAGTCACGAACAAGCCAGGGATCAGGAACCAGGAGGGACGTCAGACAGCCAGGTAATCCACAGGAGCTCACACAAACCGGTCTGACACAACGCAAGGGCAAAGTATAGTGAACAGAGGCCCTTTAAATAATAAGTGATGACATCACAATTCTGAGACTGCATCCTGTCTCACACCAGTCTGGCCATAAAAAGAAGTGCAGGAAATGAGCAGCATCACACAGTATGCACTAAAGTCAGCAAGAGAGGTAAGTAAAATGGCTGCCAGCAGCACATGGCAAACAAAACAGGTAAAAACCCTGACAAGAATCTTGCAAGGGAGAGAGAATATAAAAAAGTTGGTGTGATGAGAGTGGGAAGTGACGTCACCGGATGGGGGCATGGTTTAGGGCCGTTATTGTCTATGTCACACTTACCAAGTTAGATGTGTTGTACAAGCTGTATACTTCTATGCTCTGCAATAAAATAGCGTTGTACCTTCTATACTGTGTCCTGCATCTCATGACATGGTGTCAGAAGTACTTGCCTGCATTTCTGTTTCCTGATTAATGACGATGTCGAAGTTTACCCCACCTGAGCCTTTTGATTTCTCTCAGCCTGCAGCTTGGCCCACATGGCATCAGCGGTTTCAACGCTTCAGGATTGCTTCCAAGCTGGACAAGGAGAGTGGTGAAGTATAAGTTAATTCTCTATTATATTCTATGGGGAAAGATGTGGAGAAAGTGTTCAATGCCTTTACTTTCCAAGAAGGGGAAGAATTTGACTTTAATATAGTTATGAATAAACTCAGTGCCCACTTTGTGCCCAAAGAAATGTGATTCATGAGAGGGCTTGTTTTCACAAACGTGCTCAGCGTGTGGACGAACCTGTGGAGTCATTTGTGCGCAGCCTGTATGAACTAGATGAATTCTGTGAGTTTGGAATTGCTAAAGAGGAGCAAACCAGAGACAGAATAGTCATAGGAATTGCAGATGCTGAAGTCTCACTGAAGCTACAGTTGGAGGCTGAATTAACGTTAGATGGGGCTATTAGGATGGCCAGCCAGAGGGAACTGGTGAAGTGCTGATCTGAGGTCTGAGAGAATTGTGGATGAAGTGCAGCAGTTCAGGAGAGATGCTAGTGAAAGGCACAGTGTGAGCTGTAGACCAAGGCCAACAGATAGTCCCAGAAGAGGATGGCGGTGTAACCGTACCCATGTTCAGAGTGTCGTATACCCTGCTAAAGACAAAAGATGTAGAAAATGTAACCGAATGGGTCATTTTGGAGTATCAAGTAAAACTGAATACATTTAGGAGATGCAGGTGGACGGTAACCAGGAGGGTCAAGAAGTGTCCTTTGTAGGGTCCATTGTTGAACGGTCTGGTTCAGATGAAGATTGGTGGGTTACCCATAATGTAATGGGAGCCAAAGTTGCCTTTAAGATTGACACAGGAGCATATATCACTGTTATGTCCCTTGCAGCATTCATAAAACTGCCTTGATAGCCTCAGCTGGTGAAAGTTACAACTAAAGTTTATAGTCCTGGTGGCCGCATCGATTGTGCGGGTAAATTTCTTGCCAGCTGCGAGTACAAGCAGAGAAAATTCACCATGTGGGTACATGTGATTAGAGGTCAGTGTGTTAACAACCTATTGAGCAGAAAAGCAACCTGTGGTTTGGGCCTGGTTGCCAGAGTGAGATTTCAGAAGACATGTTTGGTGAATTGGGCCTACTGAATTGCAACCCAGTCAGAATATCACTTAAAGGTGACACAGTCCCATACAGCATTTCCACTCCTTGTAGAATTCCATTCCCACTCATGCCTGAAGATTAGAAGGAACTTCTGCATATAAAGAATATGGGAGTCATTGAAAAGGTTGTTGAAGCAACTGACTGGTGTGCCCCCATTGTGCCTGTTGCGAAGAAAAACGGGAAGGTACGCATCTGCGTAGAATTGAAAAAGCTGAATGAGGTGGTGAAGAGAGAGAGATATGTGCTGCCGACACTTGAAGAAATACCCCCGAAATTGGCTGGGGCAAAGTTCTTCTCCACACTCGATGCTTCCATCGGCTTCTGGCAGATACCTCTAGATCCAAAGTGCCGCAAACTGACTACCTTAATTACACTGGTAGGTTGGTTTTGCTTCTGCAGACTCCCCTTCGGGATATCCTCTGCTCCTGAAATCTTTCAAAGAGAGATGAGTTCTCTTCTAAGGGACCACAAGGGCACGGCAGTCGTCATGCATGACATCTTGGTGTATGGGTCTACATTGGAAGAACATGATCAGCGATTGAGTTGTGTGCTGCAGACCATTAGAAAGTCCTGGCTGAAATTGAATAAGGAGAAATGCCATTTTAGGAAGGTTGAGTTATGTTACTTTGGGCATATCATCAATGGGGATGGCATCAAGATGGACCCTGATAAAATCCTTGCTATTGAACAGATGAAAAGTCCTTCTGATGTACATGAGCTGAGACAAATATTGGGCCTTGTGAATTATGTGGGCAGGTTCCTTCCAGATTTATCCACAATACTACACCCTATCACAGAGTTGCTAAAGAAAGATGTTGCCTGGGTCTGGGGACCTTCACAAGAAGAATCTTTTGTGTAGGTCAAGTCCCTACTGGGGTCTGCCCCAGTGTTGGGGTTCTATGACCCTTCCAAAAAGACTGTGGTTAGTGCTGATGCAAGCAGTTATGGGTTAGAAGCCGCCCTCCTGCAGTTAATGGGAACAAACTACAGCCCATCACCTACTGTTCCTGTACAATGACGACTGCTGAGTCGAAATACGCCCAAATTGAGAAAGAGTGCCTGGCTGCAGTTTGGGCCTGTGAGCGCTTCCAGCGTTACCTAGTGGGTTTAAAGAAATTTAGTCTGGAGACTGACCATAAAGTCCCTTACCAGTTCTTACCAGTCAGAGAGGTCGAAGCTCACGGAGCTGGATGGGTTGGTGCTGTTCCAGGGCCTCATTGTTATTCCTGTTAGCATGCGGCAGGAGATGTTAAGCAGGATTCATGATGGCCACTTGGGCATTACAAAGTGCAGAGAAAGGGCAGCTACAGCAGTATGGTGGCCTGGGATCAGTTCCGACATTGCAAGCCATGTGTCAAAATGTGCCTTTTTCCGGGAACACCGGCCTACTCAGAGATGGGAGCCCTTGAGTCATACTCCGCTGCCTGCAGGCCCGTGGCAGAAAATAGCTGCTGAACTGCACAGGAAAAAGTACCTAGTCGTGATTGACTACTATTCCAGGTATTTGGACCTTTGAATGAGATTACAAGTCAAGCCGTTATCACCCATCTCAAGAGCTTATTCGTCTGGTGGGGCATACCAATGGAGTTAGTGAGTAATAAAGGAATGCAGTTTGCTTCCACGGAGTTCAGCTCTTTCAGCAGTGAATATGATTTTGTCCATTCTACGTCGAGTCCACATTACCCACAGGCCAATGGAATGGCTGAAAGGGCACTTCAAACAACAAAGTTTATTTTGAAGCAATCTGAGCCGTACCTAGCCCTCTTGTCCTATAAGGTGACTCCCATTCAAGCCACATGTTTTAGCCTGGCACAGCTGATGCTAGGACGTCAGATTCGCACCACTTTACCCTATGTGGGTGTCTTCCAGCCAACTAGCTCTGTTCTTCAGGACGAGATCCTTAGGAGGGATGAAGAGGCTAAAAGGGGCTATCGATTCTTCTACTACAGAAAACACTCTATGAGGCCCTTGCAGGAGCTGAATGTGGGGCAAAGTGTCAGAGTTAAACTGGATGATGAGAAGAAATGGAAGACGCCTGCTACGGTAATTGGACGCTCTCCAGAACCAAGGTCTTATGTAGTCCTTACTGATGGAGGGATAGTCACACTTCGAAATCGAAAACATCTTCAGCCAGTACCTGAGAGTTTGGGACTGGATGCCTCAGTACCACCGCCGGTGGGATCCCCTGTTTTGAGAGGGGTGCCTTCCCCTCAGCAAGATCACACCGGGGATACTTCTTTGCTTCCAGCAGACTCTCAATCACCTTCTTCTGTATCAGAGGACAGTTCATGTAAAATGACATCAAGTGGAAGGGTGGTGAAACTTCCAGCCCGATATCGGGATTAACACTAGTTAGAGCAGTGACCGGAAGTATGGGCAGAATAATCCCATGGTCACTGTGGACTAGGGTAGTCTACCCCGATGTTCAAGTCAGGATTGTATTTCATGTTGTTTTTATATATTCTCTTTAACTTGTTATTTGTTGTATACTAAACAAAACTATTTTGGTATGCTTCTTGTATACCTTGTTATTTGATGTATTCAAAAGAAAAAAAAATGTATGCTTTGTCCTTTGAAAAGGGGAAAGATGTGATGAGAGTGGGAAGTGACGTCACCGGATGGGGGCGTGGTTTAGGGCCATTATTGTCTATGTCGCACTTACCAAGTTAGATGTGTTGTACAAGCTGTATATTTCTATGTTCTGCAATAAAATAGCGTTGTACCTTCTATACTGTGTCCTGCATCTCATGACAGTTGGTATTAAAGCACATGCAAATTAAATTAGGCTCTACCTTCCCTTGCATTTGCTTCTGGTTTCACATATGTGTTTTTCTATAAGTGCAATAAGTGTATTATGTATTTTGAGACAAATGCACCCGATTTTTTGACGAAATAAAGGGTTAATATGATTAGAGAATTTGATGGAACCTCTGAGAACTTTTGATGCCCAATGAACACTCTGCTTTAGCTCACTCGTCAAGGCTGCAAGACTCATTTTACATAACTAAATCAAACTTGATTTCTATTGTATATTTTTTAGTATGATTTTATTTTTTATATTTTTAAACAACATTGGGCTAGATTACAATTGGAGCCCAAACGGTTATGTGCTAGCGCCATTTTCCTTCAACTGATATTACAAGTTCAGCGAAATCATGATTGTAATAGTGCAATTGCCTTTTCCTGTTTCAATCCTTACCGCAATCTAAGAGCTGTGGTAAACTGGGTTCCGAGAATAAAAATTTGCACAAAACACAACACAAATACATTACAAAGTACACTAACACTCATAAACTACACTATTGACCACTTATCCGCCATCCTCTCACATTGAAAACACTAAATAATACTATTAACCCCTAAACCGCCATCCCCACATTGCAAACTACGTAAATAAACTAATAACACCTAATACGCCAATCCACATCACAATGTAACTAAATAAACTATTAACCCCAAATCTGCCATCCCCCCACATAGCAACATACCTAAATAAACTAGTAACCCCTAATCCGCCATCCCCCCACAACACAAAGTTACAAACTTACATCTAAACCCCTAACCTAACACCCCCTAACTTAACCCAAATTAAAATACCCCTCAATTAACTAAAAAAAACTTAACTGTAAAATTAAATAAAAACCTAAACTTAAAAATTAAAATATTACACAAAAATAGAAAATCCTACCATTACAGAAAATAAAAAAATTAAATTACCAAAAAAATCAAAAACCTAATCCTATTCTAATACCCCTTAAAAAACACCCCAAAATAAAAAAAAATATTCTAAAAATAAACTATCAATAGCCAGTAAAAGGAGCTTTTGTAGGGCATTTAAAAAAGTGCTTTAAAAAAACACTAACCCCTAACATTACAACCCCCCACACCCAAACCCCCAAAATAAAAAAAAATCGAACTAAAAAAATCCTAAATTACCCATTTCCCCATAAAGAGCATTTGGATGGGCATTGCCTTTAAAATGGCACTCAGCTCTTTTGCTGTCCAAATTTAAAAAAAAAAAAATCTAATCTAAAGAAAACAAAAAACATCCCCCCCAAAAAACAAAAAAACTAACATTATCTCAAAAGTTGGTAATCTAGCCCATTGTACATTAAATACAATTTTCCTTGCATACTTTAAACATGAATTTCACAGCATCATATAAATTCACAATTTGCTGAATATTTTATATGAATTTTAATACATATTATTAATATTATTTTTGGTAATTTGTACTTTCAATAGACAATTTTAAACTCATTATTTTGTTGAGCACTATACTGTACCATAATGTATATGTGTGGAGGTTAGGGTGTTTGGAAAGTCTTTTAAAAGCTTTACGGCTAGATTTGGAGTTTTGTCGGTAACAACCCGAAAAGCTAACGCCGGCTTTTTTCTGGCCGCACCAAAAAATAACTCTGGTATTGAGAGTCCACATAAAGGCTGCGTTAGACTCCAAAAAAGGAGCGTAGAGCATATTTAACGCAGCTTCAACTCTCTATACCAGAGTTGCTTACGCAAGCGGCCAGCCTCAAAAACGTGCTTGTGCACGATTCCCCCATAGAAAACAATGGGGCTGTTTGAGCTGAAAAAAAACCTAACACCTGCAAAAAAGCCGCGTTCAGCTCCTAACGCAGCCCCATTGTTTGCTATGCGGAAACACTTCCTACGTCTGCACCAAACACTCTAACATGTACCCCGAGTCTAAACACCCCTAACCTAACACTTATTAACCCCTAATCTGCCGCCCCCGCTATCGCTGACCCCTGCATATTATTATTAACCCCTAATCTGCCGCTCCGTAAACCGCCGCTACTTACATTATCCCTATGTACCCCTAATCTGCTGCCCTAACATCACCGACCCCTATATTATATTTATTAACCCCTAATCTGCCCCCCACAACGTCGCCTCCACCTGCCTACACTTATTAACCCCTAATCTGCCGAGCGGACCTGAGCGCTACTATAATAAAGTTATTAACCCCTAATCCGCCTCACTAACCCTATAATAAATAGTATTAACCCCTAATCTGCCCTCCCTAACATCGCCGACACCTAACTTCAATTATTAACCCCTAATCTGCCGACTGGAGCTCACCGCTATTCTAATAAATGTATTAACCCCTAAAGCTAAGTCTAACCCTAACACTAACACCCCCCTAAGTTAAATATAATTTACATCTAACGAAATTAATTATCTCTTATTAAATAAATTATTCCTATTTAAAGCTAAATACTTACCTGTAAAATAAATCCTAATATAGCTACAATATAAATTATAATTATATTATAGCTATTTTAGGATTAATATTTATTTTACAGGCAACTTTGTAATTATTTTAACCATGTACAATAGCTATTAAATAGTTAAGAACTATTTAATAGTTACCTAGTTAAAATAATTACAAAATTACCTGTAAAATAAATCCTAACCTAAGTTACAATTAAACCTAACACTATACTATCATTAAATTAATTAAATAAAATACCTACAATTACCTACAATTAAACCTAACACTACACTATCAATAAATAAATTAAATACAATTCCTACAAATAACTACAATGAAATAAACTAACTAAAGTACAAAAAATAAAAAAGAACTAAGTTACAAAAAATAAAAAAATATTTACAAACATAAGAAATATATTACAACAATTTTAAACTAATTACACCTACTCTAAGCCCCCTAATAAAATAACAAAGACCCCCAAAATAAAAAATGCCCTACCCTATTCTAAATTACTAAAGTTCAAAGCTCTTTTACCTTACCAGCCCTGAACAGGGCCCTTTGCGGGGCATGCCCCAAGAAGTTCAGCTCTTTTGCCTGTAAAAAAAAACATACAATACCCCCCCCCCCAACATTACAACCCACCACCCACATACCCCTAATCTAACCCAAACCCCCCTTAAATAAACCTAACACTAAGCCCCTGAAGATCATCCTACCTTGTCTTCACCTCACCAGGTATCACCGATCCGTCCTGGCTCCAAAATCTTCATCCAACCCAAGTGGGGGCTGGCGATCCATCATCCGGTGGCTGAAGAGGTCCAGAAGAGGCTCCAAAGTCTTCATCCTATCCGGGAAGAAGAGGCGATCCGGACCGGCAACCATCTTGATCCAAGCGGCATCTTCTATCTTCATCCGATGACGACCTGCTCCATCCTGAAGACCTCCACCGCGGACCCATCTTCTTCCTGCGACGTCCAACTGAAGAATGACGGTTCCTTTAAGGGATGTCATCCAAGATGGCGTCCCTCGAATTCCGATTGGCTGATAGGATTCTATCAGCCAATCGGAATTAAGGTAGGAATATTCTGATTGGCTGATGGAATCAGCCAATCAGAATCAAGTTCAATCCGATTGGCTGATCCAATCAGCCAATCAGATTGAGCTTGCATTCTATTGGCTGTTCCGATCAGCCAATAGAATGCAAGCTCAATCTGATTGGCTGATTGGATCAGCCAATCGGATTGAACTTGATTCTGATTGGCTGATTCCATCAGCCAATCAGAATATTCCTACCTTAATTCTGATTGGCTGATAGAATCCTATGGAATCAGCCAATCAGAATCAAGTTCAATCCGATTGGCTGATCCAATCAGCCAATCAGATTGAGCTTGCATTCTATTGGCTGTTCCGATCAGCCAATAGAATGCGAGCTCAATCTGATTGGCTGATTGGATCAGCCAATCGGATTGAACTTGATTCTGATTGGCTGATTCCATCAGCCAATCAGAATATTCCTACCTTAATTCCGATTGGCTGATAGAATCCTATCAGCCAATCGGAATTCGAGGGACGCCATCTTGGATGACGTCCCTTAAAGGAACCGTCATTCTTCAGTTGGACATCGCCGGAAGAAGATGGGTCCGCGGTGGAGGTCTTCAGGATGGAGCCGGTCGTCATCGGATGAAGATAGAAGATGCCGCTTGGATCAAGATGGTTGCCGGTCCGGATCGCCTCTTCTTCCCGGATAGGATGAAGACTTTGGAGCCTCTTCTGGACCTCTTCAGCCACCGGATGATGGATCGCCAGCCCCCGCTTGGGTTGGATGAAGATTTTGGAGCCAGGACGGATCGGTGATACCTGGTGAGGTGAAGACAAGGTAGGATGATCTTCAGGGGCTTAGTGTTAGGTTTATTTAAGGGGGGTTTGGGTTAGATTAGGGGTATGTGGGTGGTGGGTTGTAATGTTGGGGGGGGGGTATTGTATGTTTTTTTTTTACAGGCAAAAGAGCTGAACTTCTTGGGGCATGCCCCGCAAAGGGCCCTGTTCAGGGCTGGTAAGGTAAAAGAGCTTTGAACTTTAGTAATTTAGAATAGGGTAGGGCATTTTTTATTTTGGGGGTCTTTGTTATTTTATTAGGGGGCTTAGAGTAGGTGTAATTAGTTTAAAATTGTTGTAATATTTTTCTTATGTTTGTAAATATTTTTTTATTTTTTGTAACTTAGTTCTTTTTTATTTTTTGTACTTTAGTTAGTTTATTTCATTGTAGTTATTTGTAGATATTGTATTTAATTAATGTACTGATAGTGTAGTGTTAGGTTTAATTGTAGGTAATTATAGGTATTTTATTTTATTAATTTAATGATAGTATAGTGTTAGGTTTAATTGTAACTTAGGTTAGGATTTATTTTACAGGTAATTTTTTAATTATTTTAACTATTTTAGCTATTAAATAGTTATTAACTATTTAATAGCTATTGTACCTGGTTAAAATAATTACAAAGTTGCCTGTAAAATAAATATTAATCCTAAAATAGCTACAATGTAATTATAATTTATATTGTAGCTATATTAGGATTTATTTTACAGGTAAGTATTTAGCTTTAAATAGGAATAATTTATTTAATAAGAGTTAATTAATTTCGTTAGATTAAAATTATATTTAATTTAGGGGGGTGTTAGTGTTAGGGTTAGACTTAGCTTTAGGTGTTAATACATTTATTAGAATAGCGGTGAGCTCCGGTCGGCAGATTAGGGGTTAATAATTGAAGTTAGGTGTCGGCGATGTTAGGGAGGGCAGATTAGGGGTTAATACTATTTAT
Source organism: Bombina bombina (assembly GCF_027579735.1). Taxonomy (NCBI): domain Eukaryota; kingdom Metazoa; phylum Chordata; class Amphibia; order Anura; family Bombinatoridae; genus Bombina; species Bombina bombina. Next base: position 225,568,315 of record NC_069506.1, on the reverse strand, counting down.
TATAGGGTTAGTGAGGCGGATTAGGGGTTAATAACTTTATTATAGTAGCGGTGCGGTCCGCTCGGCAGATTAGGGGTTAATAAGTGTAGGCAGGTGGAGGCGACGTTGAGGGGGGCAGATTAGGGGTTAATAAATATAATATAGGGGTCGGCGGTGTTAGGGGCAGCAGATTAGGGGTACATAAGGATAACGTAGGTGGCGGCGCTTTGCGGTCGGCAGATTAGGGGTTAATAAGTGTAGGTAGCTGGCGGCGACGTTGTGGGGGGCAGATTAGGGGTTAATAAATATAATATAGGGGTCGGCGGTGTTAGGGGCAGCATATTAGGGGTACATAAGGATAACGTAGGTGGCGGTCGGCAGATTAGGGGTTAAAAAAATTTAATCGAGTGGCGGCGATGTGGGGGGACATCGGTTTAGGGGTACATAGGTAGTTTATGGGTGTTAGTGTACTTTAGAGTACAGTAGTTAAGAGCTTTATGAACCGGCGTTAGCCCAGAAAGCTCTTAACTACTGACTTTTTTCTGCGGCTGGAGTTTTGTCGTTAGATTTCTAACGCTCACTTCAGACACGACTCTAAATACCGGAGTTAGAAAAATCCCATTGAAAAGATAGGATACGCAATTGACGTAAGGGGATCTGCGGTATGGAAAAGTCGCGGCTGAAAAGTGAGCGTTAGACCCTATTTTGAGTGACTCCAAATACCAGAGGTAGCCTAAAACAAGCGTTAGGAGCCTCTAACGCTGGTTTTCACGGCTACCGCCAAACTCCAAATCTAGGCCTTACTGAATAATAAAAAAAGAACAGTTGGTAGTTTAAATTGAAGATTACAGAAACAGCAAGTTTGAACATAGGAGCAAGGCAGAACACTAAAGTAATAATCGAATTTCAGAAAACTTAGGCCTAGATTATGAGTGGAGCGCAAACGCGTAAAAGGGTTATATCATGGGGGGCGGAGCCAACTGCCAAAGAGGACAGACACACAAAAGCAGAGCTCCTGACTTATTTACCTAAAAAACGAAAAATAATGCAATTTTATAAGGCTGGATTCCTGTCTAACTCCTCATATATGTTTGCCTAAACGCTCTAAGCTGGAAAGAGCTCCACATGGAGGAGACATATAGACTTTGGCCTCTCAACCTAACCATGTGGTAAACGCTGCAGTATTTTACGCTAGGCCCACTAACCCTGGCAGTCTTTTCTATGGGTGAAGTAGCTGACCGCATTGTACTCCTTTACTGACATCCGGACTGTTCTGCCCGTAACACATTTGCGCAACTAAGTGCAGGGGAGCGGACTCCTGTGAGCTACTTGCTTTTTCCTGAGGTGTGACCCTAACATGGAGGCTGTGTAGAACTGGGAACTAAGCACTCAGCGGCGTATTGATACTCATTTCCAGATCCTCAAGACGAGCCTCTCCTTGCTGATCTCTTCCCTAGAGCGGCAACTACTATCGAGTGAGGATCCCCTAAATAGGCAGCAAGCCGATAATGGAGAACTTACCTTTATGATCGCTTCCAATGGGAAACAAGAAGACCCCCCAAGCACCCCTTGGCTAAAGCCAGTTTCTGCCACCCTAACACAGATGGATGTAGCGTTTTACCTCTCACTAGAGAGCCTAGGGGTGATACAGAAGTCAGGAGTGTGGGCTGTGGCCGGTTATAATGTTCCGGATACTGTCGGCTGGTCTGTAACTGAGCCTTGGCATGGGAGCACAGTGAAAGCGTTCTTACCCCAGGATTGGTCTCCCATTGCTGACCGCTCAAAACTCAGGATTGACTTACATTGCGAACTAGCTCTGGCCTACTCTTGTGAACCCGACCTAGTGGGCGTGCAGCAGGTGAGCTTTCATACCCGACGGTATTCTCTCTCACATCGGCCCACTCGCCCTCTTATACGGTGCAATCCTGTACCCATGGACATTCATTTTGGAATCGGGTAATCCCGCAACTGCTCCTGCATATGACCTGCATGGCAAGGACTATGCTAACATAGTACACCCTGATAATGCCTCCTAATGATGACTTTCGGTCTGAAATTTATTTATTTGTGGGTACTTATGTTTTAAAGAGGTGGTAGTGAGGTACCTATTGTCTGTATACTGGTATAATATCCTTCTGGACTGAAAACAGCTAACCCAATATTCCCTACTAGTTAATCCTGCTTCATGTTTAAAGTTGCAATTTACTATTTTCATATTTTATTAGAGATTAAGATAAATATGTTCTGGAGCTTACACCCTGGAGTAAACTGTACTTTTGGTATTCCCAGAATAATATGTAAGGTACACTGATAGCTGTAGATAGTTCCTCCCTACTTATATGTTAAGTGTATTATTGATATACTATTTATACTGTTCTTCTTCTCTAATTTTATGTTTTAAGCCAGAACTGGTTATATGTGATACCGACTTCAGTTCTAGATGTACAGACATACACCAGTTCTATAATCCAGCTGTTAGGGCTCATAGTTATCAGATGCTCATATGTTGAAAGTTAGTTTAACATATAGGTGATACTTATTACTTAATACTAATTGCTTTTGTTGTTCATGTGTATAGGTGTGTATGTATGTATGTGTATATATATATATATATATGTGTGTGTGTGTGTGTGTATGTATGTGCGTATGTGTATATGTATGGAAATATTTGCCTGAATTAAGCTAGCTCATTTATTTCAGACTTCTCACCACCCAGCTCCACTAAGATTACTCCTCTTATCCCGGGTAAACTCTTTACTTTCACTGATAACCTCCCCCCTCACATCCTATCTTATAGTATATAATGTTACCCTATACTGACATATATTAGATGTTCTCCACCTATGGTCCATATAGGTATTATTATTGAGTGACGACCACGGCAGGTTCAGTTTCCATCATATGATCTTGGTCAGCTTATGTATGTACATTTTCATGCACATCTCTATATTGTCTAGAGAGGGTGAAATCATGCTATCCTACAAGTTGCTGGACTCTAGCTCATATCCATTTTGAAAATAGAGATTAGAGGCTGCTGTTTCCCTTTATTCATGAGATCCTGATATCTTTAGATAACCCATTCTATGTTGTTCCTATGCTCTGTTACTCACTTATATGTGTTTGGTAGGCCCAGCCCATTTTATTCTATCGTGTTATTTAAATATACTATGAGTTGAGGTTTTGCTCTTAAAAAGGGGCTTATAGTTGTCATATTATATACTCAGAATCAGCATGAACACGTGGATAACATGTATACCATATACCTAACTCTCTGAATATATGAATATAACATTGCTTCTGGTAAGCTAGATTTACAGTATTGTCTGTTATCACTCTCCAACAATAACTTACCTCTTAGTTTCATGGACTCCCTGAATGAACCATGTCTGTTAGTGATAGCCACACTGCATGACTTAACACCAGCAGTCTTACTCATATGCAACCGCTCAGTTTTACATCTAACCTAAGCCCTTTACCATTTAAAGTCTGTGATATTACCCAAGGTATAGTTTTGTGGCGGCTATTGCCTTATTCACATTTAACCTATTATAGCATGACTTATATGACAAAGCTGACATTAATATAAAAGTTACATATTATCTTAAAAGTCACAGCCTCTTATTTAGTTATATATTTACTTCACTCTTAACCAAGGAAAGACTCTTTAACAACTCACGACATATAGCGTCGTCCTATCCTCTATAATGTCCATTCCTATGGCCTGTGCCCCCAACTCTACCTCCCCCCTCATTAAAAGTGGCTCCTGCCCGCTGATCTACCCTAAATAACACCCAAACCATGTTACCACCCATTCATACCTGTTGGTGCGCTTGCCGTCTAATTAATCCTTTGCCTTGCCGATTTACTTAAGATAATTAATTAACTCAAACTTTTCAACTCCCTATATCTCACATGCACTACTACCAGGCTTTTCAAATCTTGGCATCCGCACCACATTATAACCTATAATGTTAAGTAGGAACTGGTTTGTGAAAAAAAGAGTTTCCAATTATTTAGGTACAGTCTATGTGTTTGTGTTTTGCCTATAGTTCTCTCGTTAGATAACATTGAATGACCCATGAGAAATCATTATATGTTGTTATTACTTTTCATAGACTAATGAGACTATGTACCTTTCTTGTGTAAACTGATCACTTGCTGTTATCATATCTACCAACCTCAATAAAAAATGTTTTTCAAAAAAAAAAAGGGGGTATATCACAAAGGTTTGCACTCATCTGGCTTACTGCTCATTTTATGAGTTGAAAGTAAATGCAATCACGATTTACGCTAGACTCATTACCATGAATTCAGAGCTCTGGTAAACTGTTAACTGTTGGCCCTGGCTTTCCTTCAGGTGGGACTTTCTTTAGTTAGGACATGGCCCCTTTTAATCTAGGCAGCGTGCGGCTGCGCATGCCTAAAGGAAGTCAGCAGCAGGAGCTTGTCCCTCATGTTCCTCCATATGGGATGCTGAGACAGGGGAATCAGGCTTCAGAGTCCCTCCTGGAGAAGGAGCAGCGTCTCTCGAACCACCGCAGGTAAATACCTGACAGTATGTGTCTCTCGTTCGCCTATAGAAATGTATGTTACACAGGCATCAAGGTAAAATTTACCTTTAAAGAATCACATATAAGAGGTTGTAGCACTGATGAATCTTTATAGAGAAACTCATCTGAGCAGAGAGCTTTATAGAGTTGGGCCATATTTGTGAAAACATCCCATCTGCAAATGGCTGAATGGCTCATTTATTAATTTCAGATAAATGCAACAATTATGAAAATGTTACTTTTAGCATTCGTCCAAAGGTAAAAGCAGATGTTAACTATTTACTGTCACTGTTATAAAGTATATATCACTAGAACACCTTATAGAGCATTGAAATAATAGATGAGACTCCCCATCACTATTAACCCTTCCTACTTTTACAGCTTCATACACCATATCATATTTGGCTGCTACTTATACAAACTAATCCATCTGTAAAAAAAGGCAGAATTCTCAGTTCACCCACCTTGTGCAAGAAAACTACCCAGCACCCAAAGATTCTATTTAACAACACCACTCCACAAAAAAAAAAGCACACCAGCAGATAGCACTATGCAAACTTCAGCAGTGCAAAGCTATCCCTTTTAATTAACACAACAGTTGGAAGCCCTATCAACATGGGCGTCCTCTCCACTTGGCATAAAACTGCAGAAAAAAACAAACAATAGACAATTGAATGTCTGTTTTTATGTCTTTTAATCCTCTGAATGTAGTTCAGTTTTAGACTAAGAAGCAAAGTATTTTGCGAGCTACAAAGCTTTCTGGAATTTATAGTTCACTTTCCCACTCAGTATTGTGTGACTGCAGTTCTGGACTCAAATCCCCAGCATGCAATGTAGAGGTATTTCCCTCCCTTTGCTTGAGCTGGTGCTGCAGAGATGGAACACTTCATAGCAAATGGATGATGTGTAAGCCTATTCTTATATAAAATCACTGACCATGTTGCTCTTTACTTGTAAATGAATTTGCCTTTCTGAGATATTGTTGGAAATACAAAATCCAAAGAAAGGCAGCACCACCATATGTCTCAAAATTTCCTTTTTATTCCATTCACCAGGAGCAGGTAATGACATGAAGACTACGTTTCGGGTTACAAACCCTTAGTCATGTCTAGAATACAATGTAACACAGCACCTTAAATACCTTAACACAGGTGTATAACTCCTCCCATCTCTTTTGGCGTGCACCCCCCACTACTTTGGTGCTTGATCTTACTACTTACTAAGGATAGTATATTGCTGGAAATAAGCATAAATCAGTCAAGCTGTATTGTATACTGGTCTGTATGTGTAAGGAACATGCTTTACCACTGACCACTCACACCATCTTGGATCTCACCAGTAGTGAAACCAGAAAAGCCAACATTCACAGCCCATTCTCCCACTGACTCAACCATTTGACTTCTGTTGGGCATATTAAGCACCACATTACTTGGTCCCCCAAGTGAATCTGGAGTCATTTCCAAGCTCCTTCCCTGCACCGGAGACTCAACTGCATGCTTCCCAGACACAGCCACATATATTTCCCCAGAGGCTGCACTCCTCACAGCCTGAGATTGCAGGGCACCTTCCTCCTCAGTGACTGCCCTCTCCTTTAGCCCCAACCCCTCAGGGTTCTATCCACCTACTGGAGCCTCCCCAACTTTCTGGGGCCACCAGGAGGTGAAGATGTATTCCTCCTACTAAGCCACCGCTGACTCTGCACCCAACCGTGCTCCTCTCCACTTAATGCACTGTCTGAGGGAGGCAGCGGAGCCACCAGCCAGAGTAATCAAAGGGGCTTGAAAAGAGGCCTACACCATGCCCTCCCCCACAACCCTGGCTCCATCCAGCAAGGCCATAGTCCCACCAGGTGACATCTCTGCTGCTAGGGACTGTGCCAGAGCCAGAACAGCTTCCAGTGCAGCAGGGGGAAGAGCAGGCAATGCCTGTATCTGACCTTAAGTAGCAGGTGGGGCAGGAGGGACTAGAGGGGTTGGGGTAGGGGGAAGACCCTACAAAGTGAGTTGACTAGGAGGGTTAGGGGACCCATCCCTGAGACTCATCACCATAAGGGGAGCCATGGAGGGACCAGTAGGCCCCATAGGAGAGCAGGACCCAGGGTTGGGAGAGACAAAGTCCTCCACCTCTTAAATATTTATGTTTTACTTTGCAGGACCCCTCCACCAAGAAGACCCATCAAATTCATCCCGGAGTCTCTTAGGTGGAACAGACGTTCTCCTCGCACGCTTCATGAAGGACCACAAGTCACAACAGGAAAATCTCTTGACGTTTGGATGCAGGAAAAGAGGCTGGAATCACTGCAACAGGACCCTATAAAGGTAAGCAAAAATCCCGCCCCTGGAATTGCAACAATATAACATTACATAAAAAAATCTTACAAAGTACACCTAAACCCAAAAATTACACTATTAACCCCTAAACCTCCTTCCCCCTACATCACAACCACTAAATAAACATATTAACCCCAAAACCGCCATCGCCCCGCATCGCAAAGTACAGGGAGTGCAGAATTATTAGGCAAGTTGTCTTTTTGAGGATTAATTTTATTATTGAACAACAACCATGTTCTCAATGAACCCAAAAAACTCATTAATATCAAAGCTGAATATTTTTGGAAGTAGTTTTTAGTTTGTTTTTAGTTTTAGCTATTTTAGGGGGATATCTGTGTGTGCAGGTGACTATTACTGTGCATAATTATTAGGCAACTTAACAAAAAACAAATATATACCCATTTCAATTATTTATTTTTACCAGTGAAACCAATATAACATCTCAACATTCACAAATATACATTTCTGACATTCAAAAACAAAACAAAAACAAATCAGTGACCAATATAGCCACCTTTCTTTGCAAGGACACTCAAAAGCCTGCCATCCATGGATTCTGTCAGTGTTTTGATCTGTTCACCATCAACATTGCGTGCAGCAGCAACCACAGCCTCCCAGACACTGTTCAGAGAGGTGTACTGTTTTCCCTCCTTGTAAATCTCACATTTGATAATGGACCACAGGTTCTCAATGGGGTTCAGATCAGGTGAACAAGGAGGCCATGTCATTAGATTTTCTTCTTTTATACCCTTTCTTGCCAGCCACGCTGTGGAGTACTTGGACGCGTGTGATGGAGCATTGTCCTGCATGAAAATCATGTTTTTCTTGAAGGATGCAGACTTCTTCCTGTACCACTGCTTGAAGAAGGTGTCTTCCAGAAACTGGCAGTAGGACTAATATCTAACACCCCCTAACTTAACCCCATTTAAAATCACCTAAATTAAAGTAAAAATAAACTACCTGTTAAAAAAATAAAAACTTACCTGTAAAACAAATTTAAAACCTAAGCTTAAACTAAAAAAAAAACTCAATGGAATTTACAGATTATATCTTAAAACACAGAATAGCTAAGAAGACAGAAAGTGCAGGGAGAGGAGGAGGTGTCATAAAAATCATGAGACGGGCTTAGGTAACAGGCAGACAGTGTCCAGTGTAGGAGAACAGACACGGAAAATATATAGCTTTACATAGAGCATATACTGACATAAAGTTATATATATATATATATATATATATATATATATAAAGTCAATGTAAGGATTGCACAATCATACTGTTAATCAGAGCCACGGTGCACTGCAAATATTTCTCCAAAACGTATCCAAACAGCAGGCACTCACTGGACTTTATAATAAAATGTAAATAATTTTATTGCATCAGGTTAAAAAGGACAAACGTTTCGGCACTGCATTGTGCCTTTGTCAATGTCAAAAATACAAAATAACACACCACCAGAGTGCAGCTCCACACCCCAGAAAGAATCAAGGTTATTGATTCTTTCTGGGGTGTGGAGCTGCACTCTGGTGGTGTGTTATTTTGTAATTTTGACATTGACAAAGGCACAATGCAGTGCCGAAACGTTTGTCCTTTTTAACCTGATGCAATAAAATTATTTACATTTTATTTTATATATATATATAAAAAGTTATATATATAAAGTTATATTATATATATACTCTATTTAAAGCTATATATTTCCTCTGTCTGTTCTCCTACACCTTCTGTCTTCTTAGCTATTCTGTGTTTTAAGATATAATCTGTAAATTCCATTGAATTGGTCAGTATTGCTTCAGACTTGATAAAGGAAGGAACTCTTCCAAAAGCTTGTCAACTTATAAATGTATAGTTCAATAAAAAAGTATCATTGCTCAATGCAATACTCTTGTTATTTTGATATCTAAATCTCTGGACTAACACGGCTACTCCAATCAACGTATATATATATATATATATATATATATATATATATATATATAAATATATATATATATATATATATATATATATATATATATATATATATACAAAACACGGGGGTGGGGTCAGCACTCTCATGCCGGACCGGGTACACATCCTATGACCCTGCAACATGCACAGCCCTGGGTGCAAACCAGCACTCTCAGGAAGCTGCACTGTTACCAGAGCCACAGGCAGTTAACCCCAGTCAGGTCTGGGTGCAAGGCCCAAACAGGGAAAATTACAAAAAAATATTTTAATATAAACACACAGAAAAAGTCCAGCACTCACTCACAAGCTCTCAACTAAGATAAAAAGCAGCAATGGAAGAATTAGTTACCGCATCTGGCCAAATGGGAAAAGCCCAGGTACCTCGTCAAGGTTTCTTCCAATAAACCTGGGTCCCTAACCAGCCACACAATGCAGGCTCACAATCAAACAACTGTGAAAAAAAGCAACTGTGAAAAAATGGAGGGTGCACAGGCTTATGTAATTTCCCCAAACATATACAAAACACGGGGGTGGGGTCAGCACTCTCATGCCGGACCGGGTACACATCCTATGACCCTGCAACATGCACAGCCCTGGGTGCAAACCAGCACTCTCAGGAAGCTGCACTGTTACCAGAGCCACAGGCAGTTAACCCCAGTCAGGCCTGGGTGCAAGGCCCAAACAGGGAAAATTACAAAAAAATATTTTAATATAAACACACAGAAAAAGTCCAGCACTCACTCACAAGCTCTCAACTAAGATAAAAAGCAGCAATGGAAGAATTAGTTACCGCATCTGGCCAAATGGGAAAAGCCCAGGTACCTCGTCAAGGTTTCTTCCAATAAACCTGGGTCCCTAACCAGCCACACAATGCAGGCTCACAATCAAACAACTGTGAAAAAAAGCAACTGTGAAAAAATGGAGGGTGCACAGGCTTATGTAATTTCCCCAAACATATACAAAACACGGGGGTGGGGTCAGCACTCTCATGCCGGACCGGGTACACATCCCATGACCCTGCAACATGCACAGCCCTGGGTGCAAACCAGCACTCTCAGGAAGCTGCACTGTTACCAGAGCCACAGGCAGTTAACCCCAGTCAGGCCTGGGTGCAAGGCCCAAACAGGGAAAATTACAAAAAAATATTTTAATATAAACACACAGAAAAAGTCCAGCACTCACTCACAAGCTCTCAACTAAGATAAAAAGCAGCAATGGAAGAATTAGTTACCGCATCTGGCCAAATGGGAAAAGCCCAGGTACCTCGTCAAGGTTTCTTCCAATAAACCTGGGTCCCTAACCAGCCACACAATGCAGGCTCACAATCAAACAACTGTGAAAAAAAGCAACTGTGAAAAAATGGAGGGTGCACAGGCTTATGTCCGGCATGAGAGTGCTGACCCCACCCCCGTGATTTGTATATGTTTGGGGAAATTACATAAGCCTGTGCACCCTCCATTTTTTCACAGTTGCTTTTTTTCACAGTTGTTTGATTGTGAGCCTGCATTGTGTGGCTGGTTAGGGACCCAGGTTTATTGGAAGAAACCTTGACGAGGTACCTGGGCTTTTCCCATTTGGCCAGATGCGGTAACTAATTCTTCCATTGCTGCTTTTTATCTTAGTTGAGAGCTTGTGAGTGAGTGCTGGACTTTTTCTGTGTGTTTATATTAAAATATTTTTTTGTAATTTTCCCTGTTTGGGCCTTGCACCCAGGCCTGACTGGGGTTAACTGCCTGTGGCTCTGGTAACAGTGCAGCTTCCTGAGAGTGCTGGTTTGCACCCAGGGCTGTGCATGTTGCAGGGTCATGGGATGTGTACCCGGTCCGGCATGAGAGTGCTGACCCCACCCCCGTGTTTTGTATATGTTTGGGGAAATTACATAAGCCTGTGCACCCTCCATTTTTTCACAGTTGCTTTTTTTCACAGTTGTTTGATTGTGAGCCTGCATTGTGTGGCTGGTTAGGGACCCAGGTTTATTGGAAGAAACCTTGACGAGGTACCTGGGCTTTTCCCATTTGGCCAGATGCGGTAACTAATTCTTCCATTGCTGCTTTTTATCTTAGTTGAGAGCTTGTGAGTGAGTGCTGGACTTTTTCTGTGTGTTTATATTAAAATATTTTTTTGTAATTTTCCCTGTTTGGGCCTTGCACCCAGGCCTGACTGGGGTTAACTGCCTGTGGCTCTGGTAACAGTGCAGCTTCCTGAGAGTGCTGGTTTGCACCCAGGGCTGTGCATGTTGCAGGGTCATAGGATGTGTACCCGGTCCGGCATGAGAGTGCTGACCCCACCCCCGTGTTTTGTATATGTTTGGGGAAATTACATAAGCCTGTGCACCCTCCATTTTTTCACAGTTGCTTTTTTTCACAGTTGTTTGATTGTGAGCCTGCATTGTGTGGCTGGTTAGGGACCCAGGTTTATTGGAAGAAACCTTGACGAGGTACCTGGGCTTTTCCCATTTGGCCAGATGCGGTAACTAATTCTTCCATTGCTGCTTTTTATCTTAGTTGAGAGCTTGTGAGTGAGTGCTGGACTTTTTCTGTGTGTTTATATTAATATATATATATATATATATACACAAAACACGGAAGGGAACTGCACTCTCAGACTGAACTGGGTACACATCCTATGACCCTGTAACATGCTCAACCCTGGGTGCTATAGCACTCTCAGGAAGCTGTGCTGTCTCCAGAGTCACAGGCAGTTAAGATTAAAAGCAAAACTGGAAGAGTTAGTTACCACATCTGGCCAAATGGGACAAGCCCAGTTACCACAACAAGGTCTCTTCCGAAACCTGGGTGCCTAATACAGCCATACAAATGCAAGCTCTCAATCAAACAAACTGAGAACAAGTCAGGGTTCACAGACTTATGTAATCTTCCTAGACATATACAAAACATGGAAGGGGACTGCACTCTCAGACTGGACTGGGTACACATCCTATGACCCTGCAACATGCTCAGCCCTGGGTGTTATAGCACTCTCAGGAAGCTGTGCTGTCTCCAGAGTCACAGTCAGTTAACCCCAGACAAGCCTGGGTGCAAGGCCCATAGGGAAAATTACAAAATAAGTTAATACAACACACAGATAAAGTCCAGCACTCGCTTACAAGCTCTCAGCTAAGATTAAAAGCAAAACTGGAAGAGTTAGTTACCGCATCTGGCCAAATGGGACAAGCCCGGGAACCACAACAAGGTCTCTTCTGAAACCTGGGTCCCTAATACTGCCATACAAATGCAAGCTCTCAATCAAACAAACTGGGAACAAGTCAGGGTTCACAGACTTATGTAATCTTCCTAGACATATAAAAAACATGGAAGGGGACTGAACTCTCAGACTGGACTGGGTACACATCCCATGAGCCTGCAACATGCTCAGCCCTGGGTGCTATAGCACTCTCAGGAAGCTGTGCTGTCTCCAGAGTCACAGGCAGTTAACCCCAGACAAGCCTGGGTGCCAGGCCCATAGGGAAAATTACAAAATAAGTTAATACAACACACAGATAAAGTCCAGCACTCGCTTACAAGCTCTCAGCTAAGATTAAAAGCAAAACTGGAAGAGTTAGTTACCGCATCTGGTCAAATGGGACAAGCCCAGGTACCACGTTAAGGTCTCTTCCAAGAGTGCTATAGCACCCAGGGCTGAGCATGTTGCAGGGTTATATGATGTGTACCCTCTCCAGTCTGAGAGTGCAGTCCCCTTCCGTGTTTTGTATATGTCTAGGGAGATTACATAAGTCTGTGAACCCTGACTTCTTCCCAGTTTGTTTGATTGAGAGCTTGCATTTGTATGGCTGTATTAGGGACCCAGGTTTCGGAAGAGACCTTGACGTGGTACCTGGGCTTGTCCCATTTGGCCAGATGCGGTAACTAACTCTTCCAGTTTTGCTTTCAATCTTAGCTGAGAGCTTGTAAGTGAGTGCTGGATTTTCTAGGTGAGCATACGCAGGTACAAGGTAAGTAGGCTTGGTCTCTTGAACAAGATGAGCATACCTATGTAGGTACAAGGTAAGTAGGCTTGGTCTTTTGAACAAGATGAGCATACACAGGTATCAGGTAAGTATTAAGTGTGAGAGAAAAAAAAGTAAGGGCGCTAGAAAAGCTAAAAATACCACTAAAAGCCAAGACAAAAATGTACAATGACCAGGGAATTCCAATATATTAACAATGTATTTAGTGTGCCATTGAAAACAAAATTACAAAATTAAAAGGGACGTCTCCCAAAAAATTGCATAGTAAAAAATCAATTTAAAATTGTTATAAATGAAGACTGTATACCAATTAGACGTTGGATACTATGTACATATAAAAGTTCATTCCTTAAGACCTTGCCAATTGTGAGATACAATGTCTAATACTAAAGTCAGATGTCAGATATGTAGATAATCTTGATTGTTGTTCTATGTAATATTCCCACAATAGAGAGTCTTTACTCCATTTGTATTTCGGTATGCTAAAAAGTTAAAACGTCTTAATTTTAAAAGCTTAACAGCAACTTTACCAAAGGCCGGTCTCTGTCAGGCAACTCCGTGTGTGCTCCACGAGAATCCGGCGTCTGACGTCACGGTTTCCACCTCGAGGGCTCGCCTCTGATCAGCCAATTGGGACCTCCGTGGGTCTCTATCTGTCGGTCTGTTGTTATCCGGTCCGATTCTTAGTAGTTTGCTTATTGTTAGAGGTTGCTCTTAGTGCTGTGCACGCCACCTCCTTTTCATGGGTATCCACCAGGGGATAAAATTAAAGATGCAGTACAACCCGGGTTGATAATTTTTCTGTACAAAGGTAGTGCACAGGTAGTTAGTCCTTAGACTGTGTTGTGTGGGGCTGGTTTTCTACGCGTTTCACTCCTTTCAGAGCTTTATCAAGAAAGGAGTGAAACGCGTAGAAAACCAGCCCCACACAACACAGTCTAAGGACTAACTACCTGTGCACTACCTTTGTACAGAAAAATTATCAACCCGGGTTGTACTGCATCTTTAATTTTATCCCCTGGTGGATACCCATGAAAAGGAGGTGGCGTGCACAGCACTAAGAGCAACCTCTAACAATAAGCAAACTACTAAGAATCGGACCGGATAACAACAGACCGACAGATAGAGACCCACGGAGGTCCCAATTGGCTGATCAGAGGCGAGCCCTCGAGGTGGAAACCGTGACGTCAGACGCCGGATTCTCGTGGAGCACACACGGAGTTGCCTGACAGAGACCGGCCTTTGGTAAAGTTGCTGTTAAGCTTTTAAAATTAAGACGTTTTAACTTTTTAGCATACCGAAATACAAATGGAGTAAAGACTCTCTATTGTGGGAATATTACATAGAACAACAATCAAGATTATCTACATATCTGACATCTGACTTTAGTATTAGACATTGTATCTCACAATTGGCAAGGTCTTAAGGAATGAACTTTTATATGTACATAGTATCCAACGTCTAATTGGTATACAGTCTTCATTTATAACAATTTTAAATTGATTTTTTACTATGCAATTTTTTGGGAGACGTCCCTTTTAATTTTGTAATTTTGTTTTCAATGGCACACTAAATACATTGTTAATATATTGGAATTCCCTGGTCATTGTACATTTTTGTCTTGGCTTTTAGTGGTATTTTTAGCTTTTCTAGCGCCCTTACTTTTTTTTCTCTCACACTTGTCACTTTTCACTTAATAGCTTGAAGGAACTATTACTCAGTTAAGGTGTTTAATACCCCGCACTAAGCGCACTACCATCACCCACTATCAGGTAAGTATTCTTGGTCTCTGGAACAAGGTGAGAATACACTGATATCAGGCAAATATAGCCTATGATGAAGCGCATGTGAGCATGTGCAAAACGCGCCAGGTGTCTTTTTGAATGACCCCTTATTTGTATTTGACATTGCTGAATAAACTGTAACCAGCTTCAAGCTCCCGGCCTCTGACTTGCTTATTTACTGCTTTGGGTTTTCTATTATACAGCGGAAGGAAATACCGCTCAGAGCACTCAGCGGTCGATTGTTCTACTTACTTATCCACATGATTGGAACAGATTGTTGCAGACCTAGACCCACTTTGACAGCTCAAGCTATACGCTTGTACGGAACGCACTGACGTCAGTGCCTGGATACCTTACGAGGAAGAAACGACACCCATGGTGGCGGAGGATTCGAACAGTGGACATTAGCTGCGGATGGGACTCGTGGGCTTCCTCGCCTGAGAGGGTTCATCGGGAGGTGTTGTCCAATTTGACTCGCTTCCTAGTTCCAGATCGACATAACAACTGGGTGGTCTCACAATGCTCTTAGAAAAGTGTGGAAAACAGCACCAAGAGATATGTGGCTTGTGGGGCACGGAACCCAGGATCTGCCTTATCCTGCAAACACTCCAAGCAATGAAATAATTTGTTCCAGCCACCAATAGTTAAAAGACCTTTATTCCTTCATCAGCTAGGGTCTAAGACCCTAGCTGATGAAGGAATAAAGGTCTTTTAACTATTGGTGGCTGGAACAAATTATTTCATTGCTTACAATGCTCTTGGCAGATACAAACTCTCTGCACACCTCTCCGTTGGTGATAAGTACTGTACTTACCAACTATACTTTGGGACTAGGCCTTGTAATACCCGTGATACTACAATTCCCATATACTGGACTTCCAGTGTTTTACCATTGGGACTTCCAATTGTAGGACTTATTTCATGGGACTTTTAGTTCTCTTGTGAAACATTTCACAAATGTCATTATTATTTAAATAGGCTATAAGTCTCTTATTGCTATTACCATTGTAAATTACATATTTGCTTGTTTTGAGATTCAGGCAAATATACTTTGCTTTAAGGAACCAGGTGAGTATACGCAGGTACAAGATAAGTATGCTTAGCGTACAGGAACCAGGTGAGCATATGCAGGTACAAGATAAGTATGCTTGGCGAACAGGAACCAGATGAGCATATGCAGGTACAGGGTAAATATGCTTTGGGGCATATGTATCAAGCTCCGTATGGAGCTTGATGCCCCGTGTTTCTGGCGAGTCATCAGACTCGCCAGAAACAGCAGTTATGAAGCAGCGGTCACAAAGACCGCTGCTCCATAACCTGTCCGCCTGCTCTGAGCAGGCGGACAGACATCGCAACAATACAACCCAATCGAGTACGATCGGGTTGATTGACACCCCCCTGCTGGCGGCCTATTGGCCGCGAGTCTGCACGGGGCGGCGTTGCAACAGCAGCTCTGGTGAGCTGCTGGTGCAATGATGAATACGGCGAGCGTATTGCTCGCCGTATTCAGCAAAGTCTGGCAGACCTGATCCGCACTAATGGATCAGGTCCACCAGACTTTCATAACTAGAGGCCTTTGTCTCTGGAACAAGGTGAGCATACACAGGTTTCAGGTAAGTATGCTTGGCTTACAGGCATGGCTGCCACTAGAAATGTTGGGGCCCTTGACTGAGCCAGTTGTAAGGGCCCCCAACTTGATTTTGCCACCTTATATACTAGAAATATTAATACTGCTGTATTCGGTAAATCAATGCTGTGTAAACAAGAATTAACAGGGACACAAAATGTTACATTGTTCTAAGCATTTGCCTTTGTGTATAGAAAAGAGGTGATATAAGTAGGCATCTATCTGCAAGCTCCAATCATTTAAATAGGCTGTGTGTTCAATGAGCAAAACAGTTTGATATACCAAAATTAACTGAAAGGAGCAATATCAAATACATTTCATACTCTGCAGCATGCATAACAAGTCATTGGTAAATGGTAACATATAAATTAAACTAACACACAAAATCAATTAAAGGGACATAGAACACCATTAACAACTTTCTAATTACTTCTGTTAAGAAGTGTGCTTCATTCTCGTGGTATCCTTTGTTGAGGGAACAGCAAGCAATGCAAACTGGGAGCTAGCTGAACACATCAAGTGAGCCAATAACAAGAGACATCTTTGTGTGCAATTAGCAGCTCGCTCCCTGTAGTGCATTACTGCTCCTGAGCCCACCTAAGTATTCTCTTCAGTAAAGGATACCAATAGAACCAAACAAATTAGAAAGTTGTTTAAAATAAAATGCTCTATCTAAATCATTAAAGTTTAATTTTGACTTTTCTGTCCCTTTAAAATATAAAAGAGTAGATTATTTGTTTCAGTCAAAATAATTGACTTTTTTATATCATAGCCCACTGCCAAGCCTAAGTGTAGGTATAAAGAACAAATATTTAGCAATCTGCTGAAGAGCATAATTTTTAACCTCTTCAGCACTAGTAGCTAAATAATTAACAAAAGGGGCTTTCTATCGGCCAGATTACGAGTTTTGCGTTATGGCTGGCTCGCTAATGACTTGTACGTTATTTCCATTGCATATTTTTTTATAACGTAAGTATTACGATTCTGAAAACAACCTCGTAACGCGTCAAGGTAACACGACTACCGCGTTTATTTAATAAGCGAAATTACGAGCGTGTTAGACATTCTCCCATAGAGATCAATGCTAAATGAAATAATCACAGATTTTTCAGCTAACACTTGATCTCGTGAGAAATATGCACTGCTCTGTTATATTACGTATACCACATAATGCACAACAAAAACACAGCTCAAATGTACAAACAACAATCGCTCACGCAACATAGCACATACGCATTACACATTCACAATCGGAAACTAAAAATAATGCACAACATTTACACGAAACGAGGAATCGAGATATACGTTCAGATCTTGCAACACGGAACAAAACAACATGAAAAAAGAATTGCACACTGATACACAAACAAACATTCACATTGACGATTACGTAACATTAGTATAAATAAACATTTACACCACTTGACAAATACGAGACCATCACAAATCACCATTTACATTTACAGATAATACTTTTGGACAATGTTATGCAAAATGATCACTATGACATCATCGCATTATACACATTACACAAATACAAACTCAATATGAGCATGCGCAAATTCAAACAACTAATACACATTGCACACATACTAATTACAAACAAAGCACACCTGAACATACTTTACTTTGCAAACCGGTACATCATTAAACATTTACATAGGCTATATAAGCACGCTAGAAGCATGGCTTCTTTGACTGTATTGGTTTTTCGAGTTAGGTGCAGATCTAGGCGTTGGAGGGTTTGGTGAGATTTGAGAGGAGAGAGATTTTGTGAGATTTGAGAGAAGAGAGATTTAGTGAGAGTGAGTTAGTGTGATAGAGTGAGTTAGTGTTATTGTGAGAGTTAGTGTGAGACAGTGAGTTAGTGTGAGAGAGTGAGTTAGTGTGTGAGTTAGTGTGAGATAGTGAAAGAGCGTTAGTTTGTTTTGGTGAGTGTGCGAGTGTTTTTTGTTAATACATTACTTATATAAACACATTTACACGCAAACACATTCAATACATACATACACTTATCACTAACACTACATACACTCCATACCCCATCCCCTCTCATACTATACTCCATACCCAATTCCCTTTCATCCCATACCCTAATCCCTTTAAAATCATACCCCATTCCCTTTAAGCCCATACCCATCCCATAGTTAGATTTTGTTTGATTTACAACTTATTGTTTATATATCCTCATTTTAGTCTTTTTCTACATATACGTTTGTCTGTTTGATACCTTTTACCCTCTTTTATTTATATCCCTTTCACACTTTTAGCATTTTTTTACTTTTTGTTCATTATTTTGACCCCCTTTCATTTGGGCACATTCACTTTTTGTTTGAGTATGTCAGGATGGGGGATAGGGGGCAGATTAGCCCGGAGCTATTAGAGCTCATTAGGAAGGAGGTTAGGTAAGAGTTCAGGGATGAGCTTGTAGAGGAGGTTAGGCAGGAGTTTAGTCAGGAGAGAGGGAGGGGGAGAGGGAGGGGAACTGGACAGGAAGGGGGACAGGAAGGGAGAGAGGAAGGGGTGGGTGGTTGGACCCGGCCACTTTGTTGAAGATGAACAAGTGGCTGGGCCCAGTGGTGTGCAGTGTAGACAGGGAGCTTCACAGTCTGGGAAACAGAGGCTCACATCGCATGGGAAGCCTAGGCAGAGGGAGGAGAGATATACCATGGATGAGAAGGAGGCCCTCATAGAGGCTTATATGGAGAAGGCTAGGAGGCTGCAGGCACAGAAGGCCACCCCTTCGGATAAAAAGGAAGTTGTGGCTGGAGATCAGGGATGCCATTAATGCAGTGGGGGTCCATAACAGGGATGTCAAGTCTATCCAGCATCGTTACCGGGACTGCAGAGCTGAACTAAAAATAAAGCTCTCAAGGGAGAGGGAATACCTAACGGGGACCGGTGGCAGTCCGGAAATTATATTTGAGTTTTCCCTCTGGGAGGAAATGCTGCGTCCCAACATCTCCAAGGTGGCCATAGTCAGTATTGGATGAGTTGATACCTGGAACCTGCCCCTCTCATCTGCTAGTAAGCTCATTTAATAATCTCTTTACATCAACCTCTTAACCCATTCACACGCAAAAAATATTTAAGGATATGACTAACGCAATTTCGCTTTTTTATACATTATTACGTAAACGCATTCACAATTACCTTGAGAAAGTTGCATTTCAAGAAAAGCTATCACATTAGTATCTAGTCTACAGATTAGGTGTGCATTTAAACAGACTGAAGACAAACGCAAAAAGACATTCAGATGGACCATATAGATATCAGAAACACGGGTTTGCAAATGCTGAAATCATATTGATTGCTTTTGCTTACAATAGAATTACAAAGGCAGCCTCATTAATACACTTTCAAATAAAACATTTACATCTTTATTTGGAACTGTGCTAATATCTCGATTTCTTTCTTTTTACAATATACAGAGTCTGAGGCCGAGGAGGAGGCAGCACAGCACCCACAGGCTTCTCCTTCACCCAGGCATGAGATTGGTGCAGATGACTCGCCACCTCGGGGAGACATGGAAGACATCCCTGTACCATCATCCCCTGAAGAAGCCCCCGCTGCAGAAGAGATCCCTGCAGCAGCCCCTCATCCACCAGCAGCCCCTCATGCACCAGCACTCCGCCGTGAAGCAGCTCCTCAGGAGAACATACCCCAAGAGATGTGTGCCTCCCAGAGGGAACATGCGGAAAGCAGAGAGTACTCGACAGGAGTACTGAATGATATTCGCCAAGACCAAAGAGAGATTTTGAATACTCTTAAGGATATGTTGCAGGTCCTCCAGTAGGTGCAAAATGCCCCATCTGCTCCTGCCCCATCTGATCCTGGACCATCTGCTCCTGGGCCTCCTCCATCTTCTCCTCTGCCTCAATCTACTCCTCAGCCTGGTGATCCCTTAACCACTCACAGTACTCCTCCTCCCCGTCTTCCCTAAACATCTCCTATGAGAACTCGTCAGAGGGGGCAGTTGACCCCCCCAGAGCCTCAGTCTCGTTGGAAGAGGGGAAGGAAGAGGAAGTAAATTTGTATATATTTTATTTGATTTAATGTGTAAAGGATAGGTATGTGATGATGTGGTCTTCTTACACTTGTGGAGCACACTCTGTATTTAAAAGGCTTCTATGGGACCGGGTCCATGGAGGCAGATTGTTTGCAGAGTGTGTTTTACAAGTGTGTGGAGACCACATCATCACATGCTATCCTTGTTGATTACATTGATTGGTTTTTGTGATGTGATGTCCAAACTGTTTCCCTAATCTCAAACAAAATTACCATTACAATTATACATGATGGCATATCACTGTTTTGATGTCAACAACACAGCTTAAAAGGACAGACATAACATGAATTATTGTTGGTTACAAAGAAAACACTTTATTACGCATTATCAAGTTTGGAAAAAAAGACTTAGAGAAATACACTTTTTACTTCTGTGATTAACCTTGTATCTATGCCTCTGCAAAATGACCCCTTATTTCAGTTCTTTTGACAGACCTGCATTTCAGCCAATCAGTGATCAATCCAGGGTAACTTTACTGCATGAGCTCAATGTTTTATATGTGAAACACATAAACTAATGCCCTCTAGTGGTCAAAATGCATTCAGATTAGATGCACTCTTTAAGGTCTAAGAAATGAGCAGATGAACCTCCTAGGTTTAGCTGTCAACTAAGAACACCAAGAGAACAAAGATACATTGGGGATACAAGTTTAAGAGAAATTTGAACAAAATTATTATTTAAATCATTAATGTTTTGCATGACTTGACTGTCCCTTTAAACAAGAACATATGCTAACATATACTAATCCTTAGGGCTTGTTGGTATATCTACACATACTTGTTAAAAAAAGAAAATATTTGAATAGGATACTAAGCATAAATGCCATATTTCTCTCAACGTGTTAAATAAAGTCTATTTTATTAAATAAAATTAGAAAATTTAGAGAGAGTAGTATATACCACTTGTTTATCTCACGGTGCCTCCCTCAAACTAGTATTATATATTGTAATAAAGGAAGAAATATTAGAGAATACAATAATTCTCTAACAAAAGAGAGGGAACAAAACAACGGCACACATATAAGTTATAAATCACAATTTATTGAACAAATAAGACATTATCATAAAGGAGTCAGCCCACTCTTGTCCCGCCATCCTGTCTGAGACAGCAACATGCAAACAACCAAATATATACATATTAAAAACCAGGAAACAATCCTTAATAAATCTGACACAGGCCTGTATAAACTAATGACTCATGTTGCAACATTGTCTGGATAAAAAAGATACAACATCCAGACTAATTAGAGCTATATCTACTCTTGACACATATGCTATACGAAAAACAAACCTTGAATATGCATGAATGGTATCTAAATATCTATTCAATATACAATATTCAATTTTCAATACATCAACAGGTACACCACTTTATGCAATACATAATAACACACGATATACGGCCATCTTATCTCAGGTAATATACATATATCTCACTTTACTTGCAAGACTCAATGAAGCAAGAGATGAACTAATAACGTGTATATGGAAAAGGATATATGTCCGTTATACCAAGTACTCATATTTCCTTGCTCGCACAAATGCTTAATAGCTTGTATATCAGAATATAAACCATACAGTTCCACTTATCTTAAGAACGAACTACAGCGTTCATGTGTTAGTTCAGACCCACACCGTACACCCTCTCAGTGTGACGACATACAAGGGGGAGGAGACCGGCTTCCAAGTCCTTCCTGATTGGACCGGCTAATCCGTTCACTCTGAAGTAACAAAAACTCTTTAATTTGGATACTATGTATCCGTTCTTACCAAATATGTACCAAGTAAACCAAATAATACCTTCAGACAGGCATAGATGTATATTTAGATCTTACCACATATGTACCATATATTTTTAAAGCATGCAATTTTTCGCTCCAAACCTCCATTTATCAAGGTAGCGAATTAAGCCATACTGGACACAGTGTATCCGATCTTACCACAGATGTACCCACATAGGCAGGATCACACCTCCAGACAAACGTATGTATTATGTAACGATCTTACCACAGATGTACCATCATTACTTGTAAGCATGTTATCAGCTCTTAGCTCCACAGCTTCATCCGCTCAGGTGCAGCAGCAATCCGACACTATTTTTCAGCGTCTCTTACTCAATGCAGCACCGCTCAAGCTGTTTCTTGCTATTTTTTGCAACATTACAACAGGTGGTCATAAAAAGGATATTTCACAGAATAACACCTCTTGGAGGTAGTCGACTTTCCTCCAAAACTAAACACATAAGTGCCAATGCATGTTTCACCCCCACAGAAATGTGTTACAGGGGTTCATCAGGACATGTCTTTCTTTCCTAAGATCTCCTCCTTATAAAGCACCTTGCAGTGTCTAATTGGGTAACCATGATTTTACCTTTTTGCACTTAAAGGAGCAGATCAGTATACCAGCTATACATAATACAAGTAGCTGCCCTTTTCTTAATCCAAAAAATTTATGTAT
This sequence comes from Bombina bombina, assembly GCF_027579735.1. Taxonomy (NCBI): domain Eukaryota; kingdom Metazoa; phylum Chordata; class Amphibia; order Anura; family Bombinatoridae; genus Bombina; species Bombina bombina. Next base: position 225,545,606 of record NC_069506.1, on the reverse strand, counting down.
GCATAACCACCTCTGAGAAATTTAAATACAGCTACTTAAGCCTAATTCCTAGCATGTAGCAAATTATTATTCTCATATTGTTACACATTTCTACCCCAATGTTTGGCATTCACCAAACCGGATAACCTGCAGGTATAATTACTATAGTTTAGAAACCTCTATCAAGGATATAAAAATTCTTAATGTAACTGACATTCCAAGTATACAGAATATTATAAAAAACTAGCAAATTCTAGTTTGTCATTTAGTCCTACAGGGATTCTAGTCCCCAGCCTATATATCCATTTGGCCTCTTTTTGGAGAAGAACCTTATCATTATCACCTCCACGGCCCTTTATCCCTTTAATCGCTTTATCAATGGCAATGAATTTAAGGGACTCTACCTCCCCGTTATGTACACAATTGAAATGTCTAGATACATTAGTATCTCTGGAGTATAAAATATCATCTCAGTGCTCTTGTACCCGGTCCTTCATTACCCTCTTTGTTTTACCTACATAAAAAACCGGGCATGAGCACCATAGAAGATAGATAACCGCTTCTGATCTGCAATTAAAGAAATATCTGTTATCAAAAACTTTCTGATCCAGAACTGAGAACTGCTTGGCACTGTCCATGTGGACACAGTACACACAGTGTCCACAAGGAAAGCTTCCTTTTATCCCTCTATCTTTCCTTAGCCAGTCTGAATTGGAGGGTCCCCTCACAAACTGACTTCTGACCAGTCTATCCTTCAGATTAGGGGCTTTTCTCACAACTATTTGTGGATAATCTCCCACCACATTCCTAATTCTGTCATCTATACAAAGAATCTGTCAATTTTGCTTCATTATATCTCTTATCTTGTCCCACTGGTCATTATATTTAGTGATAAACCTAATCTGACTGTTCTCATTCTTCATTTCTTATTATACAGAAGGCTATCCCTTGATACATTTCTAGCTTTCCACAGTGCTTTCTTTATGCACTTATTGGAATAACCTTTTTTAAGAAATCTCTCCATTTATAAGAGAGGCATGATAGTCAAATTTCAATAATAAGGAGCTGTAGTTCGTTCTTAAGATAAGTGGAACTGTATGGTTTATATTCTGATATACAAGCTATTAAGCATTTGTGCGAGCAAGGAAATATGAGTACTTGGTATAACGGACATATATCCTTTTCCATATACACGTTATTAGTTCATGTCTTGCAAGTAAAGTGAGATATATGTGTATTACCTGAGATAAGATGGCCGTATATCGTGTGTTATTATGTATTGCATAAAGTGGTGTACCTGTTGATGTATTGAAAATCGAATATTGTATATCGAATAGATATTTAGATACCATTCATGCATATTCAAGGTTTGTTTTTCGTATAGCATATGTGTCAAAAGTAGATATAGCTCTAATTAGTCTGGACGTTGTATCTTTTTTATCCAGACAATGTTGCAACATGAGTCATTAGTTGATACAGGCATGTGTCAGATTTATGAAGGATTGTTTCCTGGTTTTTAATATGTATATATTTGGTTGTTGGCATGTTGCTGTCTTAGACAGGACGGCGGGACAAGAGTGGGCTGACTCCTTTATGATAATGTCTTGCTTGTTCAATAAATTGTGATTTATAACTCATATGTGTGCCGTTGTTTTGTTCCCTCTCTTTTGTTACAGAATTATTGTATTCTCTAATATTTCTATTTTATTAAAGCTACATTATAGTGTTTGAATTTTTTAAGAAAGACATTTCATTTAGAAGGAATCTGGTTTCATGTCCTTTTTCAGAGTTACATTACAAATATATGCTTACAGTACTATATTTGGAGATTAACAATGTGGAAGCCATACATGACACGATACTGAGCATTTACATTAAGAAATAAGATCAGGACATAACATCTAGAATAAGTAGACATCTCATATATTTATCATATGATAAAGGTCAATGCATATTGATTACTTTATTCAAATACAAAAGCGCATCTTTAGGAATTATATATGTAGAAAATTCAACACACCACAGTAATTATTTAGTAAAGTAAAAATATTGTTGACAAACATATTAAACAAGATGGAGTATATTCATGGATTTGCACTTGCCTCAAAATATATTTTGCATGAAAAAAATATTGCCTTCATTCGTTTCATCAACGAGACAGCCATCAAAAGAGATTTTTCTGTTCTTTATCAGCTATGGTTCAACAATGTACATGATTGACACAATCCATAATCTAAGAAGTCATAGTTTTAAACTTGTGTTCTCATTTGCAAAGGTCAGTTACGTGGAAAATCAAATATTGCGGGACAACGTAATCCAATCAGACAGACATCCAATCAAAGGCGCATCCGAGATCGCGTTAAAACGTCATTCAATCCAAGGACTCATTTTACATCTTGGCATGTGATTTTTTAAGCAACATGGCGCATCCGAGATCGCGTAAGAACATCATCCAATCAAAGGCAAAGCAGAAAGAAAGGGCGCCTCCTAGTGTAGCCAATAGGTAACAAGTGGGGAGTGAAGAACAAAAAACATACTCACAATGTAAAAAGGCAGAGATAATGCCTAGGAGAACGGTCTGGGAACTTCACAGCGTCCCAGCAAACTGTGCACTGTGCTATGGCTGCTCCTCCCAGAATCAGAGTGAAAATCTGTAGTTTTAGAAATATAGAAAAAAAGAGGGCGACCCCTAGTGCAAATCAATTGTGGAGATATGGTGAATATCAACTTGCAGTGACAAAGGAATACTCACAGGTTGAATTGCACACAGTAGTGCAAGTGAAGCATACTAGGTATATTATGGTGACCTAGTGCACATATGTACCAAGGCTATGCTGCTGCAGTAAGAAATGGACTCCCGGTGAGCTGCTGATGAACGTCAGATGGAAAAAAAGGAGAACTCCAGTATAAGAATGTAAAAAGTATTTAATAAAATAATATAAAAACAAACACAGATCAAACAATGAATCTGTGTGGGGATTACTACGCGTTTCTAAGCGCTGACCGCGCTTTTTCCTCAGGCAAATAATCTTATGTCAGCGCTCAGAAACGCGTAGCAATCCCCACACAGATTCATTGTTTGATCTGTGTTTGTGTTAAGCAACATGGCGCATCCGAAATCATGTAAAAACATCATCCAATCAAAGGTGCATCCGAGATCGTGTAAAAACATCATCCAATCCAAAGACTCATTTTACAGCTTGGCATGTGACGTCTTAAGCAACATGGCGCATCCGAGATCGTGTTAAAACGTCATCCAATCAAAGGCGCATCCAAGATCGCGTAAAAACGTCATTCAATCCAAGGACTCATTTTACATCTTGGCATGTGATGTCTTAAGCAACATGGCGCATCCGAGATTGCGTAAAAACGTCATCCAATCAAAGGTGCATCCGAGATCGTGTAAAAACGTCATCCAATCCAAGGACTCATTTTCATTTTACAGCTTGGCATGTGACGTCTTAAGCAACATGGCGCATCTGAGATCACGTAAAAACATCATCCAATCAAAGGCGCATCCGAGATTGCGGAAAAACGTCATCCAATCCAAGGACTCATTTTACAGCTTGGCATGTGACGTCTTAAGTAACATGGCGCATCCGAGATCGCGTAAAAAAACGTCAACCAATCAAAGGCGCATCCAACATCGCGTAAAAACGTCATCCAATCCAAGGACTCATTTTACAGCTTGGCATGTGACGTCTTAAGCAACATGGCGCATCCGAGATCGCGTAAAAAAATGTCATCCAATCAAAGGCGCATCCGAGATCGCCTAAAAACGTCATCCAATCAAAGGACTCATTTTACAGCTTGGCATGTGATGTCTTAAGCAACATGGCGCGTCCGAGATCACGCAAAAACGTCATCCAATCAAAGGCGCATCCGAGATTGCGTAAAAACGTCATCCAATCCAAGGACTCATTTTCATTTTACAGCTTGGCATGTGACGTCTTAAGCAACATGGCGCATCCGAGATCACGTAAAAACATCATCCAATCAAAGGCGCATCCGAGATTGCGGAAAAACGTCATCCAATCCAAGGACTCATTTTACAGCTTGGCATGTGACGTCTTAAGCAACATGGCGCATCCGAGATCGCATAAAAAAACGTCATCCAATCAAATGGCGCATCCAAGATCGCGTAAAAACGTCATCCAATCCAAGGACTCATTTTACAGCTTGGCATGTGATGTCTTAAGCAACATGGTGTATCCGAGATCGCGTAAAAAAATGTCATCCAATCAAAGGCGCATCCGAGATCGCTTAAAAACGTCATCCAATCAAAGGACTAATTTTACAGCTTGGCATGTGATGTCTTAAGCAACATGGCGCGTCCGAGATCGCGTAAAAACATCATCCAATCAAAGGCGCATCCGAGATTGCGTAAAAACGTCATCCAATCAAAGGCGCATCCGAGATTGCGTAAAAACGTCATCCAATCCAAGGACTCATTTTACAGCTTTGCATGTCAATAAGAAACGCATTTATATTTTAAAAACTAGTATGTGCTATATTGTTATCTATGAATGTCACACTAGATAACGCAATACTGTGATATATGAAATATAATCCCTTGTTGGTAATAACTATATATTTCATTAGAATAGGAGGATTCAGAACTATGTAGGAAGCAGCAGGGTTTAAATGGACATGAAACCCACATTTTATGTTACACTATTATGTACGAGATTGCAATTTGAACTACCTTTTCACCTTTAATGATATTATTTAAATTTGCTTCTTTCTTTTGTTATCTTTTGATGAAATGTGTTTCAAGGTAATCTCAAGAGCAGCAAAAAACCTATGTTCTAACAGCTGATTGTTGGCTACATATATATACCCATTGTCATTGGTTCACCTATGTGTTCATTTAGAAACCATAAGTGCACTGCTGCTCCTTAAAATAGTATGTTATACCTAAATGATAAAATAGATTATTGTGTTTCATGTCCCTTTAAATGAGAAATAATGCTACGAGATACATTATGAAAATCTGGATTGGTTATACGTTACCTATAGCTCTGGTGTACATCTTTCCGCTTTAAAAAGGGACACATGAGAAATACATATGTCAGGGATGTTAAGAATAATGACAGATGTATTTATCATATGTGTCACTTATTCAAGTGGAAATATGCTCAGCCTACCTATAGCAATATATCGTTGGATAATTAAAGAGAATAAATAATAAGAGAAAGATATTAATCATCTAAAATATGTGCATTACACACAGTGATTTATTTTGTTAGACTACTACAATAAGATATAAGTGAAATTGGAATACCTGTGCTGTCAACATTCAAATAATAGTCTGTTTTAAACATATTATATGTCTAGAATCATGTAAAAAGTAAAAAAATACATTAGAAATGCATATCCATTCATTAAGAATTGTGGTCAGCATCACTTAAAGGGACATGAAATACAAACAATTAAGTTCAGGATTCACAGAGAGGATACTATTTCCATCAACTTCATAATTTACATTGATTATCTCAGTTTAATAATCTTGGGATCATTTGTTAAAGGTGCATCAATTCAGGAATAGTTTCTAAATGAACATATGGATGAACCAACAACAACCAATATATATATGCAACCAACAATCAACATCTAGAACCTCGATTCTCTGCTACTCATGATTTTGCAAAGATAAACCTTTCAGCAAAGTATATCAAGAAAATGAAGCAAATTAAATAAGAGATGTAAATATTCAATTTCTTTAAAATTGTATTATATATCTGAATCATGAAAGACCATTTTTTGGTTTCATGTTCCTTTAAGGATTAACCACATAAAATATAGATTTTAATAAATGACATGAATTAATAAAGATGAAAAATAATAAATGACTTTGTTTTATTATGATGTAAAAAAAAAGTCATATTGATAAATCAGCCCCATTGGAGCCATCTGACAAGGTGCCATAGTGCATCACAGTCCTTGGAGGGAGTTGACAAGGGCAAACAAAGGCCAACACAGCCCCATTGGAGCCATCTGACAAGGTGCCATAGTGCATCACAGTCCTTGGAGGGAGTTGACAAGGGCAAACAAAGGCCAACAAAGCCCCATTGGAGCCATCTGACAAGGTGCCATAGTTCATCACAGTTCTTGGAGGGAGTTGACAAGGACAAACAAAGGCCAACACAGCCCCATTGGAGCCATCTGACAAGGTGAAATAGTACATCACAGTCCTAGAAGGGAGTTGACAAGGGAAAACAAAGGCCAACACAGCCCCATTGGAGCCATCTGACAAGGTGCCATAGTGTATCACAGTCCTTGAAGGGAGTTGACAAGGGCAAACAAAGGCCAACACAGCCCCATTGGAGCCATCTGACAAGGTGCCATAGTGCATCACAGTCCTTGGAGGGAGTTGACAAGGGCAAAAAAAGGCCAACACAGCCCCATTGGAGCTATCTGAGAAGGTGCCATAGTGCATCACAGTCCTTGGAGGGAGTTGTCAAGGGCAAACAAAGGCCACTACAGCCCCATTGGAGCCATCTGACAAGGTGAAATAGTGCAACAGGCACAACAATAAAACAACAAAAGGCCAAATGGCAACAAATAGAAACAACCAAATAACAACATGTGGATGGAGGAGTTATTAGTTCTCCCTTGGGCCATCTCTGGATCCTCCACTTATGGGGCATCAGCATCACTCTCATCGTCCTGTGCATTTCCAGTTGCGGCTTCATGCATTGACTCTAACTGCATTATGTGTTCTAGAGTCAAGCGATGAAGCCACAGCTGGACATGCATGGTGTCATGCATCCTTCCCAGCAACTGACTGTTACTCAGCATGGTCTGCTCTATATGTGCTAGAGCCTCTAGCGTTAACCATGCTGACAACACAACCTAAACAACAACAAAAAATACAAATTAATAATAATTACAGAACATAATAAAAAGAGAGCAAAGAGACATTGTAATAATTAAAATACTAAACATTATAATTAAATATGCTATATAGAAGATTTACACATTAAATATTTTCTTCAGAGATAAACCATTAAGATATTAAGACAAATCAAAACACTATTAATTGTGAAAAATATATTTCTTTGGTTTATGACACACTGTGAAAAGGGCAGTGATACCAAATACAAAATATTGGCATATATACATAATAGATATCCAACATCTAGGCCAGTGCTTTCCAAACTGTGTCGGGACACACTAGTGTGTCGGCAGCAGTGTGTAGGTGTATCCCTGCTTCAGCAAAAATTTGTTTTTTAAATTTGATTTGGTTTCTGACTTTCCACCTGCCTGCTACGCATATCACATGGTTGACACATGATTGATACCTAGGGGGACACAGATCATCTTAACCTATTGGCGCAGCTCAGTGGAAACTGAAACTATTCCCATTGGCAGCACATTGGCTCCTGACTGCACGTGTAGTCTCCTTAATCGGCTCGTGACTGCATGTGTTGTCAGTGAGTGGGACAGCAGTGTGTATGCAGCCCGGGCAGTAGTCAATCAGACTCACCGAGCTCTGAGGGCGGCAGCTTAAATGCTGAGCTGAAGTCAGTGGGTTTTTTTTGCAGCTAGCTCCCAGTAGTGCATTGCTGCTCCTGCTCTTGATATATGGATAGGAAGTGGAAGCTTAAAAGTGTTTGATGATGAAATGTGAGTGTCTTTATCTAATATTCCACCAAATATTCAGAAATTGTGTTCATCCCATTAACCTCATAAATCCCATTAAAATAGTAAGTAGCTATTGGTGTTATTAAACGTTTTTCCCATTCTTGCACATACTTACTGTTACTTGTAAATACATTTCATTATTATATAATTTATGTATGTGTCCATATCTCTAAAAGCAAGTTAGTTTAACCTCCTGTTTGCTAGTACAACTGAATTACTGTGTCGTGAAATGATGTAGGTCTAAAAAGTGTGTCACCAACATGAGAAGTTTGGAAAGCTCTGATCTAGGCAATATCATTTAGATATTAGAAAATGTGGATGTTGATTTCCCAAACTGAAGATCAGAAACATTTACATTAATTAAATAAAGAAAAGGTTTATCTAAAACATTTTCAAATCAAATTCAATTTATGTATAATTAGATCAGTATAATGTCCCTTTAAGAAAGTATGTTATAATGTGATTTGTAATGATACTTACATTGGTGGCTGGGAAGGACAATCTGACACCCAGGACAATGAAGGTGGGGGCTGGGGTAAAAGTCTTGATTAGGAGGGATGGGGGGAGGGATGGGGGGAGATGGGGGATTGGGCTGCCACTCCGGGGGAGCCTGCACAGCTGGGGAGTCAGGGGCCTTGGGAGTTGGTGGCTGTGCAGGTGAGGGAGCTGGATGGTTGGCCAAACGGGGAGAGAGGTGAGGGGGGGCAAGGGCTCTTTTTTTGGGAGGGACAGGACAGGAGTAGGAACGGGAAGGGCTGGGAGTGGGTTCTGGCAGGGGAGGGGCAGGAGGGGCTTCTGGCTGGGGAGGGGCTTCTGGCTGGGAGGGGGGCAGGAAGCTGATGCCCAGAAGTGGAAGGTCCATCTTAAATATATAACAAAAATATATATACATATATGATATGAAAATATATTAGTATCTTGAAATAAATCAGGATTCAACATTATTTAAAGTCAGGATTCTTGTTCTCCTAAAATATTTAGACAAAGTCACAATAATGACTGTGTTTTAAGTTATTGATTGATTTGAATCAAATATAATTAATAAGAAGATTTAATTGATCCTTTAAACTCTGAATGATCACTGTTTTTCATGTAACATTTCATAAATACATTACAAATCATATTTTCAAAGTCAACATTATGTGCTAATCTTTATGATTTGATAATATATTTATCTTTTGGATAATATTTCAGTATGCATGTATGCATTTGAGATTGAAATGCAATTGAGTTCTTTTAGACACATGCCCGTGGATTGATTTTTGAAATTTAACAATTGAATAATATGGGAGTGTGTAATTTGATCAAATTTATATGGCCACTCCACCTAGACTTTGAAACCAGGTAAACACTGATTTACATATAAATTTCGGTGATTGACTTTGTAATCTTAAATTGACTAATTTGAAGCTTGATGCTTCAATCAATTACTATTCAGAATATATAAACAGTAGATACTACCGTTCATATTAAATATTAAGAATATAATCTTCTTCATCTGATATTACATTTTTTGAGTATTTTTTGTGAATCTCTCTTTTACATTTGGATTAAATGTATGTCATCCCAATATTAATAGACACATTCCAAAATGCATGCTTTATTTTTGAGGAATATTAATGTTTGATTGAAATGGACAGTCTACACATAAAATTTTATAAAAAAAACATTTACATATCATACATCATGAAATTAAACCAAGGAATTTCAATATGATTATTTTTTATGTATACTTAGAAGTGGTTTAGAAGTTATAAACAATGATGACATAATGATATGGTCTGCATCTAGGCACTCAGATGAATAGCAATGACTGTCTGTACAATCAGAAGATGATTATTGGGGTTTTGCATGGAATATGCATGTGACATCATGATGTCATTAATGACAAAGCATACATAAATTTAATAAAAAATAAAAACATATGTTCATGCTGCATGATATAGAAAGGGGGGCAGTAGTGTATTGAAAAAATAATGAAATAATATATTTTAAAGGGACAAAGCTGTAGACTTTATTTTTCTTCAAGAGTATGATTTGTAAACAATAATACATGCTTGATACATGTTATGTATATATATTGACGTACCATCAATCTCTGTAAAACATAATATGTTGTGTACACGTTAAAATCAAATATTATAACATATGTTACTGGTGCTCAAGGACACACATCAATGTTGCATTAAAGAGATACTGAACCAAAGTTAGGAATTACAACATTTTGATGGAGCATGCAAATGAAATAAGATTTATAATTTTCGATGAGTAATATTTTCATTTTAGTGTCTGTATTTTGAAAAAAATCACAAAAGCTAAGTACAACTAAGAAGCTTTGAGATCTTAATCTTAAAATAATAAAAAGAATATATATATATATATATCATCAGAGGAGTACATTGTATGTTTTATTCAAATAGAATGCTTCATCAGAATCATGATCATAATATTTATGAAAAATACACCTTCAATGACATATGAATGAGTCAATGACTTACCAGAAGCCTGCAAAGGCAGGTCACCATTGGTGCTGGATCCCTCTGTGCTCGTCACAATAACTAGTTCTATTAATGATATTAATAAATATTAGTGAACACAGTTTGGACATCACTAAATCACATTAGTATAAAATATTCTAAAGAATATACTTATAAATTTGAAGATTAGAGCACTAATATTGTCAGTATATGGCTGGGTTATAATACAATATATTTAATAATTATTCTTTAAAATAAAACCCCAATAAAGTGCATATATGAAACAATACAATTAATGTAAATTCCTGAATTCTTTATATTAGTTAAAATGTATAGACACATTGAAATATATTTGTATAAAGCCAGATATAAATCAATACTATACATTTGAATTATTAAAATTTGCTATGCAAAGATCATAAAATGTATCTTATTTATTCACAATTGAATTGTATTAAAATACCATAATGAGACCAAGATATAAGCCACTAACATTCAGACTGGTACAATTTTAATAGTGCTTAGTTAAACAATAGGACAATATACACTCTAATTGAAACACCAGGAGTTATATATATATTCTTAATGTAAACAGCCAGTTTATATGTCAATCTATCTAAGCTGAAACGAATTCTTTAGCAGCAATAAAGTAAATTCTAATATATATATATATATGTGGCTGCAACTATAAATTATTTGGCAAACAAAAGATTAGTTTTAAACTATCCAGGACTGTGAATATGAGTCTAAAATATAAAGTACCTCTTTAAAATTGCTGAACTGCAATTTGTTATGGCTACCAAATACTTTTGATTTAAATATCAAAAATTAGAACAATCATACATCACCAATTTGAGCTAATTTGTAGTTCAATCTTTTCCAAATATTTTCAGATCATCTCATTTGAAAGAAAGTTATTGCATAGATCAATGTAAGTCTCAGCTCCTTGCTTAAATGATTTTGTTCCCAAGTATGGCCACCAGTTATCAATCATCAATGTAAGCAAATCACAAAAAAACTGTTCTCTCTTGCATTCAGCTTTCCTATGTGTCCTATTAGAAAATTAATTTGGCTGCTATACCATTCAAATCCCCTAGGGGGCAGCAGAACACCAGCAAATAGTTTCATTTTAATTGTTTCTATACAGTAAAAACATTTCTTTAAAATTGTTAATTTAAAATGCTATAATTTCTTATATTAATAAGTTACATGTTCAAATACACATGGGTCACACAGTATCATTTTCCCTGATCACTTCAGTATCAAACACAGTATGTTTTTAATAATCATATTAATAAATAATTTATACTGGTAACTATTATCTTAAACTCTATTTAAAAATAGCATTTGGTTATTTCCCTTTATTCATATAAAACCACAGCATATCTCATATTCAGTACACCTCCCATTGGGACAATCACACGTGTAATCGCTATATGCATGGAAAACAAAGAAACAGATTATTAAAATTGGCCATATTAAATTCTTAAAAACATTCTATGTTAAAAAAAATACATAAGTCAAGGCATGTTGAAATCTAGATTCCTAGGTGTTCAGCTTTTCATATCTAATATGTGTCTGAATATATATGTTCATTTGAGTAACTCCTTATATTCATACAAAATAGAGCAGATTAAACATTGTTATATAGTATTTAAATTATGCAGGCTGTAGTTTAAAAATGAATTTAATGGCTACAATGCAAACCATGTGCTTTTGCTTAGCGAGTCTTCCTCCTGTAATTTTCACTAGATTTCTGGAAAACAGAGAAAATGTGTATTGAGCTCAACAGGGGGTCATCTAACAGGTAGTTGGCAAAAGCTACAATTCCTTGAAGATGTTTGCAAATCCAAATATTCTCACAGACAGAGAGACTGTTTTTTTTAGATAAGAAAAAATAATTCTTTATCCAGGCTTCCTTTGAAATGGATATTTGGGACCTTTTGGCTTGTGATCTGTTCTAAGACCTGGAATATACAGATGACTTTGTTCTTTCTGAAATAACTTTGTTCTTTCTGAAATAAGTATGCAGATCATTTCTTTGATGAATGAGAGAAAGGGGTTTTGCCCACACAGTGACCTTTTGGAGTTTTAAAAATAAAATGAATCATTTGGTGTATATAACCATAGAATTATAAAATATATATGTATATTAAATATATATGTATATTATTTAATAATAAGCACAGATACCTTGACATAAATCCCTTTCCAAGTTTAAATAGATGTAGGACACATGTATTTAATTTGGCTTAAGGTCAATGGTATTTGACGAGTGTGTTGACGGTATCCATCATAGACAGTCTTCTATGAGGAGAGTCCGTTATTTTTGAGCCCTTATCCTCATCAGCTAGGCATCTTTAAACTACAATATTTCTTTAGTGCATTTGGGGATCTGACACTTTATTCTCCCTCTATGACTTGTAGTTGGGATCTAGGATGTCACGCTCGCAACTGATTAATATGGACCCATTTATCTATGAAACTATCATTTTTGGGTATCCTAATTTTATAGGCAACTGGAGATATTTTGTCAATGATGACAAAAGGACCCTTCCATGATGGAAGAAATTTCTTCTCCTTAACCTGATCTCTTCCAAAGTTCTATAGATAAACTTTATCATTTATTCCTTTTTGGACGTTTTGAGATCATAATAGGTTTTAGTGGCAATTGCTGCCTTTTCTAAGTTTATTTAAGCAAATGCAAAGGAATATTTCAGGTGCTTTCTTAAGTTCTCCACATTTTGATGTGTATTGGCAGCGTTTATCAAGTTTTGCTCTGATGTACGGTACAGTAGATATTGAGGTAGAACCATTCTTCTACCAGTCCTCAGTTCAAAAGGTGACATTTTGGTAGCACTACTTGGAGTTGCTCTTAACCCTTTAAGGACACAGCTTTCAGTTTGCTCAGTTGTTTTATGATGGAAAAATTCAGTCATATGTCCTTAAGAGGTTAATGCCATTAGGACTAGAGGTAGTTTTACATCCCAGTCTTTACCCGTTTCACTCACAAACTTTTTGAGGATTTTCACAATGGACTGGTTGTAACGCTCTACACCACCCCTTGAGGCAGCTCTATATGCAATATGGAGCTTTCTTTTAACCCCTAGTATTTTCCCCATTTTGGTCATCACTTCACTAGTGAAGTGGGTTCCCCGATCTGATTCAATTCTTTGGGGCAAACCAAATCTGGAAAACACGTGGTTGATGAGCAAAGCTGCGCATGTTTCATCACTATTGTTAGGTGCACTGATGCACTCTACCCATTTAGTGAATAGGCATGTCACTGTCAACATGTATTTGTTACCTCTTGATGACCTGGTTACTGGACCAATAAAATCAATTTGTATACCTGACCATGGCATTACCATCCCTCTTTTCTGCAATGGTGCTCTATAGGTTGGTGCAGTGGTTTGGAACTGTGGACAGATTAAACAACCTTGACAGTAAGTTTGAACATCTTTTAACATGTGTGGCCAGAAGTTGTAATCACGCAATATTTCATACGTTAATTTGGCGTCACGATGGCCAGATGTGGGAGCATCATGGGCATGTTGAAGCATTAGAACTCTGAACTTGGTGGGTACTACCCATTGCTGGATGCCAGTTTTGAGGTTCTAATTAACAAACCATCCTGTAACTTGAATTGTGATTTGGACTTCATCAAGATTCTAAGATCTTCCTTGCCAATACAATAATCTTTTGAGATGGGGTTGTTTTCAGGATCTTCTATGTGTATATAATTGGGTCTTCTTTTTGACTAGTAATCAGGTCCTCACTAGGAGAATCCTGACTCCATTGTGCCAGGTTAGGCTCACTCTGTTGTTTAGCCTGGTTTCTGGTAATGACTTCTACCTGAATTGCACCCATTAAGTGGTCAATATTAAGGAGTTCTCCAGTTATGGCTCCTTGTTTGGCTAATGAATCCGCAAGATCATTGCCTTCCTTATCAGGACCTAGAACCCTGGAATGACCCTTGGTCTTGTTCCAGTGTATGGTTAAATCATTGGATACCACTAGATTATAAATCTCGCAGAACAACTTGCCATGCTTTACTGGTTTGTTGTTGCTTTTCTGCATGCCATTTCTTTTCGAAGTTGGCAGGTATTCAACAAAACTGTCACGCACATAATTTGAGCCAGTAATGATTACAAATTCATGAATACCATGTTCAATAGCCATTTCAATGGTTTTTAGAACAGCAGTGAATTCTGCAACTTGACTGGATCTTGGTCCAATGCTGAAACCTACAGAAATATTTGGGAATCCATTTGCCCAAGTTATACCAATGCCAGCGACTAGTCTGCGCTCATTATCAATAGTGGCATGGTAAGAACAACCATCAACATATTCCCAAGGTAATGTTTGACACTGGTCCTTATTATACATTTTATATGGGGAAAACAATTGTTCCTCCAGGAAATCATCTTTTGATAATTCTTCCCCAGGATCCTTAGCAGTACAGTCGTGGAGCTCAGCAAGTCCTTGTGTGATTGGATTCTTTTTATTTTGCTTATAGCGAATTTCTAAAGGCCAGCCTTGTAAGGAAAGAGTCCCCGCTGTTATGCGGCTATTTGACAAATTCCCATCCCTTATTCTCTCACACTGCAAATATAGCAAAGGCTGGTGGGCTGTTTCTACAATAATTTTCTTGCCCTGTATATAGCTGCTGAAAGTTTGTAGAGCCCATACATTAGATCAGAGGGCTTTTTCGCAATTGCTAAATTTTATTTCTATTGGGGATAGAGTTTTGCTTGCATAAGCAATGACTTTGCTTAATTTATCATGCTTTTGGTATAAGGCAGCACTCATACTTATATCTGTGTAACCCATTTCTAAGTAGAAAGGTTTACCGCCTTCAGGGTAGGCTAAGCAAGGTGCTTGAGTGAGTTTTCTTTTCAGCTCTTTGATGGCTGTCTCTTGAGTCTCACTCCAGTGCCATTTTACATCCTTCTTTAGAAGAAGTAGTAGTGGTTTAGCTAATTCTGCATAATTATCAATGCATTTGCGAGAATAATTTGTCATACACAGGAATGATCTCAATTCCTTTAAGATAGTTGGGTTTTTAGAATTTACTATAGCTTCCACCTTTTTCTTCTGAGGATTTAGCCCTTCAGAAGTAACTTCATGTCCCAAGAAATTTACACGAGTGCGGCACCATTAAGCTTTTTTTAGGGATAATTTGACACCTGCCCTTTTAAGTTGGCTGAGGACATGTTGAAGTTCTGCGATGTGTTTTTCAAAGTCTGTGCTTTTGATTAAAACATCATCAACATAAGATAAGGTCCCCCTTTCCAGTGCATCAGACATAGCCTTATGCATGAATACAGCAAATTCATGTCCAGAATTTATGTATCCAAAGGGAAGCCTTTGGAATGCATACTGGACCTTTTGGAATGAGAATGCCAGCTTATACTGGTCCTCTTCATGTACCTTTATGCACAATCAATGGCAGTGAATATTTTGAATCCCTGCATCTGCGCTAGGCACTGGTCAATATATGGCGCTGGCCAGCCAGACATGTACACTCGTTTGTTTAGCTGTCTTAAGTCTGCACACAAACGCCATTGTCCATTGGGCTTGAGAACACCTAGAATAGGATTGTTATAAGAACTATGCACCTGTCTGATAATACCTCTTTTTTCCATACCTTTCTTTTCTTCCTTATTATTTCTGCAAGAGAATCATATGAGGCTAAAGGAAGTCTGTATTGTTTAACAAAGACAGGTGGTGCATTGGGATCTGTTTGGATTCTTGCAATGTGCAAGTCTGTAGTCCCACAGTCATAAGAATCCCTAGCAAAAATATCCTTGTACTCCATCAGGAGTTCTTGTAGCTGTCGGCGTTCATCATCACTGGAACAGCCATTAGCTAAGGATATTTGCTCTTTGACTATTTGCTGAAATCCTGGAAATATTTCAGGCTGTCCTTTCATAGGCTTCTTCCAATCTAGAGGTGAGATCCCCTTGATTATAATTTACATTGCCCCCATGACTCTGGGAATTGGGTTTGATCGGCTGATCAAACACCAGGGAGGCTTCTTCAATTTTACAGATGCCTTCCTCTGAGCTGAAGGGATAAATAGACTGAATTGTGAATATACCCTCTGGCATAGATGCAAAGGTTTTGTTCTATTAATTGTTCTTCAGTTAAATATCATTCATGTATTAGCCCAATTACATTATTCTGGAATCCAAATGTGTAATAACTTGATTCCAGTGCATATCCTATGGTAGTTCCCTTGGATAAGGTTATATCCTGTGGGGTCATGTTATGCACAATAACATATTGGAATAGTTCCAATATTTATTATAGGAGTATGGGTCATTGTGATACCCAGATTTTGTATTCTATGGGAGAGGCAAATTAGTGTTTCAGAAGTTTTTAATTCCTGACCTCTCTTTACCAGTAAGGGTAAGAGGAATCTATCAGCCCCGGCAGGGATTATAATATCGTTAGACACCTGCATATTCACAGCATATGGCATTTGCTGGTTTGATTTCAGGGCTGCGTTTTTATCCTGAAATATTTCAGGGTCCCCCTTTAACCTGCTCCAGAAGCAAGAGTTAATCAAATCTATTTGTATGGCATATCTATGTAAGAGATCATTGCCAACGTATATTTGATTATGGGGAGTATTTAAAACTAAAAACAGGTGCTTCGCTGATTTATTACCTAAAGATATAGATAATAAGCACTTAACTGTGATGTTATAGCTTTCAAACCTGTCATCCAGGCTGTGGACACAGTGGTCTTGGGGAGAAAGATATTTAATCACTTTAGGTTCAGCTATTTGCGCTAATAAGCCTGCGCTTATATAGCTAGCTTCCTGTTTTAAGTTCAATTTAGCATATTTGGTTTTCCCAAGGTCATGCACTTGTATAGGGATAAATAGATCCTCTTTAACTCTCTCAATTCCTGCGAGGTATTGAGCGTGGCCCCCCTTAGGGATTTTATAATCCCCCTTGTGGAGAGATATGGTTAATACATCGCCGTCTAAGGAAATATTTGCTATCTTTCCAGGCGAAATTTTAAAAGTATTACCATCAGAGTCTGATCATCTATTTGTAGGATAGTGATTTCAGGTATAGAGCTATTCCTGAAATGAATCTCCACAGCATCTGGCTTCTCTTCCACCACGTGACAGTTATGTTGTGTGTGCGATATGCCGGATCGCTCATAATTAATTGGCCATTTTACTTGTGACCAAATTACATTATTTATGCAATCAATTATGATGCTTAATCGCTTCAGGAGATCACTACCAATAATTAAACGATCAGTTGGCAGATCCACTATAATGACAGGGTGTCTTATGACCCTGTTCCCCATTTTAAATTTTAACCATGCCGTACCGTAAACTTTTAGAGAGTTACCCCCAACACCTATTAGTGAACCATCAAATTCTTTTATTTTAGGTTTGTGGGGTGTTAGCTAATTTAGCTGTGTGTAGTACCCGTGGGATAGAATAGTTGCCTGAGACCCAGTATCAATTAATCCCATGATAGGGTTGGAGACTGAATCCTGCAGTTCAGCTAATACATAATATCTCCCTGCAGTTTCTACCATTTCACACATAAAACTGGCATGGTTACACAATTGTGGGCTTCGCCGCATGTTACCTGAATCCGCCATGTTACCTGATGCAGAAGAGATTTCACTCTTACCGGTCCCTTCTATGACAGGGTCGACTGGGTTCTTGTGTACTGCATCTGTGGAAATAAGGTTAAGAGAATGCTGCAAAGGAAGAGATTTGTTAAATTTTCCCGGCTGAGGTTGCTTGTCATCACAGCTAAATAATCCGTTTCCGGGCTGTGGGGAGAGAACATGATTAGTACCATTTTTGACATTTATCATTTTATTTTGTATATTTCTCCGCCCTCTTTCAGGTGATACTGCATTATTTATGACTGTGCCTGTGGCCCACTGCTGGCCACTGGCTGTACCCCTAAAAAAGGATTGTTAAGTTGCTGAGCTGTAAACGCTTGACTCATATTAGCGAATTGTTCGCTCAACCAAATTACCTCTACCCCTGGGCCTATCTCTTGATACCCCATAGTAGTGATTCCTGGACCATGGGGTCCCCTCGGAATCAGGGCCGCTGTTTCTATCCTGGCGTGGTTGCCCCTGGGGTTCAACTTATTCAGCATTAGTATTTTGGGGAGCACTATTTACTTGAGGTGTCTGGTTACCCTTAGAGTATTTTCGCCACTTTTTGTATCTACCTTTATGGGGATACCTATTATCTTGTGGGTATTCTCTTTGGGAGTAATTATTTACCTGGGTATGCCCCCCATTTTGGGTATAGTCTCTCTGCGCCTCAGCCCATGTTAGGGGAGGGGCAGAGTTAAAACTTTGTGGGGATGGCCTGTTTCCTAGGGCCACCTCTGCATAGGTTTTCTTTTTAGACTCCAAATTGAGGGGACTAGGTGACACCCTAGTTTCTGCCACAATTTTGGGTTGGGCTTTGATTCCTTTTTAAACCCCTGTTCACCGGACTGCTGAATAGAGTATCACTTTGTACTCTCTTTGATCAGCCATTCCAGTGAGCAGTTCTCATCAAAATCTCTAGCTAAATTAATTTTGATGGGTGCAGGCAGTGCTTCAAAAAATAAATTCACAAATTCTGAGCATTCAAATATGGGGTTATCTTCAGCCATACTGTATGCATTTTTCATTACAGAAAGGAATTCTATAGGGCTTTGATTTGCACTACATTTTAACCAATATACAGCTATTTTCGCTGCAGTTTTAGTGCAATGTTGCCCAAATTCTTTTCTGCACTGTTGTTTTGTCTCATTCCAGGAATGAATATTCATATCCTTTAGTGAAGCAAAGAATTTGTGATATTTACCTTCAAATACCCATGGCAGAAATTCAATTTTTGACTGCTCACTTGTAACATTCATTATAGAAAAAGCATTTTCAAAGGTCTCTAAGTGGTCAATTATAGAGTTGGTTCCCTTGTTGGAGAACTTAGGTACTGCATCCTTTAAGAAGGTAATTATTTTAGGGGTGTCATATACCTTATTAGATGTATTTCGGAATTTCTTAGGAGTTTTATTTTTGGGGTTGGAGTGTCTCTTATTTGCCCTTTTATAATGGGGAGACCCCCTACGTACATTAGTACTACGTGGGCTATTTGGGTAGTTAGCTCTGCCCTCTCACTCACTATTAGAGCTTCCCTCCCCCTCTTCAGCTGAGTTATAGCAGCTCCCTGAATTTATATCATGAGGTGACTGTCTATTTGGGAAATTTACTTCTGACCCAATAGGGGTTCTTTGTCTAAATTCTTCCCTAAATTTCTGCATTTCATTCCTGATGCATTCTCTAAGAGAGTTAAAATTATCTGCATTATTCTCACTGCTAATAAACTAAATTACAAAAAACAAACAAACACTAAATTACAAAAAATAAAAAAAGATTACAAGAATTTTAAACTAATTACACCTACTCTAAGCCCCCTAAAAAAATAACAAAGCCCCCCAAAATAAAAAAATGCCCTACCCTATTCTAAAATAAAAATTGTAAAGCTCTTTTACCTTACCAGCCCTTAAAAGGGCCTTTTGCAGGGCATGCCCCAAAGAATTCTTCTCTTTTGCCTGTAAAAAAAACCATACAATACCCCCCCCCAACATTACAACCCACCACCCACATACCCCTAATCTAACCCAAACCCCCCTTAAATAAACCTAACACTAAGCCCCTGAAGATCTCCCTACCTTGTCTTCACCACGCCGGGTATCACCGATCCATCCAGAAGAGGGTCCAAAGTCTTCATCCTATCCGGGCAGAAGAGGAGATCCGGACTGGCAAACATCTTCATCCAGGCGGCATCTTCTATCTTTTTCCATCCGGCGCGGAGCGGGACCATTTTCAAGCAGCCGACGCGGAGCCATCCTTCTTCACCGACGGACTAACGACGAATGAAGGTTCCTTTAAGGGACGTCATCCAATATGGCGTCCCTCGAATTCCGAATGGCTGATAGGATTCTATCAGCCAATCGGAATTAAGGTAAGAAAAATCTGATTGGCTGATTGAATCAGCCAATAAGATTCAAGTTCAATCCGATTGGCTGATTGGATCAGCCAATCAGATTGAGCTCGCATTCTATTGGCTCAGTGAGAGATTTATGTATCTTGGGCAGATGGTGGAAGATGGGCACTACTGGATTATCCACAACTAAGAACTCAAAGGTTCTATGATCAAGGTGCCCATCCTCCAAACCATCGTCCAAGATATCCACAAGATCACTGCGAAAGGCACTAGTAGGGTCAGTATATAAAGGGGTATAATCCTCCGTATTGCCTAATTGGCGTAATGCTTCATTAATATACTCTATCCTATTCATTAAAAGCAATGACTCGCCTTTATCTGCAGAACGAAACACTATGTCATTCATTTGTTTAAGTTCTTTAAGTGCAGCTCTCTCTGAGTAAGTCAAATTTAGTTTATCATTTCTTACAGTACTTTAAGTTTCTGAGATTTTTTTCAGCATGAAATTTGCATCATTAACACACCCTTGTTTTTAGACCAATCAGGGTTAACTCTTTTGCTTTTTAAAGTGTACAGGTGTATGGTATGACAGCTATGATTACGGCCTAAGGGCCGAAAACATGTTAGCAGATACTGTATTTTTTTGATGCTGTGTTATGTGCCCCTTGGATTACATTGTTTTTAACATTATTGTTCAATAAAGACTTATTTTTATGGAGGATCATCTACTGCAACCTTTTTGCATTTGCCTATATATATATTAATATATATTTATGTTATAGTAGTCAGTATCATTAAAGTATATTTTTACATAACAGGCATGCAGTTATGTATATGCAAATATTTAATCATGTATTCTAAATAACAATGCATCATTTTAAAGGTTATGACGGTATTGTAGATATCTTAAACGGGATTTAATGGTTGCCTAATATTTTTTGAAACATAATCATATATTTTCAAATATGTTTGAAATAATAGCAAGCAACTTTTAAGATATCTCCAATACTTTAAATAATCTATATTGTACATGACAATGCATATTTTGTCAATTTGATAAGGTAAATGCTTTTCTGGCCTAGGTGGGCTCCTGGAACACAGCACTGGACTTGAATTGAGCCCCGGTCCACCGCTACTTAAGAGGAATGGGGGACCGGATTTGAATGGTCCCCATTCTCCCAGAAGGTAGCACCCCAAACAAGTGGTATCCCTAGGTGCCTCATCAAATTGCTGACAACATACGAAAAGACCAACTTCATCCCTTGCACCCTACTTGATCAACACCCCTTTTAAGAACCAGCAGTCCGGGCTCAATTCCAGTCCAGCACTGAGTTCCAGGAGCCTGTCTAGGTCGGAGAGGTTTTGTCGGTCCTCCAGCAGTCAGCCGCCGGTGTTTTAGTGCTTCTCTGTGACATATTAGTTAAACATTGATGGTAATATTAGCGACATAGATTCATAGTTATATTAAGCAGGTTTATTATTTATAGTATAGTTTAATATAGTGAGTTATTTTTTGACAGTATGCAGTTTGCTGGGCATTCTAGGGGGTGTAGGTTAGACATTACGTCAGTGTAGGCGGTATTAGGAACTTAGCTAGGCATTACAGGGGTGTATAGGTTAGGCAAGACGTAGGTGTAGGCGGTCGGCGAGAGTTAGCTGGGCGGTGCAGGGGGAGTGTAGGTGAGCTCCTCTGACAAGGGCGTAGGTGGTCGGTGGGAGGTAAAGATGCGGACCAGGAAGAGTGTAGCTTAGGCATGATGTAGTTATAGTCATTCAGGGGGAGTTAGCAAGATGTGCTAGTGGGAGTAGCCTGCACTTTACTTTGCTTCGGACACATCAACACAAGCAGCGAAGTGCAGGTTGCGAGAAGGGTAGCAGCCATGTTTGTCTCATTAGCTATCAGCTGCAGAGACTACATCGCCTGAGCTAGTTTTTTTTTAATAATTTGTTTATTGAGACATAATTGAAAAGAAATTAATACAAACAAAATTAGTTTTAGAAGGAATTTGTTACATTGCTTACCCAGTTCAGCATATTTATAGTCAAATGTTAAAACAATATTTCCTTAGACTGCATTTATCATAATATTCAAGTCATTTCCATAATACTTTCTTTAAATTAAATACGTCTATTTTTTTTACAAATTGTATTCATATATAAGAAAAAATTTAGTCATCATCTTTACCAATCGCCTCAGAAAAAAAATAAAACGAGAAAAACAACAAAAAAACATTTAGTTTAGTACAGTCCAAATTTCATATTTATCCAGATAGCTTATTTTCTATCATTTATTGAAATGTAATTTAAGGTGATAAACCTCTCAGGGGTCACAGAGGGAAGAAAGAGAAAAAAAAATAAAAAAATTGTATACATAAAGCAAATAAATCTACAAATGCCCACAGATGCGTATATATACGTTTATATATATATATATATATATATACAAACGTTTACGCATATACATACACATATATACACATATGCACATACATATTCTACCTAAATTTCAAAATTTAGGTGACTAGACCCATTCTCCTCTTAATTTGCTTTCCATTATGTATTGAGTTGATTCAAATTTACTAATCAGAGTTTCTTGTTCAGCTTGTTCCAGCTGTAGAATCCAACATTTCCATTTTTCAAAAAATTGCTTCACAAGCTATTGAGCTAGTTAGTGTAGGTGTAAATAAACTTAGATCCCCACAACAATATTTGAAGTGTGCTTACACTGAAACAAATTTCTGTACAGGTAGCCCTCAGTTTGCACCGGGGTTAGGTTCCATACGGAATGGTTGTAAATCGAAACCGTTGTAAACTGAAAACCAGTTTATAATGTAAGTCAATGGGAAGTGAGGGAGATAGGTTCCAGGCCCCTCTCAAAATTGTCATAAGTAACACCTAATACATTATTTTTAAAGCTTTGAAATGAAGACTTTAAATGTTAAACAGCATTATAAACCTAATAAAATAATCACACAACACAGAATATATAATTAAACTAAGTTAAATGAACAAAAACATTTGCTAAACAGCATTATAAACCTAATAAAATAATCACACAACACAGACTTCTCTTGCATTTTTCTGCAAACAGTTCTTTCTATGCATTCCAATCTGGACTGATTTATAGACAGGAAGATCTTGTTCCTTTGAAATCTGCTCGATAGCTCAGGTCTGGTTAAACTGATTAATTTCAGCTTGCTTGGCTTTGCTGCAACACAAGCAGGCAGCTACACCTACTAGCTATTTTAATAAATGCACTGCTTCTCAATGCTTTTCAATAGCAGTCACATGACTGGAAAAAAGGTTGTTATTCTGAAACGGTGTAAATTGAACAGTTGTAAAACGAGGGTCACCTGTATTTTGCTGCAGAGGGGGGGCCCTTTTTGAAGTGTAGGCAGACTTTAAATAGGAGCCCCCTCCGCATCAAAATGCAGATGAATGGCGATGTTGGCAGTGGCGTCATGCTCCCATTGACTTCTATGGGAGAGATATCAATGCTTGCCGGCATTGCTCAGACAGGCCTCTAGCCTTTGAATATTTTGAGAGACTTTCGAACTGCAATGCAGGTGAAGCACTTTTCCGACAGTCTGTTGATGCTTTGAATATATCGGGGCCTTATTCTGAACTACTACTTATTTAAAGTTATGTTTATTTCCTCTCCAACTGTACCTTGTGACAGCCATCAGCCAATCACAAATGCATAAACATATATCCTGTGCATTCTTGCACATGCTCAGTAGGAGCTAGTCACTCAAAAAGTCTAAATATAAAAATAATGTGCACGTTTTGTTAATGGAAGTAGATTGGAAAATATTTTAACACTGCATGTTCTATCTGAACCAGTTCAACTTAGGAAAGCGCTCAAACTGTAACTGTGTCCGTTCACACTCACGTGACACTCTTCACGCTCTTCACGTAGTTAACACACCCTAGACGTCTGATGACGTATCCTCTTTCACTCACAATGCTCCGGTGCAAGGGAAGCTGAGCGCTCCATCAACGCTCAGATAACAAACACAAAAGCAAATACTTCCGGCGCACCCGGCAGCAGTGAGACTTAATCACAAAAAACACTCAGCAAAATAATAATAGTAAGTAGATCAATTTGACCAGTCTTTATTTTTTCTACCTTGCTGCCTGTCTATAGCTGCTTTTCAATCCTACCTGTTGGATATCGTTGAGCCATATTATATATGAGAAGTATTTTCCAAATAAACAGGTATTAATATCTACTTACTATTATTATTTTGCTGAGTGTTTTTTGTGATTAAGTCTCACTGCTGCCGGGTGCGCCGGAAGTATTTGCTTTTATGTTCTATCTGAATCATGAAAGTTTCATTTTGACTTGAGTGTCGCTTTAATGTGTCTATATGGTGCTTATTTTGGCCGATTACATGTTTTCAAGACCTATGAGCATTGTCTAAACATTGTCTAAACTTGAATTTTATTTATGCGTAATACATAAATAATTGTAAGTACATGCTTGTGCTCACATGACTCTTTAATAAATTATATATATATATATATATATATATTTATATATATATACACACACTATATTTATTATGTAGGTAAATCATTTAAATATTGTCAAAACTTAGCTCCGGTTTTTTGTCCCACCAACCTTGAAAATCACCAGCCACCACTGGTTAAATATTGCAACCTAAGAATGATAACGGACTGTAATGGGAGATGATGTGACTAAAGGTTGCCCATAGACTCCCCCACTCAGTTGCAAGTATAAAGATAAATAGTATATTTTCACCACGTGAATATCTGTTTTTCCCAAAATAATAATACAAAAAAAATACTTTTTTCTCAAATGCAAAAAAAGGAAAAAAACAAAAACCCAACAAACAAAAACAAACTTTATTTCTTAGAATTTTAAAACATGTTTATTAGTAAACCTAATTCTAAACCAGTTCATGTTACTCTAGAAGTTTTATGACAAGCTAGATAAGCTTTTCTGTAGAGACCCCAGTCTCCCTGTAGGGTTGTGATAGGAAGTAATGGACAATGCAGGTTAAAAAATAAAATAAAAAGTTAAAATTCATTTAAAATGATGAATTACACATATTGCAAAGATATCTGTTAAGTATAACCCACTACTTGGTGCCTTTTTATTACAACAATGAAACAGACTCTTTCATGTCCGTTTAATAGGCTTCTAGTACACAAAACTACACAAAAGAGAGTACAGCATGCCAACTGCTTCTGATCTCAAGAATGTGATGTGTTTGTTTGGATTTCAGCCAACTATTTCTCTATTTTTAGTGACTTTCAGTTTCACATTGAGTCAGATATTCTTCACAATGACTCGTTTATGGGAAATCATATGGAAAACAACGGAAGAGCAGAATGATGATCCTAATATTGTTTTTAACTGTTAAGAAGAAATTTACATTGTTATCATGGTTATTTTGTTTTTCAGATCTTTAGCAGACAATGAGCTACATCTTGTCTGTCATTAAAATAGAGCCACTAAGGAAACAATAAATTTAAAGCATTTTTAAAGAATCAGTCCAGTCAAAATTAATATTTTATGATTCAGATAGGGCATGCAATTTTAAACAACTTTCCAATTCATTTTTATCATCAAATTTACATTGTTTTCTCGGTATTTTTTGTTGAAAGCTAAACCTAGCTAGGCTCACATGTTAATTTCTAAAACCTTGAAGGCCGCCCCTTTTTCAATGTATTTGGCAGTTTTTCACAGCTAGAGGCAGTAAGTTAATTTGTGTCATACAGATAACATTGTGACCACGCTCGTGGATTTACAAGTGAGAGGGCACTGATTGGCTAAATGTAAGTCTGTCAAAAGAACTGAAATAAAGGGGCAGTCAGAAGATGCTTAGATACAAGGTAATCATAGAGGCAAAAAGTATATTAATATAACAGTGTTGGTTATGCAAAACAGGGGAATGGGTAATAAAGAGATTATCTTTTTAAACAATAACAGTTCTGCAGTAGACAGCTTTGTTTTAGTGTCATTATGTTTTTGTGGGAGCATGCACTGTGCCTATCTCTAATTAATAGTGGCTCCATACACCTGCTCACAATGATCAGCTACTAATGAGATTCAGATACCAGCAGTAATAATATCTGTAAACCTAAAACTATGACCTCACTCAAATGTGAATTATAAGAGATGACACAGGAGCAAAATATGTATATGGGTTATAGAGTTAAAGGGACAGTGTATTCCAATTGTTTCTCCCCTTTAATGTATTCCCAATAATCAATATTACCAGCTGGAGTGTGAGGGATTATTTAAAGGTTGTACTTTTTTTAATTTTTTTTTTGAAATAACTGTTTTTCTTTTGTCTACACTTCAAAAATCAGAAGAAATTAACCTCCAAGTGGGGGAGGAGGGGGAGAGCCAAGCCCATTTGAAAGGGTGTTCCTGCATCAGCTTTAAACACAATGAACTCTTATCTGCTGTTTGCCTGAGTTTACTGTTCCTTTAAGTCAGTAGTGTTTCGGTTACTGATTTAAAAGTCTTTACATTCTTGTTTTTGCGTTGCTATCTTAAAAAGGCTTTTGTTAAGTCTCTCAGTATTTATTCTTACCTTTTTGTTTCTCTGCATAGATCACTGTTTTAGTACTGCAGCATTTTTTTCTTGGCCTCATTTTACACCCAGGCACGTTTTTAATCACCTGCCTTTAATTAGCTAGCGAGCATTTAGGAGACACACCCTGATTGAGTTTCTACTTTTTTGTACTTAACAAAAAAAAGTGGGTTTTTTGAGTATGAAGCCTTTTTAGTGTTTGAGTTTTAAAAACATGTTATGTTCCTTTTTTTTCTCCTCTCCCCTCCTCCCTCTCTTCTCTTTCATGTTTCATATTTTTTTCATTATTGGCCACTTTGTTTTTACAAGTTACAAATTTATAATATGCCAATGAGGTTTGTATCTTGGAATGTAGGAGGCTTTACGTCTCCAATAAAACAAAAAACTGTACTCAAACACTTAGCAAAGTTAAAAGCAGATGTAGCACTAATTCAAGAGACATATGTAAATACGAATCTGAAAAGATAAAATGGGGATGGGTTAAAGAAATAATTTACACCTCATGTACTAAGAGAAAGAAGGGAGTCATGATACTATTGAAAAAATCACTGGAGTATGAGTTGGGTAATTATGATATAGATAAAAATAAAAGATATGTAATAGTTAAAATAAAGATACAAAAGATTAACTATGTTTTATGCAATATTTATGGCCTTAACAATAAGGCAAATGTAAGAAAAGGAAACCCAGAATATGGTAGGCAGTCAATAATGTATTAACAACAAAAAGGTATCAAATAAAGTGCAAGGTGCTAAATAGAAACTACCAAGTTCCTTGGTGTATCACTCATTCACTCGCTCCAGCGTGGACAATGGAGATCTCACTCACCCAATCCAATGGAGAAGGCGGGTATCACCATTCGCGGCTGTAAGTTCTATCCGGACGCCTCTAAGGGGGCACGGCCCAATCCCGGCCAATGGAACACACTCTGGAACGAGGCAGAGATCCCTTGCTCCGCCTCAACTTATTCCAGACACTTGTTCCTCCGATAGAAAACAGTGTCCCTCCGCCAGTGACGTAGCGAAAAACAGTTCCTGCTTACAATAGGGAAATGCCAAATGTAGAACAGCACACAATGCACTCCTTATTGAGGTATATAAGCTCGTAATGCACAGCCGGAAACAGCCAAACTCCGGACAATAAACAGCAGCAGAAAGAGAAAGTGGAGGCTGTTTCCTTAAAAATAATTCCTTTATTTATTCAGTTTAAAACCGGCAAACACAGCAAGGTTAGGATATGGTGTAGAAGGCGCAGCACAGTCTGGCTTACGCATTTCGGATGAAATCCGTAGTCATAGCCTACTGTGCTGCGCTCCACACCTGTTTAAAACTAGTTAAAACAAATGTGATTGGCGCACACATAAAAACAACGCCTTCAAATTTTAACCAATACCAACAGTGTATAAAATTAACCCACTGGTGTCAGGACCGCACCTTGTAATACATAACCTTAGCTCATACAAACGTAATATACACACTGCAATGATTATGTGCAAAACCAATATTGTAGTATACTATTGTAAACAAAATATCAAATACTAAGGATTAGTAAATAATATTAATTTTGTTGGAAATTCTATTGCCCAAATCATGCGCATAGGGGACTCTATTAGTGAATCCTCAATATGAAAGAATCAAATCATTCTTCCTATCCTATCTAATGCACTGATGGGCAACAGAATTCAAATTGTACCCATAGTAAAGAATACCACAATAAATGGATATCATATGACAAAATAAATGAATGTATTTAACAAATTAATAAACATGCAATAAGTAATTAATTCTTGTGGGGAGTAACCTATCAGATACTAGGTGAAATAAAGATATCTTAGCAAAATGACATCATACTGACATCAGGTAGAAAACGACAAGCTAACAAATGGTGCCTCCCCATAGAGTAATATAATGTGATGTGATACAGGTTAAGCACACCTGACCACCCGATGAGTCCTACATTATAATAAACAAGGAGATCTGTTTGTAAATGTATTGAAAGATACCATACTACTCATTCCCACAGGTTCATTACATCATATCTTGAATTTAAACCTTCAGGCACCCGATTGTCCAAGGTGAAAATCCAAAAGGCTTCGCGTCTAGCAAGCAATTGGTCCAAATTGCCCCCCCTAGCAGGTCTAGAAACTTTCTCAATCGCACACCATGTAAATCCTTTGAGGTTATTATCATGGTAGACTCCAAAGTGTTGTACTATTGGAGTCGTGGATCTCTTAGTGGAGAAAGAGGAGAGATGTTCCCTAATCCTAGAGTTCAAGTCTCTAGAGGTGAGTCCCACATATTGAATCTGGCACAATGTGCATTCAATCATATAGACTACCGATTCTGTTTTACAATCAGGCAACAATGAACTATCTGTTAGTTGATTGTCCGAAAATACCGTTGTTCCACCATTTACCTAAGACACACAAATCCCTGGAAAATGTCCAGGGACGGCCAATAGTGAGTGGTGTGGAGTCCCTTCTGGGTAATCTGTCAGAGTGGTTGGACTCGATCCTCCAACCCCTTGTTGTCACTCTCCATTCTTACATTAGGGATACTAAACATATCCTTAATGTTATGGATAATATAAGATGGACACCACAATCTATCTGGCTCACGGTGGACGCAGTGTCGCTCTATTCTAGTATCCCACACTCTAAAGGGATAGAGGCTATTGCCTTTTTTCTGGAACACAATACTGATTACTCTGATGATTTCATTAAGTACATTTTGAAGGCTACACTTTTTCTTTTGTCGCATAATTTTTTTAAATTTGAGGATGTTTTCTATCTCCAGAGATGTGGTACCGCCATGGGGGCCAAATTTGCTCCCTCCTTTGCAAATCTTTTTTTAGGCTGGTGGGAGTTTTACCACATCTTTGGGGATAGAAACCCCTACAGGAAATGTATCTCCTTTTATAGGAGATACATAGATGATCTTCTTTTCATCTGGTCGGGTAATCAGTCTGACATTCAGGGATTCATTGACTATCTGAATTATAATGACATTGGACTTAGCTTCACTTTTGAAGCGAGTCAGAGTTCAATTAACTATTTGGATATTACATTGGAGGGTAGCTCCGATGGCAAAATACTTTCCAGAATTTTCAGGAAATCCATTTCAGGGAATTCCTTACTCTTAGGAACAAGCTGTCATCCAAGACATGTTCCCTTTGCTATAGCAAAAGGTGAATATACACGAATCAAAAGGAACTGTACCTCCAATGAGGATTTTTGTAAGGAGGCAGAAAGATTGGAGATGAGATTAAAAGAAAGAAAGTATCCCAAAAAAGTGATCAAAAGGGCAAAAGAATCTGTACAAGTAATACCGAGAGAGAGTTTACTAAAAACTAAGAATAAGCACAGTACAACCAAACAGGGAATTACTTTTGTTACAACACACAGTACCCAATATCCACAGGTATGTGAGATTATTAGGAAACATTTTCCAATATTGAAGGCTGAGGACAAATTGGTTGATACAGTCCGACAAGGACTTAGATGTGCCTATAGGAAAAGCCCCACTTTGGGCTCTATTCTCTCGCCAACCTTGTTAAAAACAGATAAAGATGAAAAGGGATCATGGCTGATACATACTGGGATGTATAGATGCGGTCACAGGAAGTGTAAGCCCTGTGATTATGCCAAGGTGACTAAGGAATTTGTGAGTGCAAAAACGAAGAAAAGTTACAAAATCAATTCGTGTATGAATTGTAAAACAGAATCGGTAGTCTATATGATTGAATGCACATTGTGCCAGATTCAATATGTGGGACTCACCTCTAGAGACTTGAACTCTAGGATTAGGGAACATCTCTCCTCTTTCTCCACTAAGAGATCCACGACTCCAATAGTACAACACTTTGGAGTCTACCATGATAATAACCTCAAAGGATTTACATGGTGTGCGATTGAGAAAGTTTCTAGACCTGCTAGGGGGGGCAATTTGGACCAATTGCTCGCTAGACGCGAAGCCTTTTGGATTTTCACCTTGGGCACTCGGGTGCCTGAAGGTTTAAATTCAAGATATGATGTAATGAACCTGTGGGAATGAGTAGTATGGTATCTTTCAATACATTTACAAACAGATCTCCTTGTTTATTATAATGTAGGACTCATCGGGTGGTCAGGTGTGCTTAACCTGTATCACATCACATTATATTACTTTATGGGGAGGCACCATTTGTTAGCTTGTCGTTTTCTACCTGATGTCAGTATGATGTCATTTTGCTAAGATATCTTTATTTCACCTAGTATCTGATAGGTTACTCCCCACAAGAATTAATTACTTATTGCATGTTTATTAATTTGTTAAATACATTCATTTATTTTGTCATATGATATCCATTTATTGTGGTATTCTTTACTATGGGTACAATTTGAATTCTGTTGCCCATCAGTGCATTAGATAGGATAGGAAGAATGATTTGATTCTTTCATATTGAGGATTCACTAATAGAGTCCCCTATGCGCATGATTTGGGCAATAGAATTTCCAACAAAATTAATATTATTTACTAATCCTTAGTATTTGATATTTTGTTTACAATAGTATACTACAATATTGGTTTTGCACATAATCATTGCAGTGTGTATATTACGTTTGTATGAGCTAAGGTTATGTATTACAAGGTGCGGTCCTGACACCAGTGGGTTAATTTTATACACTGTTGGTATTGGTTAAAATTTGAAGGCGTTGTTTTTATGTGTGCGCCAATCACATTTGTTTTAACTAGTTTTAAACAGGTGTGGAGCACAGCACAGTAGGCTATGACTACGGATTTCATCCGAAACGCGTAAGCCAGACTGTGCTGCGCCTTTTACACCATATCCTAACCTTGCTGTGTTTGCCGGTTTTAAACTGAATAAATAAAGGAATTATTTTTAAGGAAACAGCCTCCACTTTCTCTTTCTGCTGCTTAACAATAAGGATCATAATTTTTGGGAAAATAAGCAAAATAAATTGTTAGAATATACTAATAAATCTTATAGTTGTAGGGGACTTTAACCTAATCCACAAGCCATTAATGTATAGATCATATTTATCTTAGACAATTTCTAATAGACAAAAACCCAAGGAAACACAAAACTCTTTAAAACTCTTAAATTAGATGATATATGGAGAATTCATAACCCCATAGTGAGAGAATATACGTGACATGTTTTTGATCTCAAACTTATTAGCCACTAGGGTGTGCTCCACAAAAATCTGTCCAATAACTTTATCAGACCATTCTCCAATAACGCTAGAAATTGAAGATAAAAATAGAATATATAACAAGAATGTTTTAAGATTTCCTAATTATTTATATAGTAATAGCAAATTTAGAAATTTTCTAAAAATCAAATGGTCAGAATATAGGGAAAATAATATAGACTATAAAATACTATCATATTTAATAAAGTATAAAAAACAGATGTTACATAAAACACAATTAGTAAACCAACTGATAAATGCATATAATAGACATCTTCAAAACCCAAATGAAATGAACTAGGAATAATATATAGAGGTCAAAAATGAAAGAGATGCATTTATGATTAAGGAAGAGGCATATAATATCCTTTGGAGACAGTAGATTTCCCTACTATGGAAATAAATCTGGTAAATATTTGGCAAGATTAGTCCAACAGCAAAAAAATAAAGTAATTATCTCAGCTATTAAAGAAGGTGGGAATAGATATACTGATACCTTGAACATTAGTGCACAATTTTTAAAATACTATAGGAAAATATATAACGATATAGAAATAGATGACAATAACGAAAACAACTTTTGGAAAGCCATTCATTTAAAAAATTGGCAGTAGAACAACTGGACAATCCGATTACAGAGAATGAAGTGAAGGAGGTTATTAAAACATTTCCGGTGTGTAAAGCCGCCGGACCAGATTTGCTCCCAAACATTTATTATAAAATTATAACACAAGTGTAAGCTCAATATTAACCAATATGTTTAATTATATCTTTATTTCAAAAGAAAGACCATCTAAATATTTTGCAGAATCTAAAATAATTTTATTGCTAAAACCTGACAAAAACCTAGAATTAATAGACTCCTATCGTCCAATTTCTTTACCAAATACTGATTATAACATTTTTACAAAAATCTTGGCAAATAGAATACAACCTCTCATTCCATAAAGACCAATCTGGCTTTGTTTAACCCCTTAACGACATGCGTCGTACAGGGTACGTCGCACACAACCTGGTCTTTAAAGACCAGCGACGTACCCTGTACGACATTGGGGTTGAAAGCGGCTGGAAGCGATCCTGATCGCTTCCAGACGCTTTCCGGTTATTGCAGTGATGCCTCGATATCGAGGCATCACTGCAATAACATTTTACCCCATCCGATGCAGAGAGAGCCACTCTGTGGCCCTCTCTGCACCGGACATCGATGGCCCGCAATCGTTGGTGGGTGGGAGCCGACATGGGAGGCGGGTGGGCGGCCATCGGTGGATTATTGTGCAGAGGTGGGCTGGATCGTGGGCGGGATCGTGGGCGGGATCACTGGGGGCGCGCACGGACGCGCGCGCGTGCACGGGGGAGGCGGGCGGGCGCGTGCACAGGGAGGGAGCGGGTGGGAACCATTACACTATGGAACAGATTTAGTTTAAATTTAGAGGGAGAGAGGGGGGGATATAAAATTTAATATAATTTAATATAGATAATTGAAGCGATCTGGGAGGGGGTGGGGGTTTAGTTTTGGGGGGGGAAGCTACACTACAGAAAAGTGGAGGGGGAAATAAAAAATATATATTTTTTTGTAAACTGGGTACTGGCAGACAGCTGCCAGTACCCAAGATGGCTCCCAATAATGTAGAGGGGGAGGGTTAGAGAGCTGTTTTGTGGGGATCAGGCAGGTTTGGGGCTAAGGGGGATCCTACACAGCAGCATATGTAAATATGCTTAAAAAAATTAATAAGTAAAAATAGATACCTTTTATTTTAGTACTGGCAGACTTTCTGCCAGTACTTAAGATGGCAGGGACAATTGTGGGGTGGGGGAGGGAAGAGAGCTGTTTGGGAGGGATCAGGGGGTCTGATGTGTTAGGTGGGAGGCAGATCTCTACACTAAAGCTGACATTAACCCTGCAAGTTCCCTACAAGATCCTTAATTAACCCCTTCACTGCTAGACATAATACACGTGTGATGTGCAGCAGCATTTAGCAGCCTTCTAATTACCAAAAAGCATCGCCAAAACCATATATGTCTGCTATTTCTGAACAAAGGGGATCCCAGAGAAGCATTTACAACCATTTATGCCATAATTGCACAAGTTGTTTGTAAATAATTTCTGTGAGAAACCTAAAATTGCGAAAAAATATACGTTTTTTTAAAATTTGATCGCATTTGGCTGTGAAATGGTGGCATTAAATATACCAAAATGGGCCTAGATCAATACTTTAGGTTGTCTACTACACTACACTAAAGCTAAAATTAACTCTACAAGCTCCCTACATGCTCCCTAATTAACCCCTTCACTGCTGGGCATAAAACACGTGTGGTGCGCAGTGGCATTTAGCAGCCTTCTAATTACCAAAAAGCAACACCAAAGCCATATAAGTCTGCTATTTCTGAACAAAGGGGATCCCATAGAAGCATTTACAACCATTTATGCCATAATTGCACAAGTTGTTTGTAAATAATTTCTGTGAGAAACCTAAAGTTTGTGAAAAAATTTGTGAAAAATTGAACAATTTTTTTTATTTGATCGCATTTGGCGGTGAAATGGTGGCATGAAATATACCAAAATGGGCCTAGATCAATACTTTGGAATGTCTTCTAAAAAAAAATATATACATGTCAAGGGATATTCCGGTATTCCTGACAGATATCAGGGTTCCAATGTAACTAGCGCTCATTTTGAAAAAAAGTGGTTTTGAAATAGCAAAGTGCTACTTGTATTTATTGCCCTATAACCAGGGCCTGATTGGGCAGCCGGGATACCGGGAAAAATCCCGGTGGGCCGCTGGCCGGTAGCTCAGTTGGGCTGGGCTCAGCACTCAGCTGTTATGACAGTGACTGTCTGATATTTATATTTGTGATTTGGCGGTAACTAATTAGTTCTTCTTACTTAGCCAGTAAAGTACAGTATTAGTTGTATAATATCCTAAGAGGCACGCTAGTATGGTACTACTACTGACAGTGACTTTCTATTCTTAGCTCAGTTTAACCCCCTCTGGCCGGGTCCGGCCCGCAGCGCAAGCCAATCAGACTGAGTCTGTGTCTGACTGTCTCATCTGTCAATCACACAGCTCAGTCTGTCACTGGGCGGCTAGGGAGGAATGCGGAGGTGGGTCGGGCCGTCCCGGTTGCCGCTTACATGACGTCACACTCAGTCGTCTCACACAACCACGTGACATATAGACAGAGTGGAGGGAGCCTGGAACACTACCCAGCCTGAGGAGCGTGAGCGATGAGCCTAGTTGAGGGCGGAAGCCACCCATGCCATGTGTAGGGACAGCAGTCAGTCACAGTCTAACTAAAGAAGACCAGAGACAGCGACGGTCGGTCACAGGACACGCAGAGGCAGCCAGAGAAATTTCAGCGGAGTCAGTAAGTCTCAGTGAAGACTAAGTCTAAGTTCAGTGCACTGTGTCAAACAATGAATAGATAGAACGTATAATGTAATGTAATTATGTAATTATTAAAATTCAATTACCCTGGCTGTTTAAAAAAAAAAAAAAATAGTTAGTGTTAACTGCTCAACTGTAATGTACTTTTGGCATAATGACATTGATTCTATATACTACTACTACAACATACATAATTTCTGTGTGTGTATTATTGTATATGACACATCATTGAATGATTATTTTTTTTAGCCCCCATGATTTCATAAACCCCGCCCCACACCACTATATTTATATATATAAAGACTAAGGCCTAGATTTGGAGTTCGGCGGTAGATGGGTTGTTAACGCCACGCGTGTTTATGTCTAACGCATGGCATTGTTTGACTCCGGTATTTAGAGTTAAAATAAGACCATCTAACGATGCTCCTAACGCGTGTATGTCACACGCGTAATACTGCCCGCGTTAGACAGTCTCCCATAGAGATCAATGGGAAAGGCAAAAAATAGCTTTTTTCACCTAACACTCGATCTCGCGAGAATACGTACAGCTCGGTCATATGACGCATACCACATCATGCACAACAATAACACGCCGCAAATGTCACAACAACAATCAATCAACAAAGCACACAAGCATTACACATTCACAAGCGGGGGAAGTTTTAATACAATTTTATACGGGGAATACGCATATACTTTAAGATGCGGAAAATCGCTAAATAACAACAAGGATTAAAAAAGATATACATACACTCGAAACAAAATCGCATTCAATATCAATATATATTAGGAAAAACATACATATACAACACTTCACGAAGAACACACCATCGCAAATTCACATTTAAAAAGAATACTATTGGACAATGAAAGATAAAACGAACACTATGACATCATCGCATTCTACACATTCCACAAATACCAACTCTAAATGAGCATGCGCTAATTCACACACTTAATACACATTGCAATAATATTAATTGCTAATAAAGCACACCTGAACACTATTTACAACGGAAATTGGGACATCATTAAACATTTACACAGGGTATATAAGCACCACACAAGCATGGCTTCTTTGACTGTGTTGCTGTTGGGTCTTTGGAGATTGGAGGTTTAAGAATAGAGAGTTTGAGAATTTTTGAGAGTGAGTTAGTGTTAGCGTGAGAGAGTGAGTGAGTTAGTGGGAGTTAGTGGGAGTGGGAGAGAGTCTGTTAGTGGGAGCGTGAGTGAGTTAGTGGGAGTTATTAGTGAGAGTTGTTAGTGGGAGCGTAAGTTACTGGTAGTTAGTGAGAGTTAGTGGGACTGTTTGTTAGTGAGAATTAGTAGTAGTGTGAGTTAGCGAGCGAGTGATTTTTCTGTACACTTAACACATTTACACGCAAACACATTCAATACATACATACACTTATCAATAACACTACATACACTCCATACCCCCTACCCCCTCATACTACACTCCATACCCCATTCCTTGTAGTCCCATTCCCTTTCATCCCATTTACTCTTATCCCATACCCCATACCCATCCCATACCCATCCCCTAGTTACATTTAGTTTACATATCCTCCTTTTAATCTTATTCTTTTCGTTTATTTAAATACTCCTTACCCTCTTTGTTTTTTACATCCCTCTCACACTTTAAGCACATTTTTTGTCTTTTTAGTTCTTTATTTTGCCCCCCTTTTATTTCATCACACTCACTTTTTTTTTTATTATTTGGGGTTTAGTTTAGGGAAGAGATGGAGGCCAGGCAGGGTACAGGTAGAGGGGGGAGTAGAGGGAGGGGGAGAGGAACAGGGCAGGAAGGGGGGCAGGAAGCGGGGGTGGAAGCGGTGGGTGGACCCAGCCACTTGGTTCAAGATGACCAAGTGGCTGGGCCCAGTGGCGGTCAGAGTAGGGCTTCACAGTCCGGGAAACAGAGGGCATCGTCACAGGGGAAGGCCAAGGTGACTAGGGAGGCGAGGTTTACGATGGAGGAGAAGGAGGCCCTCGTAGAGGCCTATATGGCCAGGCATAGGATGCTGCAGCACCAAAAGACCACCCCGACTGACAAGAGGAGGCTCTGGAATGAGATCAGGAATGCAGTCAATGCAGTGGGTGGCCGGAACCGAGATATGGATTCAATCAAACATCGCTACCGGGACTGTAAACTGGAACTGAAAAAAAAGTTAGGTCTGGAGGCACGACATGCCGCAGGAACCGGTGGCGGACCTGCCATTGAAATCGAGTACTGCCGATGGGAGGAAATGTTGCGGCCCAGCATCTCCGAGGTGGAAGTAGTCGGTATCGGAGGAATCGATACCGGGAACCTGCCACTCTCATCTGACGGTAAGCTCATTGAACAATAATTTCACATACGAATGTATTTCAATGGACACTATACGCAAACATTTACTTTCATGATTGAGGTAGCGAATACAATTTGACAAAACATTCAAATGTACTTAAATTACCTAATTTGAATCATTCTTGAGATATATTTTAATGAAGAAATAGCCATGCACACGGTGAAACAATCACAGGAGGCAGCTATATTCAGCTAACAATCAGCATCTTATAAGCATATTTAGATATGCTTTTCAGCAAAGAATATCCAGAGAATTAAGCGAATTAGATAAGAAAAGTACATTCGAAAGTTGATACAAAATGTATGCTTCTAAATCATGAAAGATAAAACATTGGGTTTCATGTGTTAAGGATCAGATTAATGCTATAACGTTGTTTACACGCATTCAATTACTTTGCGGTTACATCAGTATCTAGGCTATAGGTTAGGTGTGCATTTAAACAGACTGAAAACAAACGCTAAAACATTCACAATGACCACAGATATCACAAACACGGTTTATAAAAAGCTGAAATCGTATTGATTGTTTGTTAGATTTCAAAGTGGATTAATGATTCTGCATTTGTAATTGTATCGTAAGCTAAGTCATTTAAACCTTTATTTGCAAATATGCTAATATATACATTTTTTTTTTCTTTTTTTTTTAATATACAGAGTCTGGGGACGAGGCAGCACAGCCTCCTGCATCTCCCCGGGATGAGAGTGGTGGTGAGGAATTTCCACTTCGGAGGGAAGAGGCCCCCCGTGCCGAACAGCGCACGGGAGATGATGAAGAGGCCCCAGAAGCACAGGAGGATCCCGCGGAACCCGAGGCCCCTCAAAGACCCGCACTCCGCCATGCACGGGCACCCCGCCGTGCACGGGTACATCAAGCACAACAAGAGGAAATAGCGGAGGTGCGGGTTCTACTGGACTACATAGACCAGATGCGTACCTCCCGGATAGAAAATATAGAAGGACGCAACAGAATACTTGATGGCCAAAATCAAATTATTCAAGGACAAAATCAAATCATCACCATACTGAATCGAATAGAAGAAGGACAAACCAGAATATTTCAGCTTCAACAAGAAATGTTCACTTTTTTC
This sequence comes from Bombina bombina, assembly GCF_027579735.1. Lineage (NCBI taxonomy): Eukaryota > Metazoa > Chordata > Amphibia > Anura > Bombinatoridae > Bombina > Bombina bombina. The sequence goes on along the minus strand of NC_069506.1, from coordinate 225,506,919 downwards.
CGGGAGGCGCATGCTGGTCTACCTCCTGGTCCGCCTCTTGTTGCTGGGCCTCTTGTTGCTGGGCCTCTTGCTGCTGGGCCATCTCCTCCTGCCGGCCCATCTCATCCTCCTCAGCCATCTACTCCTCCTCAGCCATCTACTCCTCCTCAGCCATCTACTCCTCCTCAGCCATCTACTCCTCCTCAGCCATCTTCTCCTCCTCATCCATCTTCTCCTCCTCAGCCATCTACTCCTCACCTTGGTCGTCCCAGTACTCTTCCTTCCACTCTTCCCACAACAGCTCCAAGGAGGACTCTTCGGAGTCGGCAGTTGCCTCTCCCAGAGCCTCAGCCCCGTGGGAAGAGGGGAAGGAAGAGGAAGTAAGTATTTTTTTTCATCTTTACTGGTTTTTTTAATTGAATGTGTAATGGATAGGTATGTGATGATGTGGTTTTCATACACTTGTGGACCACACTCTGTATATAATCGACTTCTATGGGACCGGGTCCATGGAGGCAGATTGTTTGCAGAGTGTGGGTTATAAGTGTGTGAAAACCACATCATCACATACCTATCCTTGTTCATGATATTGATTGGTTTCTGTGATGTGATGTCCAAACTGTTTCCCGAATCGCTAACTAAATTACCATAACAATTATCCATGATGGCATATTACTGTTTGAATGCCAATAACACAGCTTAAAGGGACAGTCAGAAAATTATTGATTACAAAGAAAACACTGTATTATGCATTATAAAGATGGAAACAACAAAACATGGAGAAATACGTGTGACTTATGTGCTTACCCTTGTATCTCTGACTATGAAAAATGACCACTTATTTGTTGTTCATACATAACAACATTTTAGATATCAATGATCAATACATGGTCAATAATATGCTGTATGAGCACAAGGTTTTACATATACAAATGCTATCCAAATGCCCTCTAGTGCTCAAATTGTATAATGATTACAAGCACTCTTCAAGATCGAAGAAATGAGCACACCAACCTCATAGGTTTAGATAGCAAATTTAAATAAACCCAGACAAATGTTCAATTGTTGAGAAACATTTGATATCCTTGATATTACATAATTGACTTTTAGAATAATGAAAAACATTATTTTTTTTCTAAACTGTCCCTTTAACAACATTACATATGCTAACACATATTTGAAGCTTGTTGGTATATCTACATGTACTTTGTTAAAAAATAAATATTGAAATCACATTTATATTGACGTGTTAAATAAAGTCTATTTTCTTTAAGAGACATTATTATGTTAATATTTTATTGTAAATACATTTTTTTTTAACAATGAATATGGTTTAAAGTCCTTTTAGGAGTGGGGGGGGGGTGAAAATATGCTAACAATAATATATTTGAAGATTAAACTATGTGGATCTCATACATGATACAAAAAACAACATTTGCATTCAAGGGACAGTATCCTATATTTTTAACAGAACTGTATGTAATAGACACTACTACAAACAACAAGATTAACATATACTGATATCAATATTAAAAAGCTTCAAACACTTGAAAATAAAATAGGGTTAGCTATATTGAAAATATAGATGAACCCCCATTACAACCGTAAAAAAAACACAATACCCCATCATTAACATATGAAAAGACCCTTTACACAAACTGGAGAAAGCTGGAGATGGTACTCACATGAAACTCAGAGGCTTTGCGAGGAGTCAGAAAATTACTTACATTTTCGTAGAACAGAAGAAAAAATAAACGTATTGGTTAAACAATGGACTATCTAACTAGAGACAAAATCAAAGCTTTTGATTTATAATGTGAGTGTCTAATGAACCTTTAATAAAATATACAACGAAATTACATTTAGAAGAAGTCGGCATCATATATTTAGCATATGATAAAGATAAATGCATATTGATTACTTTATTCAAACACAATAGCGCATATTTATTAATTAGATATATTCAACATTAAACACAACATTAATTTTTCAGAAAAAGGAACATTGTTGACAAACATATTAAACATGGACTATAGAGATTTGCACTTGCCTAGAAATATCATATGCATGAAAACATTTTGCTTTCGTTCGTTGATTCAACCAGACATCCAGCAAAAGAGAATGTGGTGGTCTTTATCAGCTACGGGTCAACAATGTAACATGATGCAAATAATACATATTCGCAAGCTTTTTAAAATTGGCTGCAGTCACAAACGTTTTTAACGTGCACAAATATTGCGGGACTACGTAATCCAATCAGACGTTTTTTTTACCTTTGCATGTGACGTCTTAACATGGCGCTTCCTTGATCACGTAAGAACGCCATCCAATGAAAGGCACATTATTGATCACGTAAGAACGCCCAAAAAAAAAGGCGCATCCTTGATCGCGTCAAAACGCAATCCAATAAAAGGCATATTCCTGATCACGTAAGAACGTCAGTCAATACAAGGAATCATTGGACAGCCTGGCAGGTGACGTCTTAAGCAACATGGCGCATCCGAGATCGCTGAAAAACCGCAGACAATACAAGGACTCAGTGACATCTTGGCATATCACTAAGAAACGTATTTATATTTTAGGAACTAGTATGTGTGTAGATTGCTATCTAGGAATGACAACAAATCATGATTCATCTTTTCGGACTTGACTGTCCCTTGAACTATAGCTATGGTGTATATGTTTAACATTTAAAAGATACACATGAGAAATACATATGCCATTGATGTTTTAAGATATGTTTGGATTGTTGTTGAATAACAATAGTTATACATGGATTGATTAAACGTGTCATTTATTCAAGTTTAATTATTGTCAGCCTACCTATAGCCATATATGGGAGGAGATGTATTTTGTTAACATATTTGTTAACAAATATTCATCATCTAAATTATTTGCATTACACACAGAGATTTATTTGGTTACACTTTTACAATAATATAGAATTGAAAATGAAATACAGGTGCTGTCAACATTACAATAAGATTGTTTATTAATAAGATTATATGTCCTTGTTCATGTAAAAAGGACAAAAACGCTTTAGAAATGGAAATACATTCATTAACAATTGTGATCACCATCACTTAAAGGGACATTATTTTGTTTTTAAAAAGAGCATACACATAGACAATACTATTTCAATAAAATGAACACTTTACAGGGATTATATCATTGTATCAATACTCAGATCATTTGGTAAAGGTGCATCAATTCATGCAGAGTTTCTAAATACACACATGGATCTGAACATTGAAATATACATATATACACAAATAACAATCTATATATACATATATAAAACAATTACTATGCTAATCATAATCAGGCAATGATAAAGCTAAGAGAAAAAAATATAAAGACAAATAATAAGATTACATTGGAGATGTTAATCTTAAAGTCATTTACTATTGTCTTACATATATGATTTTATTATTACAAATATATTTGGTAGGTCCCTTTAAGGATCAACAACATAAACTAGAGCTTTCAAAAAATAACATGAAGAATGAGGACAAAGATTCGTGAAATAAAATGTATTTTATTAGCATGTGAGAAAACATACACAACGTTTATAAATAATCTTGTAAAAATAAGGAATATATGAGCCATATGACAAGATAACACAGTGCATCACAGTCCATGAAGAGAGTTGCCAAGGGCCAGCATAGCCCCATTGGAGACATATGACAAGGTAACACAGTGCATCACAGTCCATGAAGAGAGTTGCCAAGGGCCAGCATAGCCCCATTGGAGACACATGACAAGGTAACACAGTGCATCACAGTCCATGAAGAGAGTTGCCAAGGGCCAGCATAGCCCCATTGGAGACACATGACAAGGTAACACAGTGCATCACAGTCCATGAAGAGAGTTGCCAAGGGCCAGCATAGCCCCATTGGAGACACATGACAAGGTAACACAGTGCATCACAGTCCATGAAGAGAGTTGCCAAGGGCCAGCATAGCCCCATTGGAGACACATGACAAGGTAACACAGTGCATCACAGTCCATGAAGAGAGTTGCCAAGGGCCAGCATAGCCCCATTGGAGACACATGACAAGGTAACACAGTGCATCACAGTCCATGAAGAGAGTTGCCAAGGGCCAGCATAGCCCCATTGGAGACATATGACAAGGTAAAAGAGTGCAACAGGCACAACAATAAACTTTTAAAAAGGCCAAATGGCAACAATAAAAATAAAAATTCAACATGTGGACGGAGGATTCTTATCTGCCACCATGGAGCATATCCAGATCCTCCACTTACTGGTCATCCTCTTCATTGTCCTGTGCATGTCCAGCTCCAGATTCAGGCCTTGAACTTAATCGCATAATTGCACGCAGAGTCAAGTCCTGAACCCGGAGCTGGGCCTGCATGGTGTCGTTCATCCCTCTCAGGACAGCTGCGTTCCTCAACACGGCCTGCTCTACTCTTGCTATACCTTCTAGCATGAGCCATGCTGAGTCACAGCCTAAAATAAAAAAAAAATTAAATATTAAGGATAATTACACAACAGACGAAAAATTTTTACTACATACATTGTCATCATAAAGACAAATAATTCTTTCCATCAATTAGTTTACATTTATTCTTTACACATGAATTAGGTTATTCAGACAGACAGAAATCATTAAAGGGACATGTTACTCAAACATGTTGTCCCCTTTAATTGGTTTTAGATGATCCACTTATACAGCTTGAGTGTATCAAATCTTGTTAAAGGATTTACATTGTACTTACATCAGCAATTTAAAAATTAAATTTAGACTGTGGTAGGCACACCTATCCTTAAACATTTTGGCATTGAGGACAAGCTGTGTAAACATAGCAACCTGAAGAAATTACATTCCCACTGGGTTAGACAAGAGATAATGTATCAACATTTGTACATAAATTGTTGGATCCAAGTAGTGGTGATTGGTATATGTAGTGATATCCAATTAAAGGGACACTGAACCTAAATATTTAATGGACTGATTCAGATAGAGCATGACATGACAAATCTTTATAAATTACACATATTCATTATATTTTTTAATTCTCAAGCTAGATTTTGAATGCAAGAATGTTGCTTTTTATGGAAGCCAATATTTGTTTATCAACTTTGTTTGTGCCTGCTGGTTGATGGATACATTCATCCAACAATAAAGAAATGATGGCCAGATTTATTTTATTGTTTAAACTAATTATAGGAATTACTTTGTTTCAAAAAATATATCAAGAGAATGACGAATAATTCATAAGAGTATTAAATTATAAATTTGATTAACATTGCATGCTGGATTGGAATCACAATTTAAAAAATTTAACTTCACTGTACCTTTAAGTATCTTATAACGTGTATTTTGAATGATACTTACAGCTGTGCTTGGGAAGGACAATCCGACACCCAGGACAATGAAGGTTGAGACAGGGGGGAGGGATGGGATTGGCTTGGGGAGGGATGGGAGTGGCTTGGGGAGGGATGTTAATGGCTTGGGGAGTGGTGAGCTGCCGCTCCGGGGTAGGCCGTACAGCTGGGGAGTGGGGAGTTTGGGTCTGGGCAGCTGTACGGGCCAGAATACGGGGAGAGCGGCGAAGGGGGGTGTATGGGCGTTTTTTGGGAGGGACAGGATATGAACTATGGGAAGGGCTGGCAGTGGTCTGGGCATGGTCAGGAGTTTGGTCATGGGAAGGGGTCTGGGTCTGTGCAGGGGTCTGGCCATGGTCAGGGGTGTGTGCATGGGGAGGGGTCTGTGACTGGGCAGGGGCGGAAACCAGATGACCAGAAGTGGTGGATCCATCTGAAAATGTAAAGAAAATATATTAACATCTCATACATCCTGACATCAAATCAACGCATTTCAAATTGATTATGTTTTCAATATACTTCGAAGTGTGTTTGAATTTGTAAACAATTCTGAAATGAGGATATGGTATGTATATAGGCACTCAGATGAATATCAATGACTGTCTGTACAATTTTAACCTTATTATTGTGTTTTGGCCTGGAATATGCATGTGACATAATGATGGCATGAATTATATATTTAAAAAAAAAAAAAATCAAAGCAGATTTTCATGCTGCCTGATATAGAAAGGGGGCAGTAGTGTATTTGAACAGACAAATAATATTCCTTTTTAAAGGGCAAAAGCTGTAGACTTTGAATGTCTTCAATAAAATGATTTCCAATAAAGAAACATGTTGGAAACATGATAGATATATTTCACATACCATCAGACTCCAAGGCAGCCTCTTCCTCCTCCGTCCCACATGTTACATCAATCTCTGTAAAACATAACATGTTGTGTACACGTTAAGATCAGATATTATAACATATGTTACTGTTGCTCAAATACGCACATCAATGTTGCATTAAAGATATACACACACAAAGTTATGATTTACATCATTTTGATGGAGCATACAAATGACAATAGATTTGTTATTGTCAATGATTCTGATTTTAAATGTATTGTTTGTATTAATGTTAAAATCATAAAAGCATAGTACATAGAACATTTAAGATTTCTCATGTATGTATCACTTGATGACTGTTGTCAAAAAATAACATGTAAACAAACATATGTTATACATCTTATGAATAACAAATGTATAGACTAATAAAGTTGAAATTATTAATCGTTCAATATTAAAAGAAAATTAATATATAATCAGAAGAGAAATAATTTTAATTTTTATAATGTTATGCTTCATCAGAATCATGATCATAATATTGATTAGCAATACACCTTCAATTACATATAAATGAGTCAATGGACTTACCAGGAGACCGCAAAGGTGGCTCTATGTCACTGCTGGATTCCTGTGGGCTCACCACACCAACTCTCTCTATGAATGATATAGATATATATTATTAAACACATTTGGGATATCACTAAATCACATCTGTCTCGAATTTTAACATTAATCAACTTTAAAATGTGAAGAATAGAGCAGTCATTACACCAGAAAATGCTTGATTGAATCAAGGGGATTCTGTTAAAATTTCTGTATTGAACATATGTTTAATGTCAGACTATATTAGACATCAAATTCATCTCAGATGCTGCTATTGCATATCTAAATATACCCATTGATCAATGTTCTTAACCCTTTAAGGACACAGCTTTCACTTTGCTCAATTGTTTTATGACGGAATAATTCCGTCATATGTCCTTAAGAAGTTAAAAGAATACACACAAACCACATATTGAAGAGCATCTGTTGACAAATCTAAACAAACACATGTGTCACATCGAGCCATTTGTGCAATGTACAGTAATCTTGTTTAGGACACAACACATATTTATCACAATACAAAACAAAATTGATTATTACAAATATGTAATCATGGTGCTGTTAGAGTATGCAGATATCTATAAAGTAACTCCAACAGAGAATGTGAATTATATATCAATAGTTTTTAATAAAAAGAATGTAAAGATGAATGAATCTATTTTGTCTTAAAGGGACACTGACATGATTAATTTAAATAATTGATTTCTATGTTCAAACTGTTCAAAATGATTTAACATTGACTCCTATTATAATTAGAATGTTGCTCGATTTTAATCTTAAAGGCAGATAAGCAATATTGGATTCAATAAATATTGTTTGTTGAAGGTATCCACCAATCATCAATAAAAACCCAGGTTGGTCAACCAAAATTTAGATGCACATAAACGTACTTTCTTGATTTTAAAATACATTTAGCAATAGAATATGTCACATATGATGATAGTATTATATTTTTATGTTTATTAATATTGCATACTGTATCTGAATGACAATATTAATAATTGTAGCTCAGTATCCCTTTAATCTAAAATTAAATTGATTCCACAATGTTGTTGTTAATGAATTATCTACTCTATATGTTGATGTAATGAATGGTATTGAGCATGCAATTCAAATCTAATATGTTATTTAAGGATATCCGAAGAATTATTTAATTTTCATCTATTAAAGAGACATTACATATAAATATTGAACAATGTGTATTTAGTATGTAATGTTCAGTCCATGTTTCTAAGACAAATGTCAATTAAAAAGAGACATACCATACTGTGACAAGCCCTGGCTTGAGGATCCAGCAGCCACATCCATATCTGTAATATATTAAATGAGGATTGCATATCATTAATACTAATCATGCCATGTTTAAAAACTTTACATTATTAACAAATCAATTGAAAAATATTAATCCTTTGGTAGTCCCATGAGTTAATTGTTTCCTCAATTAAATTAATTATAAATATATCCTGGACTCTTATTTTCAATCAGTTGTGTTGTTTACTGTATCTTTAATAATATCTGCTTGTTATTTCATAATCATCAATTGATGGCCATATGTTATAATTTATTTGTATTCTTCGTTTTTTATTAGCTATAATATTGAAAATAAGAATACTGTATTCTTCACTAATCTAAGAATTCACATTTAATTTTGAACAACATGTATAAAGCAATGCCACTTACAGCAAAGCCATGTTAACGTGGATGAGAAATGCCATTTTCGCGATCATTGCGCAATGATTCCAAGCGGAATTACGCATCCGTCATTTGAACAACATGTATAAAGCAATGCCACTTACAGCAAAGCCATGTTAACGTGGATGAGAAATGCCATTTTCGCGATCATTGCGCAATGATTCCAAGCGGAATTACGCATCCGTCATTTGAACAACATATATAAAGCAATGCCACTTTCCGCAAACCCATGTTAACGTGGATGAGAAATTACATTTCCGCTCTGTGACGCATATTCTGTAGAGCGCAAGAAACATCATTCCTATTTCATGTGTCAATAATCTAAAATCAGATATCTAAACATCATATGTAGTGTATGTTGTGAGATCTGTATAGGTTTAGTATCTGACTATATACACATTTTTTGATTAAAAAAAAAAAAATATATATTATATGAAGTTGGATAATTACCTGGTTCAGATTCTCTATCTCCTCCCAGGCCACCGGACGGAGAAGCATCTGCCCTGGCCCCCGCGTCAGGACTTTCAGATCCCGCAGCTGGGAGGGAAGAAGAGGAGGCCGAGGATGGCGAGGATCTAAATCTTTTGGGGACCCGGAGATTGAGGAGCTCGCATAAAGTCACCTCATAAGGGAGTAGGTACAGTTTCCGCGGGGCCTTTCTTTGGCCCCCTCTTTTACGGGCTTGTACCCAGTCCCTTATGAGGTTGACTTTTTTTCGATAAACGCAACCTCATATCTCCGAATCTCCTCATGATCTGATCCTGGGTCCTCTGGACGTCACACACCAATCTAACCGCATTGGTGATAGACTCCCAGAGGGCCTTCTTAACAGGCGCATCTGTCGAGCTCCTCTTGTTCCCAAACAGCTGGGGATAAAAGTCCTTGACGGCGTGGACCAGTGCAGCGCTCTCCTCCTTGGTGAACCTGGGAACTGACATGCCTGCTGGGTTGTATAATATATGTATGTATATAATATATACTGGCTGCAGGCATTAGAGAACTGACAAAGATGCCAACGTGTAATGGACTTTTATATGGTGAAGTAAACATGAGATGCACCATGGGACAATTTATCTGTACATCTGATTGGATAAAAGTTTGAAATATTGTTATAATGTCTGTGAGACCATCCTGACTCAAGTTGTGTTTGTGTGATGAACTCTGATTGGCCGTTCCTTAATGTTTCATATCTTAGTAACTTCCTTACACATACCGCTTGGTGGTGCTGTTACTTCATTTTTCATGTAGACTTATTTGTAACTCATGGGCCTGTCATGCGGATATGTGTGACGCAGATTTAATATCCGTGATCCGTTAAATATTAATGATTAAATACTCTTTAAAATCTAATACTGTCACATTATTAAATGTTGTCGACATTTCTCGGTTTAATAACGGTCTGTTTCTTTAATACAAATACACATTTAATATTGTATGTCTTTATTGTTCTTTAAATAAATTTATTGTGAAGTATTGACATTGCTCTATTAAATGTATTTATAATGCACATTGATTGTGTGCTATTGCGTGACATTAGACTCTAATGTTTAAAGATGCTAATCTGGTGTTTCAAGATGCGTTTCCCACGCAATATTTCTTAATGTTAAAATTCAGGTTAGAATGTCAGTAACTTGGATAATCTGTTTATAAATGTTAAACTACAGGTTTGTTATTAGCAAATAAACCTCGAGCTTGTATTTGTCTGAAGTGCTCATATATGTTATTGTGCAATGGCGTCTTTAGTTTTAAATAGACATTACAAACAAACAATTGTATCAAATGATCTGTAGAGATAGAAGATTGTTTAGACTTTAAAATGTAAATCATTTTCTCTTAGTATTTATATATCCTCAACAGAAGAAATTGAAATGCACATGGTTGAGACAATCACATAAGGCATCTCTGTGCATCCACCAATCTTCATCTACTGAGCCGATCTCGATATGCTTTTCAAGCAAAGTATGTCAAGATAGGAAGATAAGTAAATACACTATTTAAAGCTCTTAAAGGGACACTGTCCAAACAAATTTAGCATTGGTGATTGAGCATGAAATGTTAATCAACTTTATTATTTAATCCGATTATCAAATGTTAACAGTTATCTTGTTATGTTTCTTTGCAAATCAATAATGATATTTTATATTACGGACAATTGTTTAATAAAAACCTGGGTTGTCCTTGACGATTGTTGTATCAATTATTCCAAACAATCAAGTTCTGTCCAGAGTACTGAAGCAAATAAATTAGCTATTTACTGCCTTATTTTTAAAGTAATGATAGCAACATCACAATGAGCATTCATAATGAGACAAGTTTTAAAGTTGATTAAAATAGTATACTCATTCGGAATGTATAAATCATTATTTTTTTAACTGTCTACCTTTAAGTATATTTTGAGTTCATGCCCCTTTAAAGAAACATTTCACAATAATGCTTAAAATATCATAAACCTAGGCACCTTCCTTTTGCTAAATTAGTCTAACATATGAGTAAAGCAAATTTAGATTAACTTCTAGATTGTTTTACACACTGACTGAAATATATTTATTAAAGGAGGTATTTTTGAGCCTTCAGCTTAGAGGGACATTAAGCTATATGTTATGTATGCATTTTGTATAATATTCTTATATTTGACCAACTTAATATGTTTTGTTATTCAATCATTATATTGTAATTATATATATATATATTCTTGGATTAAATACATCTCTACATAGGCTATTTTGATGCTGATTGTTGTTTGCATATAGATGCCTTATGTAATTGACTAAGATATGTGCATTGATGTTTTTTTTAACAAGTATATTTAAAGACTGAATGTAATTCTATAGTACTTTCTAAATATGTTGAAATTCTTGTATGATATTTTTAAAAATCTATACACAATATACTTTGTGAATGTCCCTTTAAGGACCCAAACATTTTGTATTTTGATTTAACATTGACAAAATAAACAAAAGGGGAATTTACATTCTATATAGATATTTGATGTCTAACCCAAGAGGTAAGATTGTAATAAATACATAATATTACTAAGTATAGTTAAATGACTCCACTAGAAAATTACATAGATTAACCTGGCATCCAATAACTAGCTTTTTAAAAATATCAAGTTAAATGACCTACCATTTATAAATGTAATAATTAAAAGAATTTTTCAAATAATGTTTTGAGATACCTAAGGAAGATACAAGATCTTATACAATTATTTTTACATTCAACAACACTGTCACTTTCATGTAATTGAACCACTTCACCTTCTTAAAAGTTAAAATAAAAAACTTTTGACTACATATCCAAAATAATTTTAATATCTACATTTTCAAAAGAAAAGCATTGAAGAATCTCACTCCCCAATTAATGTTATAAAATATATTTTAATTTAATATTCTCGGAAGCATTTGATTTTCTAATATTAATGCATTATTTGATCTTATGCATGTGCTTGTCAAATAGCCAACTACCAGTCATGGGAGTCCAAGTTTTATTTATTTACAGATTATATTGATATTTAGTAGAATCTGTTCAAAAGAATGTATTTAATAATAAAATGTTTAGTATTAACATGTAAAAATAAATTTTATAGAAAAAAATACAATATTCCTGGAAGTCATCAGATGCCAATCTGAAATGACAAATAATAAAAATGGAACAAAGTTAATACACACGTTGTCAAATATTCATAAAATACATTTAAAATCATATGGTGTCTATGCTCTAACTTTGATCAACATTTTTTAAAGATAATTATTAAATTGATTTAAAAGAAATGAAATACATACACCATTATATTGTTGATTCAAAATTCTATTTAAATATCCAAAATTCAAATTATACATAATAATGTATATCACATTTCAACAATATATGTATGCTGAACATAAATGTAATATTTCATGTCCATTCAAATACCTCTATATCAACTATAATATGTATTCCTTTTTCGGATTGTGATCCCTAAATATCTAATGATGAAATAAGTATGACTAATGTATGTAAGCTAACAATAATCAACATTCTTCATGTGATTCTTAACTAGCATGCACCAACCTGGATAATGCATGGTCTTTGAAAGTCAATTCAGGGGTAAACAGTTGATCTTCAATAGGTGTCTTATTCATCAGTTCATTAAATAGAGGACTGGGAAATACCATCTAAAAAAGTACAATCATCTAAGTGTCTGATTGTGATCCCTAAATATATAATTTTGAACTAAATATGACTAATGTATGTAAGCTACTAATATTCAACAGTCTTCACTAGCATGCATTGGTACACCAACCTGGACAATGCATGGTCTTTGAAAGTCAATTCAGGGGTAAACAGTTGATCTTCAATAGGTGTCTTATTCATCAGTTCATTAAATAGAGGATTGGGTAATACCATCTAAAAAAGTACAATCATCTAAGTGTCTGATTGTGATCCCTAAATATATAATTTTGAACTAAATATGACTAATGTATGTAAGCTACTAATATTCAACAGTCTTCACTAGCATGCATTGGTACACCAACCTGGACAATGCATGGTCTTTGAAAGTCAATTCAGGGGTAAACAGTTGATCTTCAATAGGTGTCTTATTCATCAGTTCATTAAATAGAGGACTGGGAAATACCATCTACAAAATAGAAAATCATCTAAGTGTCTCCAATAGGATGTCTCCACAGCCTTATTCTATCAAATAGTTTGCACTTACCATGTGAACATGTCTTTGTATGGTTTTCAAGGTCAGCAGAATTGAAAGATAATGCCAGACATGATCCCATTGATATACTTCAATTTCAATCTTGGCTTTTTCCCCACTGTCAGTCTGGGCAATCTTCACTGTCAGGCTTCAAATTGTTCCCTTTCAGTCTTTAGATTAAGTCATCTCCCTAATGTAAGAAATATTTTCAAAAAAATTCATACAAGTGTGTGAATCAGTTCTGTACCCCTCTCCCACCCCCCATTTCATAATAAATTTATGTCACTAGCTTACTAAGCCTGTGTATGAACCTGTGTTATTTTCTATCAAGTGTGAAGATGAGTCATATTGAGCAGAACAAACCTCTGTGTGACATTGAACCATAGTCATTCTAGAGTATCCCTTTCTGATTATGTACATTTTAAGTAATGCGTAAACAAAATTATATTTTTTAAAATGTATGCCATATGATGTATTTGTGTACAATTCATGCCAGCAACAGTCCATACATTTCTACTTACCATCTGATGTCCTCTTTAAAAACCAGGTGGCAAAGACTCGCTATAGGACCCAATGCCCAGAGCATCACCTATATGAATAAATTAAACAATTATTCTAACATTTGATCAATCCTAACATGTTTGCACAATTCTCTACTTGTCATTTCCCTAGAGTTCACATCTATTGAAAATACTCCAGTCTAACTTCTATTCTTTACCGTCTAAAGTGGCGGTTGATGACGTCTGCTCTGACATCAAGTCCCTCGTCCCGGAATTCCCCCTCTAGAACAGGATCATCCTCCTCATCTCTGAGGAGGTCTTTGTCCACCGGGACGGCCTGCAGCATCCCAGCCCGCTGTGCAATATTATGCAGGACGCTACAGGCTACAACGATCTTAGCCACCTTCTTTGGGTTGTACTGGAGTGCTCCTCCAGAACGGTCCAGGCACCTGAATCTCATCTTCAGGAGCCCGAACATCCTTTCAACCACCGCCCTGGTTCTCTTATGAGCCCTATTGTAGCGCTCCTCAGACACATCAGTCGGGCTACGCAAGGGGGTAATGAGCCAAGGCCGGCTCATGTACCCAGAATCACCTATAAATTTTGAACAGAACATAATTCAAACAGAATCCTTAAACTAGTATATTCTTTTATAAATATTTTTTTGTACACGATAATCCATATTAAAAGTTGTCAGAAACATCCAAAAAATAACTTTCTATATTATTCTGTATCTTCCCATTTCAGCTAAGACATGCTACATATGCGTATTTCTCATAAAACAAACCTTGTGTAAAATGCTAACTACATTGTTACATTGCATTCTCTATCTGAGCACTTAAGGTAAGACATGCTACATATCTGCATTTAAATAAAACTAGACATTAGCGGAAAGAGACAATGACAGGGTTAAATTGCATGAGATAATATCTTCCCATTTCAGCTAAGACATGCTACATATGCGTATTTCTCATAAAACAAACCTTGTGTAAAATGCTAACTACATGGTTACATTGCATTCTCTATCTGAGCACTTAAGGTAAGACATGCTACATATCTGCATTTAAATAAAACTAGACATTAGCGGAAAGAGACAATGACAGGGTTAAATTGCATGAGATAATATCTTCCCATTTCAGCTAAGACATGCTACATATGTGTATTTCTCATAAAACAAACCTTGTGTAAAATGCTAACTACATGGTTACATTGCATTCTCTATCTGAGCACTTAAGGTAAGACATGCTACATATCTGCATTTAAATAAAACTAGACATTAGCGGAAAGAGACAATGACAGGGTTAAATTGCATGAGATAATATCTTCCCATTTCAGCTAAGACATGCTACATATGCGTATTTCTCATAAAACAAACCTTGTGTAAAATGCTAACTAAATGGTTACATTGCATTCTCTATCTGAGCACTTAAGGTAAGACATGCTACATATCTGCATTTAAATAAAAGTAAACATTAGCGTCGGTAAATAACAAATGGTTAAATTGCATCCTATAGCTGAACATGACGCTAACATTTACAAACTACAGGGGCAATTGTCAAACTAATTAACCATGTTGTGCACAAATACTCACCAACGAGATAACCAGGGGGCATTTGTCTTTCCTCAAACTGTCTCCACAGGGACGACAGAGAGAGGATGCAGGCATCATGACAAGCCCCTCCAAAATTCGCATACACATGCATAATCCTCATCCGTGCGTCACAAACATACTGCACGTTGAGGCTATGAAAATGTTTGCGATTTCTGAAGGGCAAGTCATCAATTGGAGCACGCAGCGCAATGTGGGTACAATCTATGGCTCCCAAGACATTGGGCAATTGAGCAATATCAAAGAATTCCCGCTTCAGGCGCCTCCAATCACCATCATTCTGTGGGAATCCTATGTATTGCTTACTGATACGTACCATGGCGTCCAGAAAGTTATCAAACACCACAGAGAATGTACCTTGAGCCAGGCCATGCATGTACAGTTCTCCGGATTGAAAACTCCCGGAGGCCAGGACGTATAGACAGCTTAGCATCTTACTCATGGGGGGAACAGCAGTCCTTATTTGTATACGTGGCTCCAAATGAGGTTTAAGAAGCTCGTAAAAGGCCAATGAGCTGTTCGCGATCGAGCCGATACTTATCAAAAACCTCAAAGTCGCTCATGTTTTCCAAGGTGGGTCTCACCCTGTAGACAGGAGGACCTCGAACCAGACGACCCCTTCGTCTCGGTCTGAGCCGCCGAGGCTGCCTGATTCGACCAACAGCTAGTTCGCCAATAGCAGCACCAGCAGCGTCTACCATGTCATCGTCATCCATCTTTCAAAACAGCGTAACAAGGTATGCACTTGATCTGATGTGGATCACAAGTGATGCTTTGGCCATGTTGTTTGGGGGATTTATAGTACGATTAGTCCAATGGTAGTGAGTTTGTAATGATTTCTGATTGTATTCACTTGTTTGTATGTGAGCGGCGCGAATGCTTTCACAGTGGGCGTTTATTTGTTGTTTGCTGAAATGTTGTTTTCCAACAATGAATCTCAATGTGAAAGTGTCAAATATCACACATACAGTGCATGTTTGTAATGTTTGTTCATATACGTAATCAATATTTTTTAAACGCGATCTTATAGTAACAAGCACATGTCCAGGCTAACATGAATGAAAGTGCATAGTTGTGTATAATGTGCATCGAATGTGATCTATCAATGTTGCTGCAATATTGTTTGTAAACGATAAAGTAACATCTGCCATCTGTAGGATTGTATATATATGAGTGATTGCCGAGCAGTAAATATTGTACGCGTCCCTTTCAAATCGCAATAATAATTCCGAACTTCCCGTATGCCATCTGTAGTATTGTATATATAAGTGATTGCCGAGATGTCAATATTGTATGCGTCCCATTAAAATCGCACTAATACTGAATAACTTCCGGCTGTCATCTGTAGTATTGTATATATAAGTGATTGCCGAGATGTAAATATTGTATGCGTCCCATTAAAATGGCACTAATGCTGAATAACTTCCGGCTGTCATCTGTAGTATTGTATATATAAGTGATTGCCGAGATGTCAATATTGTATGCGTCCCATTCAAATCTCAATAATACTGAATAACTTCCGGCTGTCATCTGTAGTATTGTATATATAAGTGATTTCCGAGCTGTCAATATTGTATGCGTCCCATTCAAATCTCAATAATAATTCCGAACTTCCGGCTGTCATCTGTAGTATTATATATATAAGTGATTGCCGAGCTGTCAATATTGTATGCGTCCCATTCAAATCTCAATAATACTGAATAACTTCCGGCTGTCATCTGTAGTATTGTATATATAAGTGATTTCCGAGCTGTCAATATTGTATGCATCCCATTCAAATGGCACTAATACTGAATAACTTCCGGCTGTCATCTGTAGTATTGTATATATAAGTGATTGCCGAGATGTCAATATTGTATGCATCCCATTCAAATCGCACTAATACTGAATAACTTCCGGCTGTCATCTGTAGTATTGTATATATAAGTGATTGCCGAGCTGTCAATATTGTACGTGTCCCTTTCAAGTCGCAATAATAATTCCGAACTTCCCGTCTGCCATCTGTAGTATTGTATATATAAGTGATTTTAGATCTGACAATATTGTATGCGTCCCATAAAAATTGCACTAATACTGAATAACTTCCGGCTGCCATCTGTAGTATTATATATATAATTGATTTGCGATCTGACAATATTTCTTAATTGTCCCATTGAAATCTCAATAATAATGCTGTTCAAAAGTGTGGTTTACGTATATGTTGTATTGTAGTATTGAGTGTTAAAGTTCCTAAAGGGGCGGTACAGTGGTGAATCTGTGATGTGTATGGTTGAATCTTGTAATGACGTCATGATATTCTTAACCTGCCTATGTAGTTCTGAAATCCTCATTGTGTTGTTGTATTGTGCTACATTGTTATTGTGTGCTGAATAAAATATAAATGTGTGCTTTGTGGTTGCGTCATGGGTGATGCGTGTTATGTACATGTACGTATATATTGTGATTGTGTCCCACATATGCTGACTTCTATATAGCGGTCTGGCATTGTTGTTCCTTCCCATAAAGTGACATCTGTAATCTGGTGTAATGATGTTTTTGTTGTAGGTAATTCCTAATGGTTTATTGTGATGGAATCATGATGTTAAAAGTACAGTCAAATCCATATGTTGTGTTTTGTGATTCCTGTAGAGAATGTAATGTGTTTGTCCCCCATCATTTGAATGCACATGTATGAGTGAATGTTAAAAGTAATATATGTGCATCCATTAGTGATCATGTGTTAAGCCTATGTAAATATGCAGTTGCTGCAAGCATATGAGTTGAATAACATAAATGCAATAATAAAGGTAAATGAGAGGTGTTTCCCATTGTGTACTGTTTGTGAATCCAGAAATGTTTAGTGAATTTTATTTTAATTTTAAATGTAATTTTATTGAAATAATAATGTGTTACTAGTGATGTGGATTTGTAGTTGATGTAATCTAAAAGTGTGAAACAATTTTATGGTGTTGTGAATTTTCAATAATTAAAAACCATAAGTCCACCATAGGGAAATAGTCATTTCTTAATATATTTATCATAGCTGGGTCTAACGCATGAAATCATGTATTTTCTAGCGCTGGTATTTGGAGTTTTTCAGTCTACGCTATTTGCGTGCGTTAGGGAAATGAGGGTTTCGCGTGCACGAGCACGTCTTCCCAATAGAAGTCAATGGAGGCTCTAAAGATTTCTAATTTTTTTTTCTAAGACTGGTTTTCCTCGTAAAGTGAGTGACGTCATGAGCTTGTGTGAAAAAGTAACTAAATCGTGTTCTTTTTTTAATAAATAAATATTTTGTGTATGTCATGTGGTGTATATTGTTTGTATGCATCGATGAGTGTATGTTTGTGATAATGTTATTAGTTAGATGTAGGTATATGAGGGTCTTTTCCCGTATGTCCATGTAAGTCAATGGGAAAATGGATTTGTGTGGATTTTTTTCAAACACCCGAGATCTCGCAACTTTAATACTTTGTATTTTGCTGAAAAAATATTAAATATGAAAAATAAATATAGTGTAGTGTTTGTATGAGTGTAAGTGTACTTTGTGTAATATTTTTTTTGGGATTCGTGGATGTTTTTGTTGTCGGTATATGTTTACTACTGGGTCTGAGGTGGCGGTAGAAATGTGAGCGTTAGGTGTATTTTGAGTGGCGGTAAATAAACTCGAAATACCGGAGTGCGTAAGAAACCCGCGTTAGGAGCCTCTAACGCTGGTTTTCACGGCTAACGCCAAACTCCAAATCTAGGCCTAAGTGAATCTAAAGCAAGGAAGGGCAAGAACAGCAGCCTTTTAGAATAAAGTAAGGAGGTTTGTATTGAATGCATTATTTACAGACAGTCAGATCAGATCACCGGACAGTGTGGACACTAATAATCCTGAAATGGATTTAAGTTTTTTTTTTTTTAAGCATTCTTGCATCATAAAGAACATTCTCACAGTCACAGAATATGAAGTATATATATATATATATATATATATATATATATATATATACTTCATATTCTGTGAGATAACGTTCTGATGCAAGAATGCTTTTAACTCAGAGCGAGCAGGCAGTAAAAAAAAAAAAATCTTAAATCCCTTTCAGGATTATTAGTGTCCAGTGATCTGTCTGTATAAATAATGCATATAAACCAGCTCCTTACTTTATTCTAAGGCTGTTGCATAGTATATAGTGTATGTTATTTGAACTGAGTCAGCATTATCCTATCCATTATTTTAATTAACTTTTGTCATAATTTAAAAAAAAATCTATCTTGTAGTGCATTAGTGGTCTGTGGATTAACCCCTTAATGACCGAGGACGTGCAGGGTACGTCCTCAGAAAAAAGGCAGTTAACGCCTGAGGACGTACCCTGCACGTCCTCGGTGTGGAAAGCAGCTGGAAGCGATCCTGCTCGCTTCCAGATGCTTTCTGGTTATTGCAGTGATGCCTCGATATGGAGGCATCCTGCAATAACCTTAGATGGCCATCCGATGCAGAGAGAGCCACTCTGTGGCCCTCTCTGCACTGGACATCGATGGCCGGTATCGTTGGTGGGTGGGAGCCGGTGTGGGAGGTGGGTGGCGGCCATCGATGGCCCTGGTCATGTGGAGGGGGGCGGGATCGTGGGCATGGAAGCCCGGGCGCGCGTGCGGGTGCACGCACGTGCACGAGGGGGGCGCGCGCGGGCGCGTGCCGGGGCAGGGACCGGGTGGGGACCGCTGCACTACAGAAAAAAATGTGTCCCAAAATGAAAGTGGGACCAGTAATTTTAAAAAGAAAAACCTTAGGCTTTATTTAGGTGGTGGGGGTTGGTCCGTGGGGGGGGGGGGAAGCTACACTGCAGAAAAGAAAAAAAAAGGAAAAAAAAATAAACATTTGATTGTGCAAACTGGGTACTGGCAGACAGCTGCCAGTACCCAAGATGGCCCCCAATAAGGCAGAGGGGGAGGCTTAGAGAGCTGTTTTGGGGGGGATCAGGGAGGTTGGGGGCTAAGGGGGGATCCTAAACACAGCATATGTAAATATGCTCTTTTTTTTTTCTTTAAAAAAAAAAAAAATCTTTTATTTTAGTACTGGCAGACTTTCTGCCAGTACTTAAGATGGCGGGGACAATAGTGGGGTGGGGGAGGGAAGGGAGCTGTTTGGGAGGGATCAGGGGGTGGGATGTGTCAGGTGGGAGGCTGAACTCTACACTAAAGCTAAAATTAACCCTGCAAGCTCCCTACACACTACCTAATTAACCCCTTCACTGCTAGCCATAATACACGTGTGATGCGCAGCAGCATTTAGCGACTTTCTAATTACCAAAAAGCAACGCCAAAGTCATATATGTCTGCTGTTTCTGAACAAAGGGCATCCCAGAGAAGCATTTACAACCATTTGTGCCATAATTGCACAAGCTGTTTGTAAATAATTTCAGTGAGAAACCTAAAATTGTGAAAAAATTAACGTTTTTTTTAATTTGATCGCATTTGGCGGTGAAATGGTGCCATGAAATATACCAAAATGGGCCTAGATCAATACTTGGGGTTGTCTACTACACTACACTAAAGCTAAAATTAACCCTAGAAGCTCCCTACATGCTCCCTAATTAACCCCTTCACTGCTGGGCATAATACACGTATTTTGCGCAGGGGCATTTAGCAGCCTTCTAATTACCAAAAAGCAAAGCCAAAGCCATATATGTCTGCTATTTCTGAACAAAGGGGATCCCAGAGAAGCATTTACAACCATTTATGCTATAATTGCATAAGTTGTTTGTAAATAATTTCAGTGAGAAACCTAAAGTTTGTGAAAATATTTGTGAAAAAGTGAACAATTTTTTTTATTTGATCGCATTTGGCGGTGAAATGGTGGCATGAAATATACCAAAATGGGCCTAGATCAATACTTTGGGATGTCTTCTAAAAAAAAATATATACATGTCAATGGATATTCAGGGATTCCTGAAAGATATTAGTGTTCCAATGTAACTAGCGCTAATTTTGAAAAAAAGTGGTTTGGAAATAGCAAAGTGCTACTTGTATTTATGGCCCTATAACTTGCAAAAAAAGCAAAGAACATGTAAACATTGGGTATTTCTAATCTCAGGACAAAATTTAGAAACTATTTAGCATGGGTGTTTTTTGGTGGTTGTAGATGTGTAACAGATTTTGGGGGTCAAAGTTAGAAAAAATGTGTTTTTTTCCATTTTTTCCTCATATTTTATAATGTTTTTTATAGTAAATTATAAGATATGATGAAAATTATGGTATCTTTTGAAAGTCAATTTAATGGTGAGAAAAACGGTATATAATATGTGTGGTTACAGTAAATGAGTAAGAGGAAAATTACAGCTAAACACAAACACCGCAAAAATGTAAAAATAGCCTTGGTCCCAAACGGACAGAAAATGGAAAAGTGCTGCGGTCATTAAGGGGTTAAAGTTAATTTTAGTTAATAACTAATTGTAATAGTGCTATACATTAGGGCTTTATGTAGTAATGCTGTCTGTGAGTGCTCCTCAAAGGTAAAATTATTTGCCAGAAAATAGTTGGCTGGCTTGGAGGGGGCGTGGCTGGGTTGGAGGGGGCGTGGCTATGCTGGAGAGGGCGGGGCTGGGCCGGTCTATACAAATTTCCAGGGCTGGTCTGATTTCCCAGTCCGGCCCTGCCTATAACTTGCAAAAAAAAGCAAAGAACATGTTAACATTGGGTATTTCTAAACTCAGGACAAAATTTAGAAACTATTTAGCATGGTTGTTTTTTGGTGGTTGTAGATGTGTAACAGGTTTTGGGGGTCAAAGTTAGAAAAAGTGTGTTTTTTTCCATTTTTTCCTTATATTTTATAATTTTTTTAATAATAAATTATAAGATATGATGAAAATAATGTTATCTTTAGAAAGTCCATTTAGTGGCTAGAAAAACGGTATATAATATGTGTGGGTACAGTAAATGAGTAAGAGGAAAATTACAGCTAAACACAAACACCGCAGAAATGTAAAAATAGCCCTGGTCTTTAAGGGAAAGAAATTGAAAAATGGCCTTGGTCCTTAAGGGGTTAAGGAAGATGAGCAATAATTAATTAAAGGAAAATATTTGTATCAATCTATCAAGAATGGGAGAAAACAGGATCACACAATAATGGTAGAAATAACGTTATGCTTTTTTAATTTTATTTTTATTGTTTAATTTATAAACAATCTTTATTTAAGGCAATATATATTTGTTACATGAAACAAATGCAAACTGTAAGACCAGACAAGTTAGTAATTACTTTTCCATTTTACAGAATAGGCAGATTTACAAAGAAACAGTTGTCCAGCTGTCAATGTCCATTGTGATATACTGTATGCCTGTTTTTTCTTTTAGTGAAGCACTAATAAGATTTATTTCTGGTGCTATGAATAGTTCAACAGGTACTGCATTCATTCTCTGTAAACAAAATCTACATTAAAGTTCAGTGCAGTAGGAACTGAATAAAGACCAAACATTATCCAACCATTTAACATAGGAAAACATTTGCAGTGATGTCGGACCTGTATGTTGACTGGAAGGAAGAAGGGAGACATGAAAGAATGGGGGGAGGGAGGGAAGGACAAGAGCAAAGAGAAAAAAAAAAGAAAGAAAAGGAAATCTCTCAAGAGTACCTAGCATGTGAGTGCAGGGTGTTCACCGCTGAATTTTCGGTTTTGTATTTAGGGAGTTCCAGGGTTCCCAGACATTTGAGTAGAGGTCTAAGGTACCTCTATTTATTGAAACTACTTCCTCCATACCCCTAATATAGTCAACTATTTCTAATTTTTTTGTGTGTCAAAGGGATCACTTGTTGCTTCCAGTATCTCGCTAAGGATAGTTTGTTTCCCATCATGATGTATACGAATAGGTGTTTTTTGATTTAGTAATTTTAGGTGTGTTTTAGGTGTAGCAGGCATGTCTCAGGGCTCCTAACTGCTGGGAGACCCAGCTTCAAACATAGGTCCAATATATCCCCAAAAGTTCTTGTATGCTTGGGCAGTCCCACCATACATGGATATCGTCCCCCTATTTCTGCATCCCCTCCAACACAAGTCTGAGTTAGTGTTGGAGAGTCTGCACAGTCTGGCAGGTACCCAGTGCCATATAGTCAGTAGTTTGTAATAAATCTCAGAAAGTGTAACACAGTGTATTGTTGAATTAGTTAGTGCAATAGCTGTTGCCCATCCCTTCGGTTCTATAGTGCGTCCGAGGTCTATTTCCCATGCTATGATGTTGTGTGTCTTGCGCAGTGACAGGGTATCTAGAAAATATCTACAGGTGGCCCTCGGTTTACGACGGTTCAGTTTGCACCGTTTCAGAATAACGCCCTTTTTTTCCAGTCATGTGACTGCTATTGAAAAGCATTGAGAAGTAGTGCATTGATTACAATAGCCAGTAGGTGGAGCTGTCCGCTTGTGTTGAAGCAAAGATATGCAACACAAGCAAGTTGAAATTAATCAGTGTAACCAGACCTGAGCTATTAAGCAGCTTTCAATTCAAAGGAACAAGATCTAGCAGTCACTTCCCTTAGCTGCAGACCCGATATTACAATGCGGGAGATACGGGGCTTGGTATTAACCCAAATATATGTGTTCATATACAGGTGGCCCTCGGTTTACGACTGTTCAATTTGTGCCGTTTCAGAATAACGCCCTTTTTTTTCAGTCATGTGACTGCTATTGAAAAGCATTGACTGCTATTGAAAGCATTGAGATTAGCACATGCATACATTAAAATAGCCAGTAGGTGGAGCTGTCCGCTTGTTTTGCAGCAAACACATGCAAAGCCAAGCAAGCCAGACGTGATCAATGGATCAGCTTTCAAAGGAACAAGATCTAGCAGCCACTTCCCTTAGATGCAGACTCAATGCAGAGAACTGTTTGCAGAAAAAGGCAAGTAAAAAAACGTTTTTCTTAATTAAACTTAGTTTGATGATGATGATACAGTCTGTTGTGTGATTAAACACAGGCAGGCTGAAATTAATCAGTGTATAACCAGACCTGAGCAATGGAGCTTTTTTTTAAAGGAACAAGATCTAGCAGCTACTTCCCTTAGCTGCAGAAAAATGCAGGTAAAAAAACATTTTTATTCATTAAATTTAGTTTGATG
The DNA here is from genome assembly GCF_027579735.1 of Bombina bombina. Lineage (NCBI taxonomy): Eukaryota > Metazoa > Chordata > Amphibia > Anura > Bombinatoridae > Bombina > Bombina bombina. Next base: position 225,482,602 of record NC_069506.1, on the reverse strand, counting down.
ATGATACAGCCGGTTGTGTGATTATTTTGTTTTTGTTCATTAAACTTAGATTGATGATGATACAGTCTGTGTTTGTGTGATAATTTTATTAGGTGCGGTTTAGCAAATGTTTTTGTTCATTAAACTTAGTTTGATGATGATACAATCTATTTTATTAGGTTAATAATGCTGTTTCACATTTAAAGTCTTCATTTCAAAGCTTTAAAAATAATGTATTAGGTGTTACTTATGACAATTTTGAGAGGGGCCTGGAACCTAAGTCCCTCACTTCCCATTGACTTACATTATAAACTGGGTTTCAATTTACAACGGTTTCGATTTATAACCATTCCTTCTGGAACCTAACCCCGGCTTAAATCGAGGGCTACCTGTGTATATATATATATATATATATATATATATATATATATGTATATATATATATATATATATATATATATATATATATATATATTAATGCTTTTGGTACTCTTAGGGGCAAGCATCGAAAAACACAGGTGAGCTTTGGCAGCAACATAACTTTGAAAGCAGAGATTCTCCCCATCCATGATATTTCTCTGTATATGCGGAGTGCAACATCATGTTTTAAAGATTGTAAAATTTGGGTGCAGTTCCACTCGATAACTTTTCAGGTCATGTGAGAGGTGTACTCCCAAATGTTTGATTCCATCTCGGTTCCATCCCAGATAGCATGTATTTTTGCTGCAAGTTTGAAAATGAGTTGCTAATGTCTTGCTAGACTTGTCAAGCTTCAAAAGTTTGCTGCAAGTGTGTATAGCATCTATTTTTTTCTTTAAACATTTCAAATGAATTGTTAAACTCTTGCTAGACTTGCCAAGCTTCAAACGTTTGCTGCACATTTGTAGCGAGTCTGCATTGAAAGTCTCCAGAATATACTTGCTTTATAAATTTGCTGCAAGATTGCTATAAGTGTGTATAGCATGTTTTTTTTTTCTTTAAAATTTTTAAATGAATTGCTAAACTCTTGCTAGACTTGCCAAGCTTCAAAAGTTTGCTGCACATTTTATGACAGTCTGCGTAAAAAGTCTTCAGAATAGATATGCCTTATAGTTATAATAACACCATCTGTGATGAGAACAGGATGTGATGTCACTAGTTTGGGGGCGGGGCTTAGGTCCTGTAGTCTGTGTCGCAGTTAGTTAGTGAAATCAACCTGACTAGATGTATGTTCCTATGCTCTGTAATAAAATAGAGTTGTACCATCATTGCTGTGTCCTGCATATGTCCTGCATCTCATGACATGGTGTCAGAAGTTCTGGCCTGCGCTTCTGTTCCTGATCGATTACAAAGTCAAAGTTTACCCCACCTGAACCTTTTGACTTCTCTCAGCCTGCAGCTTGGCCCACATGGCGCCAGCGGTTTCAGCGCTTCAGGATTGCTTCCAAACTGAACAAGGAGAGTGGTAATGTACAAGTTAATTCTCTTTTATACTCTATGGGGAAAGATGTGGAGCCAGTGTTCAATGCTTTTACTTTCCAAGAAGGGGAAGAATTTATCTTTGATATAGTTATGGATAAACTCCGAGCCCACTTTGTGCCCAAAAGAAATGTGATTCATGAGAGAGCTTGTTTTCACAAACGTAATCAGCGTGTGGGAGAATCTGTGGAGTCATTTGTGCGCAGCCTGTATGAACTAGCTGAATTCTGTGAGTTTGGTGTTGCTAAAGAAGAGCAAATCAGAGACAGAATGTTATTGGAATTGCAGATGCTAAAGTCTCTCTGAAGCTGCAGTTAGAGCCTGATTTAACATTAGATGGGGCTATAAGGATGGCCCGCCAGAGTGAACTGGTGAAAAAGCAGAGTGCTGATCTGAGGTCTGAGAGTATTGTGGATGAAGTGCAACAGTCAAGGAAAACTGCTAGTGAAAGGCACAGTGTGAGCGGTAGATCTAAAATAATGGAAAGGCCTAGAAGTGGATGGGCGCAGCATGCCCGATGCACACGGTGCTACCGTGCCCATGATCAGAGTGTTATATGCCCGGCCAGAGATAAAAGATGCAGAAAATGTTACAGAATGGGTCATTTTGAAGTGGTGTGTAAAACTGAATACATTAAGGTCCGTTGTGGAACGGCCAAGCTCAGAGGAATATTGAAAAGTTACTTTTACTGTAATGGGAGCCAAAGTTGATTTTAAGATTGACACAGGAGCAGATATCACTGTAATGTATTTTGCTGCATTTATGAAACTGCCTCGACAGCCTCAGCTGGCGAAGGTTACTATAAACGTCCATAGTCCTGGTGGCCGCATTGATTGTGCGGGGAAATTTTTTGCCAGGTGTGAGTACAAGCAAAGAAAGTTCACTATGTGGGTGCATGTGATTCGAGGTCAGTGTGTTAGCAATTTATTGAGCAGAAAAGCAGCCTGTGACTTGGGCCTTGTGGCCAGAGCGAATGAGATTTCTGAAGATATGTTTGGCGAGTTGGGCCTACTGAATTGCAAACCAGTCCGTATAGCACTTAAAAGTGACGCAGTATTTCTACTCCCCGTAGAATTCCGTTCCCGCTCATGCCTCAAGTGGAGAAGGAGCTTATGCGCATGAAGTCTATGGGGGTTATTGAAAATGTTGTTGAAGCGACTGATTGGTGTGCCCCCATTGTTCCAGTTGCAAAGAAAAACGGGAAGGTGCGCATCTGTGTACACCTGAAAAGGTTGAATGAGGCAGTGAAGAGAGAGAGATTTGTGCTGTCGACATTAGAAGATATAGCTCCAAAGTTGGGTGGGGCGAAGTTCTTTACCACATTAGACGCTTCTAGTGGCTTTTGGCAGAACCCCCTGGATCCAAAGTGCCGCAAACTGACTACCTTTATCATACCGGTAGGTCGGTTCTGTTTCTGCAGACTCCCCTTTGGGATATCCTCTGCTCCTGAAATCTTTCAAAGGGAAATGAGTTCTCTCCTGAGTGACCACGTGGGCACAGCGGTCGTCATGGACGACATTCTAGTGTATGGGTCTACAGTGGAGGAGCATGATCAGCGTTTAAGTTGTGTGCTACAGGCTATCAAAGAGTCTGGGCTGAAGCCGAATAAAGAAAAATGCCATTTTAGGAAAACTGAATTATGTTACTTTGGGCATATCATCAATGGGGATGGCATCAAGCTAGACCCCGAGAAAATTTGTGCTATTGAACAGATGAAAAGTCCTTCTAATGTACATGAACTGAGACAAATATTGGACCTTGTAAATTATGTGGGCAAGTTTCTTCTAGATTTATCAACAGTTTTACACCCTATCACAGAGTTGCTTAAGAAAGACGTTGCCTGGGTCTTGGGACCGTCACAAGAAAAAGCTTTTATGCAGGTCAAGTCCCTGCTGGGGTCTGCCCCAGTGCTGGGGTTCTACGACCCTTCAAAAAAGACTGTGGTTAGTGCTGATGCAAGCAGTTATGGGTTGGGGGCTGCTCTCCTGCAGTTAAATGAGAATAAACTACAGCCCATCGCCTACTGTTCCCGCACACTGATGGCTGCAGAGTCAAAATACGCTTAAATTGAGAAACAGTGCCTGGCTGCAGTTTGGGCCTGTGAGCGCTTTCAGCTTTATCTAGTGGGTTTGGAGAAATTTAGTCTGGAAACTGACCACAAACCGCTAGTCCCTCTAATCAACTCTTATGATATCGACAAAACACCCTTACGATGCCAGAGACTTTTAATGAGACTGCTCAGGTTCAATGTTCAGGCAGTGCATGTGCCGGGGAAACAACTGGTACACTATCCAGGCTCCCGCTGGCTGCTGTTGAAGAATCCTCCACTGAATCTGATGTGAAAGTGTATGTTGATTCAGTTCTGGCCTCTAAGTCCATTTCTTCAAGGAAACTGGAGGAAATAAAGAAAGAGACATATTTGGACACAGATCTGCAAGAGGTTATAAAGTACATAAAAGAAGGCTGGCCCGAGAGCCGGGCAGCCTGGATGTCTTTAAGTGCTTACCAGCCAGAGAGGTCGCAGCTCACGGAGCTGGAGGGGTTGGTGCTGTTCCAAGACCGCATCGTAATTCCTGTCAGCATGAGGAAGGAGATGTTAATCAGTATTCACGATGGCCACTTAGGCATTACAAAGTGCAGAGAAAGGGCAGCTACAGCTGTGTGGTGGCCTGGGATCAGCTCCGACATTGCAGATCACGTGTCTAAATGTGCCTTTTGCCGGGAACGCTGGCCTACTCAGAGAAGGGAGCCCTTGATTTCTACTCCACTGCCTGCAGGTCCATGGCAGAAAATAGCTGCTGATTTGTGTGAACTGCACGGGAAAAAGTTCCTTGTTGTGATCGACTACTATTCCAGGTATTTGGAAATTGCACCCCTGAATGATATCACAAGTCAAGCCGTTATCATTCGCCTGAAGAGCTTGTTCGCCCGGTGGGGCATTCCAATGGAGCTGGTGAGTGATAATGGTATGCAGTTCGCTTCTACATAGTTCAGTGCTTTCAGCAGGGAATATGACTTTGTACATTCCACGTCAAGTCCACATTATCCGCAGGCCAACGGAATGGCTGAAAGGGCAGTTCAAAAAACAAAAATTCATTCTAAAGCAACTGAGCCGTACCTAGCCCTCTTGTCATACAGGGCAACGCCCATTCAAGCCACTGGGTTTAGCCCTGCACAGCTGATGCTAGGACGCCAGATTCGCACCACTTTACCCTCAGTGGGTGTCTTCAAGCCGCCTGGCCCTGTTCCTCGGGAGTCCTTAGGAGGGATGAAGAGGCCAAAAAGGGTTATCGTTTCTTCTACGACAGGAGACATTCTGTCAGGCCCTTACCGGAACTTAATGCGGGGCAAAGTGTCAGAATTAAACTGGATGATGAGAAGAAATGGAAGATGCCTGCTACGGTAATTGGACGCTCTCCAGAATCAAGGTCTTATACAGTCCTTACTGATGGAGGGACGGTTACATGCCGTAACCGAAGACATCTTCAGCCTGTACCTGAGAGTCTGGAACTGGATGCCTCAGTACCACCGCCAGAGGGATCCCCTGTTCTAAGAGAGGTGCCTTCCCCTCAGCAAGATCACAGCGGGGATCAATCTTTGCCTCCAGCGGACTCTTATTCACCATCTTCTGTATCAGAGAACAGTTCATGCAAAGTTACATCAAGCGGAAGAGTGGTGAAACTTCCGGCCCGATATATAGGGACTGACTTTAGTTAGAACAGTGACCGGAAGTATGGGCAGAATAATCCCATGGTCACTGTGGACTAGGGTAGTCTACCCCGATGTCCAAGTCAGGATGTCATTTATGTGTTTATATTTTCTGAACCTATTTGTTTATATATTGTTCGGAAAAAAAAAATGTTGTTGTATACTCTGTTCGTATGCCTTGTTATTTGTTATATTCAAATGTATGCTTCGCCTTGTGTATATATACTGTGTATATATATATATATATATATATATATATATATATATATATACAGGGAGTGCAGAAATATTAGGCAAGTTGTATTTTTGAGGATTAATTTTATTATTGAACAACAACCATGTTCTCAATGAACCCAAAAAACTCATTAATATCAAAGCTGAATATTTTTGGAAGTAGTTTTTAGTTTGTTTTTAGTTTTAGCTATTTTAGCGGGATATCTGTGTATGCAGGTGACTATTACTGTGCATAATTATTAGGCAACTTAACAAAAAACAAATATATACCCATTTCAATTATTTATTTTTACCAGTGAAACCAATATAACATCTCAACATTCACAAATATACATTTCTGACATTCAAAAACAAAACAAAAACAAATCAGTGACCAATATAGCCACCTTTCTTTGCAAGGACACTCAAAAGCCTGCCATCCATGGATTCTGTCAGTGTTTTGATCTGTTCACCATCAACATTGCGTGCAGCAGCAACCACAGCCTCCCAGACACTGTTCAGAGAGGTGTACTGTTTTCCCTCCTTGTAAATCTCACATTTGATGATGGACCACAGGTTCTCAATGGGGTTCAGATCAGGTGAACAAGGAGGCCATGTCATTAGATTTTCTTCTTTTATACCCTTTCTTGCCAGCCACGCTGTGGAGTACTTGGACGCGTGTGATGGAGCATTGTCCTGCATGAAAATCATGTTTTTCTTGAAGGATGCAGACTTCTTCCTGTACCACTGCTTGAAGAAGGTGTCTTCCAGAAACTGGCAGCAGGACTGGGAGTTGAGCTTGACTCCATCCTCAACCCGAAAAGGCCCCACAAGCTCATCTTTGATGATACCAGCCCAAACCAGTACTCCACCTCCACCTTGCTGGCGTCTGAGTCGGACTGGAGCTCTCTGCCCTTTACCAATCCAGCCATGGGCTCATCCATCTGGCCCATCAAGACTCACTCTCATTTCATCAGTCCATAAAACCTTAGAAAAATCAGTCTTGAGATATTTCTTGGCCCAGTCTTGACGTTTCAGCTTGTGTGTCTTGTTCAGTGGTGGTCGTCTTTCAGCCTTTCTTACCTTGGCCATGTCTCTGAGTATTGCACACCTTGTGCTTTTGGGCACTCCAGTGATGTTGCAGCTCTGAAATATGGCCAAACTGGTGGCAAGTGGCATCTTGGCAGCTGCACGCTTGACTTTTCTCAGTTCATGGGCAGTTATTTTGCGCCTTGGTTTTTCCACACGCTCCTTGCGACCCTGTTGACTATTTTGAATGAAACGCTTGATTGTTCGATGATCACGCTTCAGAAGCTTTGCAATTTTAAGAGTGCTGCATCCCTCTGCAAGATATCTCACTATTTTTGACTTTTCTGAGCCTGTCAAGTCCTTCTTCTGACCCATTTTGCCAAAGGAAAGGAAGTTGCCTAATAATTATGCACACCTGATATAGGGTGTTGATGTCATTAGACCACACCCCTTCTCATTACAGAGATGCACATCCTCTAATATGCTTAATTGGTAGTAGGCTTTCGAGCCTATACAGCTTGGAGTAAGACAACATGCATAAAGAGGATGATGTGGTCAAAATACTCATTTGCCTAATAATTCTGCACTGCAAAGTCATTTAAAGCTTTATTTGGAAATATGCTAATATATACATTTCTTTCTTTTTCAAATATACAGAGTCTGGGGAGGAGGCAGCACAGCAAATACAGGCTCCTCCTTTTCCCCGGGATGAGAGTGGTGGGGATGAATCTCCACCTCGGAGGGAAGATGCCCCCCGTGACGAAGAGGCCATGGAAGCAGAGGAAGAGGCCCCGGAACCAGAGGAAGAGGCTGCGGAACCAGAGGCCCCTCAAGGACCCGCACCCCGCCTTGCACGGGCACCCCGCCAAGCACAACAAGAGGAAATAGCGGAGGTGCAGGTTCTACTAGACTACATTGACCAAATGCGTAACTCCCGGATACAAAATATAGAAGGCAGAAGTAGAATTATTGAAGAGCTCAGTGGCATTCGAGAAGGCCAAACCCAAATCATACACCTCCTTACTCGAATAGAAGAAGGACAAAACAGAACCTTTAATCTCCACCAAGAGATGTTTAATTTCTTCCGGGAGGCGCATGCTGGTCTGCCTCCTGCTGGTCTGCCTCCTGGTCCGCCTCCTGCTGCTGGGCCTCCTGCTGCTGGGCCTCCTGCTGCCGGGCCTCCTGCTGCCGGGCCATCTTCTCCTGCCGGGCCATATTCTCCTGCCGGGCCATCTTCTCCTGCCGGGCCATCTTCTCCAGCCGGGCCATCTCCTCCTTCTCACCTTGGTCATCCCAGTACTCTTCCTTCCACTCTTCCCACAACATCTCCAAGGAGAACTCGTCGGAGTCGGCAGTTGCCCCTCCCAGAGCCTCAGCACCGTGGGAAGAGGGGAAGGAAGAGAAAGTAAGTATTTGTTTTCATGTTTAATGTTTTTGGTATTTAATGTGTAATGGATAGGTATGTGATGATGTGGTTTTCATACACTTGTGGACCACACTCTGTATATAATCTACTTCTATGGGACCGGGTCCATGGAGGCAGATTGTTTGCCGAGTGTGGGTTATAAGTGTGTGAAAACCACATCATCACATACCTATCCTTGTTTATGATATTGATTGGTTTCTGTGGTGTGATGTCCAAACTGTTTCCCGAATCGCAAACAAAATTACCATTACAATTATCCATGATGGCATATTAATTTTTGAATGCCAATAACACAGCTTAAAGAGACAGTCAGAACATTATTGATTACAAAGAAAACACTGTATTACGCATTATCAGATTGGAAACAACAAAACATGGAGAAATACGTGTGACTTATGTGCTTACCCTTGTATCTATGCCTATGAAAAATGACCACTTATTTGTTGTTCTGACATAACAACATTTTACGCAATCAATGATCAATACATGGTAAATATGCTGTATGAGCTCAAGGTGTTAGATATACAAATGCTATCCAAATGCCCTCTAGTGGTCAAATTGCATAATGATTACATGCACTCTTCAAGCTCTAAGAAATGAGCACACGAACCTCATAGGTTTAGCTAGCAAATTAAAATAAACACAGACAAATGATTAATTGGTGAGAAACCTTTGATATCATTGATATTACAAAATTGACTTTTTTAATAATGCAAAACATTATTTGATTTCTAAACTGTCCCTTTAACAAAATTACATATGCTAACATAGAATATTTGCAGATTGTTGGTATATCTACATGTACTTGTTCAAACAATAAATATTGAAAACTGATTTATATTGACGTGTTAAATAAAGTCTATTTTCTTAAAGAGACATTATTGTGTTAATTTCTTTTTAGAAATACATTTGTTTTAACAATGAATATGGTTTAAAGTCCTTTTAGGAGTGGGGGGGGAAAAATGCTAACAATAATATATTTGGAGATTAACCAATGTGGAACTCATACATGATACAAAAATAAACATTTGCATTAAAGGGACAGTATACTATATTTTTAACAGAACTGCATGTAATAGACACTACTAGAAACAAAAAGATTAACATATACTGATATCAATATTACAAAGCTTTAAACACTTTCAAAGAAAATCGGGTTATCTCTATTGAAAATATAGATGAACCCCCATTACAACCGTAAAACAAGAGAATACCCCATCATTAACATATGAAAAGACCCTTTACACAAACAGGAGAAAGCTGGAGATGGTACTCACATGAAACTTTGAGGCTTGGCGAGGAGTCTGAAAATTACTTACATTTTATTTGAACAGAAGCAAAATGAGACGTGTATTTGGAAAACAATGGACTATCTAACTAGAGACCAAATAAAATATTTTGATTTATAATGTGAGTGTCTAATGAACCTTTAATAAAATATACGACGAAATTACATTTAGAAGAAGTCAGCATCATATATTTAGCATATGATAAAGATAAATGCATATTGATTACTTGATTCTAACACAATAGCGCATATTTATGAATTAGATATCTTTAACATTAAACACAACAGTCATTTTTCATAAAAAGGAACATATTGTTGACCAACATATTAAACAACATGGACTATAGAGATTTGCACTTGCCTCGAAATATCTTATGCATGAAAACATTTTGCTTTCGTTCGTTTATTCAACCAGACATCCAGCAAAAGAGAATGTGGTGGTCTTTATCAGCTATGGGTCAACAATGTAACATGATGCAAAAAATCCATATTCGCCATGTTTTTAAACCTGTCTTCTCATTCACAAACGTGTTTAACGTGCACAAACAAATATTGCGGGACTACGTAATACAATCAGACGTTTTTTTACCTTTGCATGTGACGTCTTAATTAACATGGCGCTTCCTTGATCATGTAAGAACGCAAACCAAAAAAAGGCGCATCCTTGATCGCGTAAGAACGCAAACCAAAAAAAGGCGCATCCTTGATCGCGTAAGAACGCAAACCAAAAAAAGGCGCATCCTTGATCGCGTAAGAACGCAAACCAAAAAAAGGCGCATCCTTGATCGCGTAAAAACGTCACTCAATACAAGGAATCATTGGACAGCCTGGCAGGTGACGTCTTAAGCAACATGGTGCATCTGAGATTGCTGAAAAACCGCAGCCAATACAAGGACTCAGTTGACAGCTTGATATATCAATAAGAAACGTATTTATATTTTAGTAACTAGTATGTGTCTAGATTGCTATCTAGGAATGTCACAAAATCATGAATCATCTTTTCGGACTTGTCTGTCCCTTTAACTATAGCTATGGTGTATATCTTTAACATTTAAAAGATACACATGAGAAATACATATGCCATTGATGTTTTAAGATATGTTTAGATTGTTTTGGAATAACAATAATGACACATGTATTGATCAAACGTGTCATTTATTCAGGTTGAAATATGGTCAGCCTACCTATAGCCATATATGGGAGGAGAAGTATTTTTTTAAAATATTTGTTAAAAAATATTCCTCATCTAAAATATGCGCATTACACACAGAGATTGATTTGGTTACACTTTTACAATAAGATAGAATTGAAAATGAAATACATGTGCTGTCAACATTACAATAAGATTGTTCATTAATAAGATTATATGTCCTTGTTCATGTAAAAAGGACAAAAACGCTTTAGAAATGGAATTACATTCATTAACAATTGTGCTCACCATCACTTAAAGGGACATGATTTTTATTTATAAAAAGAGGATACACAGAGACAATACTAATTCAATAAAATGAACACTTTACATGGATGATATCATTGTATCAATCCTCAGATCATTTGTTAAAGGTGCATCAATTCATGCAGAGTTTATAAATACACACATGGATGTGAAATTTGAAATATACATATATATATACACAAATAACTATCTATATATACATATATAAAAAATTACTATGCTAATCATAATCATGCAATGATAAAGCTTTTCGAAAAATATATAAAGACAAATAATAAAATTACATTGGAGATGTTAATCTTAAAGTCATTTACAATTGTATTACATATATGATTCAGGAAACACCATTATTTTTGGTAAGGTCCCTTTAAGGATCAACCAGATAAACTAGAGATTTCAATCAATGACATGAATAAGGAGGACAAAGAATCGTGCAATGACATGTCTTTTATTAGTATGTCAGAAAACATCAACAACGTTTATAAATAATCATGTAAATAGCAGGAAAATTGGAGCCATATGACAAGGTAACAGAGTGCATCACAGTCCATGAAGAGAGTTGCCAAGGGCCAGCATAGGCCCATTTGAGCCATATGACAAGGTAACAGAGTGCATCACAGTCCATGAAGAGAGTTGCCAAGGGCCAGCATAGGCCCATTTGAGCCATATGACAAGGTAACAGAGTGCATCACAGTCCATGAAGAGAGTTGCCAAGGGCCAGCATAGCCCCATTTGAGCCATATGACAAGGTAACAGAGTGCATCACAGTCCATGAAGAGAGTTGCCAAGGTCCAGCATAGCCCCATTTGAGCCATATGACAAGGTAACAGAGTGCATCACAGTCCATGAAGAGAGTTGCCAAGGGCCAGCATAGCCCCATTTGAGCCATATGACAAGGTAACAGAGTGCATCACAGTCCATGAAGAGAGTTGCCAAGGGCCAGCATAGCCCCATTTGAGCCATATGACAAGGTAACAGAGTGCATCACAGTCCATGAAGAGAGTTGCCAAGGGCCAGCATAGCCCCATTTGAGCCATATGACAAGGTAACAGAGTGCATCACAGTCCATGAAGAGAGTTGCCAAGGGCCAGCATAGCCCCATTTGAGCCATATGACAAGGTAACAGAGTGCATCACAGTCCATGAAGAGAGTTGCCAAGGGCCAGCATAGCCCCATTTGAGCCATATGACAAGGTAACAGAGTGCATCACAGTCCATGAAGAGAGTTGCCAAGGGCCAGCATAGCCCCATTTGAGCCATATGACAAGGTAACAGAGTGCATCACAGTCCATGAAGAGAGTTGCCAAGGGCCAGCATAGCCCCATTTGAGCCATATGACAAGGTAACAGAGTGCATCACAGTCCATGAAGAGAGTTGCCAAGGGCCAGCATAGCCCCATTTGAGCCATATGACAATGTAACAGAGTGCATCACAGTCCATGAAGAGAGTTGCCAAGGGCCAGCATAGCCCCATTTGAGCCATATGACAAGGTAACAGAGTGCATCACAGTCCATGAAGAGAGTTGCCAAGGGCCAGCATAGCCCCATTTGAGCCATATGACAAGGTAACAGAGTGCATCACAGTCCATGAAGAGAGTTGCCAAGGGCCAGCATAGCCCCATTTGAGCCATATGACAAGGTAACAGAGTGCATCACAGTCCATGAAGAGAGTTGCCAAGGGCCAGCATAGCCCCATTTGAGCCATATGACAAGGTAACAGAGTGCATCACAGTCCATGAAGAGAGTTGCCAAGGGCCAGCATAGCCCCATTTGAGCCATATGACAAGGTAACAGAGTGCATCACAGTCCATGAAGAGAGTTGCCAAGGGCCAGCATAGCCCCATTTGAGCCATATGACAAAGTAACAGAGTGCATCACAGTCCATGAAGAGAGTTGCCAAGGGCCAGCATAGCCCCATTTGAGCCATATGACAAGGTAACAGAGTGCATCACAGTCCATGAAGAGAGTTGCCAAGGGCCAGCATAGCCCCATTTGAGCCATATGACAAGGTAACAGAGTGCATCACAGTCCATGAAGAGAGTTGCCAAGGGCCAGCATAGCCCCATTTGAGCCATATGACAAGGTAACAGAGTGCATCACAGTCCATGAAGAGAGTTGCCAAGGGCCAGCATAGCCCCATTTGAGCCATATGACAAGGTAACAGAGTGCATCACAGTCCATGAAGAGAGTTGCCAAGGGCCAGCATAGCCCCATTTGAGCCATATGACAAGGTAAAAGAGTGCAACAGGCACAACAATCCAGCTTGTCCAGCTACAGATTCAAGCATTGAGTTCCATCTGACGTAGATTCATATGCTGAACCTGTAGCTGGGCCTGCATGGTGTCGGCCATCCCTCAGCTGCGTTCCTCAACACTGCCTGCTCTATGCGTGCTAGAGCTTCGAGCTTGAGCCATGTTGAGTCACAGCCTAAAATAAAGAATAAATAAAATATTAATGATAATTACACAACAGACAAAATAAAAAGCAAATATACATTGTCATCATAAAGACAAATAATTTTTTAAATTAATTTGTTGACATTGATTATTTACACCTGAAATATGTTATTCAGACAGACCTAAACCATTAAATGGATATTTTAATCCAACATGTTGTCCCCTTCAATTGGTTTTTGATGATCCACTTTTACAGCTTGAGTGTCTTAAATCTTGTTAAAGGATTTACATTGTACTTACATTAGCAATTTTAAGATTTTAGTTATACTGTGGTAGGCACACCTATCCTTAAACATTTTGGCGTTGAGGACAAGCTGTGTAAACATAGCAACCAGAAGAAATTACATTCCCACTGGGTTATACAAGAGATAATGTATGATCATTTGGACATAAATATTTGGATCCAAATAGTGGTGATTGGTATATGTAGTGATATCAAATTAAAGGGACAGTAAACCTAAATATTTTAGTTACTGATTCAGATAGAGCATGACATTAAAAAAAATTATTAATTTACTAGTATTCTTTAAATGTTTGAATTCTCGAGCTATATTTTAAATGCAAGAATGTAAGTTTATAGGGCAGGCCATTTTTGGTTATCAACTTTGGTTGTCCCTGCTGATTGATGGATACATCCATCCAACAATAAAGAAATGATGTCCATATTTTTTTTAAATAAAAACAAAATATAGGCATTTCTTTGTTTCAATAAAGATAGCAAGAGAATGAAGAATAATTGATAAGAGTAGTAAATTATAAATTTGATTAACATTGCATGCTCTGTTTGAATCACAATTGAAAAATTTTCATTCAGTGTACCTTTAAGTATCTTATAATGTTGATTTTGAATGATACTTACAGCTGTGCCTGGGAAGGACAATCCGACACCCAGGACAATGAAGGTTGAGACAGGGGGGAGGGATGGGATTGGGTTGGGGAGTGATGGGATTGGGTTGGGGAGGGATGGGCTGCTGCTATGGGGTAGCCCGTACAGCTGGGGAGTGGTGAGTTGGGGGCTGGGCAGCTGGGGTAGCTGTACGGGCCAAAAGACGGGGAGAGCGGCGAAGGGGGACGAAGGGGCGTTTTTTGGGAGGGATACGACAGGACAAATGGGAAGGGCCGGGAGAGGAAGGGGACTGGGCAGGGGGCTGGGCAGGGGACTGGGCAGGGGACTGGGCAGGGGGCTGGGAAGGAGACTGGGCAGGGGGCTGGGCAGGGGGCTGGGCAGGGGACTGGGCAGGGGGCTGGGCAGGGGGCTGGGCAGGGGAGGAACAATGATGACCAGAAGCAGAGGATCCATCTGAAATAAATATAATAAATATATTAACATCTCATACATCATGAAATCAAATCAACGCATTTCAACTTGATTATGTTTGCAATATACTTAGAAGTGTGTTTGAATTTCTAAACAATGATGACATGAGGATATGGTATGCATATAGGCACTCAGATGAATATCAATGACTGTCTGTACAATTCTAAAATTATTATTGTGGTTTGGCCTAGAATATGCATGTGACATCATGATGGCATGAATTTCAAATCCAAATATTTAAAAAAATCCAAGCATATCTTCATGCTGCCTGATATATAAAGGGGGCAGTAGTGTATTTGAACAGACAAATAATATTCCTTTTTAAAGTGCAAAAGCTGTAGACTTTGAATGTCTTCAATAAAATGATTTCCAATAAAGCAACATGTTGGAAACATGTTAGATATATTTCACATACCATCAGACTTCAAGGGAGCCTCTTCCTCCTCCGTCCCACATGTTAAATCAATCTCTGTAAAACATAACATGTTGTGTACACGTTAAGATCAGATATTATAACATATGTTACTGTTGCTCAAAGACACACATCAATGTTTTATTAAAGATATACACACCCAAAGTTATGATTTACATCATTTTGATGGAGCATACAAATGACATTATATTTGTTATTATCAATGATTCAGATTTTCTATTTATTGTTTGTATTAATTTTAAAATCATAAAAGCATAGTACATTGAACATTTAAGATTTCTCATGTGTGTATCACTTGATGATTGTTGTCAAAAATGAACCTGGAAACAAACATATGCTATACATCTTCTGAATAACAAAGGTGTAGACTAAGAAAGTTTTAATTCTTAATCTTTCAATATTCAAATAAAATTAATATATAATCAGAGGAGTCAATTATATGTTTGTTTCAAATGTTATGCTTCATCAGAATCATGCTCATAATATTGATTACCAATACACCTTCAATGACATATAAATGAGTCAATGGACTTACCAGAAGACCGCAAAGGCGGCTCTGTGTCAGTGCTGGATTCCTCTGGGCTCCCCACACCAACTCTCTCTATGAATGATATAGATATATATTAGTGAACACATTTGGGATAGCGCTAAATCACATCTGTATCGATTTATAAGAATAATCAACTTGAAAATGTGAAGAATAGAGCAGTCATTATAAAATAAAATGCTTTATTGAATCAAGGGAATTATGTAAAAAATGATGTATTGAACATATGTTTAATTTCTGACTATATTAGACATCAAACTCATCTCATACGATGCTATCGCATATCTAAATATACCCATTGATCAATGTTCTTCAAAGAATACACACAAACCACATTTTGAATAACAGCTGTTGACAAATATAAACAAAGACATGTGGCACATCGAGCCATTTGTGCAATGTACAGTAATCTTGTTTAGGACACAACACATATTGATCACAATACCAAACCAAATTGATTAGTACAAATATGTAATCATGGTGCTGTTAGAGTATGCTTATATCTAGAAAGTAACTCCAACAGTGAATATGTGAATTATATATCAATATTGTCTAATCCAAAGAATGGAAGGATTAATGAATCTATTGTTTATTAAAGGGACACTGACATGATTTATTTCAATCATTGATTTCACTGTTCAAACTGTTCCAAATGATTTAACATTGACTCCTATTATAATTTTAATGTTGCTACATTTTAATCTTAAAGGCAGATAAGCAATATTGGATTCAATAAATATTGTTTGTTGAAGGTATCCACCAATCATCAATAAAAACCCAGGTTGGTCAACCAAAATTGAGCTGCAGATAAACGTACATTCTTGATTTTAAAATACATTTAGCAATAGAATATTTCACATATGATTATAGTATTATATTTAAATGTTGCTTAATATTGCATGCTCTATCTGAATGACAACATTAATAATTTTAGCTCAGTGTCCCTTTAATATAAAAATATATTGATTTGACAAGGTTGGTGTTAATGAATTCTCTACTCCATATGTTGATGTAATGAATGGGATTGAGCATGCAATTCGAATCTAATATGTTATTTAAGGATATCCTAAGAATTATTTAATTTTCATCTATTAAAGGGACATGAAGCTCTAAATGTGTAATTGTATACTTTTTGAAACTATGTACTACTGTTATCTCAACACATGATTTTAACTTTTGACCCAATGCCAATTTATGCATAAAAAAACAGCCGGATAATACCAGTAATGCATTGTTTAACCTAAACCAAAATCAATATGTTTTTAGAAGAACTAAAACAATAGACTGAACCAATGTAGCTCATAAAATGTTTAAACAAAACAATAAAATCACGTTTACAAATCATTCATTGTAAAATTTCGTTGGCATGTCCCTTAAATGACGTGATCAATTTCAAAAATGGAATCTATATTTTTAAAAACAAATCATATGCAAAAGTGTGTGAGTTTTTTTTAAAAATGTATACAAATAAGATTAAGCAATACACAAGGGAAGATTATAAATTGGACATTCAAAGAATCTTACATTAAAATTAAGATATCCAGAATAGATGGGATATTTTAAATTTGATAAAAATTCAGAGTAGTCTTACAATGTAATCCTCTGTTTATTTATTTTAATTCTTATTTGTAAATATTTTACTAATCCATTTTGCAGATACATATAAATATTGAACAATGTGGATTTAGTATGTAATGTTCTGTCCATGTTTCTAAGACAAATGTCAATTAAAATGAGACATACCATACTGTGACAAGCCCTGGCTTGAGGATCCAGCACCAACATCCAGATCTGTAATATATTAAATGAGGATTGGATATCATTAATACAAATCATGCCATGTTTAAAATCTTTACATTATTAGCAAATCAATTAAAAACTATTAATCTTTTTGTAGTCCCATGAGTTAATTGTTTCCTCAATTAAATTCATGATAAATATATCCTGTACTCTTATTTTCAATCAGTTGTGTTGTTTACTGTAGCTTTAATTATTTTTTGGTGTTATTTCATTCTCATCAATTGATGGGCATATGTTATTTTTGTTTTTGATTCTGCTTTTTTTTTAAATTATGTATAATATTGAAAATAAGAATACTGTATTCTTCACATATATAATAATTCACATTTCATTTTGACCAACATGTATAAAGCAATGCCACTTACAGCAAACCCATGTTAACGTGTATGCGCAATTCTAATTTTCGCGATCATTGCGCAATGATTCCAAGCGGAATTACGCATCCGTCATTTGACCAACATGTATAAAGCAATGCCACTTACAGCAAACCCATGTTAACGTGTATGCGCAATTCTAATTTTCGCGATCATTGCGCAATGATTCCAAGCGGAATTACGCATCCGTCATTTGACCAACATGTATAAAGCAATGCCACTTACAGCAAACCCATGTTAACGTGTATGCGCAATTCTAATTTTCGCGATCATTGCGCAATGATTCCAAGCGGAATTACGCATCCGTCATTTGACCAACATGTATAAAGCAATGCCACTTACAGCAAACCCATGTTAACGTGTATGCGCAATTCTAATTTTCGCCATCATTGCGCAATGATTCCAAGCGGAACTACGCATCCGTCATTTGACCAACATGTATAAAGCAATGCCACTTACAGCAAACCCATGTTAACGTGTATGCGCAATTCAATTTTCACGATCATTGCGCAATGATTCCAAGCGGAATTACGCATCCGTCATTTGACCAACATGTATAAAGCAATGCCACTTACAGCAAACCCATGTTAACGTGTATGCGCAATTCAATTTTCGCGATCATTGCGCAATGATTCCAAGCGGAATTACGCATCTGTCATTTGACCAACATGTATAAAGCAATGCCACTTACAGCAAACCCATGTTAACGTGTATGCGCAATTCAATTTTCGCTCTGTGACGCATATTCTGTAGAGCGCAAGAAACATCATTCCTATTTCATGTGTCACTAATCTAAAATCAGATATCTAAACATCATATGTAGTGTATGTTGTGAGATCTGTATAGGTTTAGTATCTGACTATATACACATTTTTAAAAAAATAATCAAATATTAAGATATTATATGAAGTTGGGTAGTTACCTGGTTCAGATTCTCCATCAGCTCCTCCCAGGCCACCGGACGGAGAAGCAGCTGCCCTGGCCCCCGCGTCAGGACTTTCAGATCCCGCAGCTGGGAGGGAAGAAGAGGAGGCCGAGGATGGCGAGGATCTAAATCTTTTGGGGACCCGGAGATTGAGGAGCTCGCATAAAGTCCCCTCATAAGGGAGTAGGTATAGTTTCCGCGGGGCCTTTCTTTGGCCCCCTCTTTTACGGGCTTGTACCCAGTCCCTTATGAGGTTGACTTTTTTTGTCAAGCGCAACCTCATATCTCCGAATCTCCTCATGATTTGATCCTGGCTCCTCTGGACGTCACACACCAATTGAACCGCATTGGTGATAGACTCCCAGAGGGCCTTCTTAACAGGCGCATCTGTCGACCTCCTCTTGTTCCCAAACAGCTGGGGATAAAAGTCCTTGACGGCGTGGACCAGTGCAGCACTCTCTGGCTTGGTGAACCTGGGAGACGTCATGCCTGCTAGGTTGTCTAATATAAATATTTATATTATATTATAAATATATAACTGCCTGCAGGCTTTAGAGAACTGACAAAGATGGCAACGTGTAATGGACTTTTATATGGTGAAGTAAACATGAGATGCACCATGGGACAAGTTATCTGTACATCTGATTGGATAAAAGTTTGAAATATTGTTAGAATGTCTGTGAGACCATCCTGACTCAAGTTGTGTTTGTGTGATGAACTCGGATTGGCCGTTCCTTAATGTTTCATATCTTAGTAACTTCCTTACACATACCGCCTGGTGGTGCTGTTACTTCATTTTTCATGTAGACTTATTTGTAACTCATGGGCCTGTCATGCGGATATGTGTGACGCAGATTTAATATCCGTGATCCGTTAAATATTAATGTTTAAATTCTCTTTAAAATCTAATACTGTCACATTATTAAATGTTGTATACATTTTTCGGTTTAATAACGGTCTGTTTCTTTAATACAAATACACATTTAATATTGTATGTCTTTATTGTTCATAAAATCAATTTGTTGACTTATTGTGAAGTATTGACATTGCTCTATTAAATGTATTTTATAATGCACATTGATTGTGTGCTATTGCGTGACATTAGACTCTAATGTTTAAAGATGCAAATCTGGTGTTTCAAGATCCGTTTCCCACGCAATATTTCTGAATGTTCAAATTCAGGTTATAATGTCAGTAACTTGGATAATCTGTTTATAAATGTTAAACTACAGGTTTGTTTGTTATTAGTAAATAAACCTCGAGCTTGTATTTGTCTGAAGTGCTCATATATGTTATTGTGCAATGGCGTCTTTATTTTTAAATAGACATTACAAACAAACAATTGTATCAAATGATCTGTAGAGATAGAAAATTGTTTAGACTTTAAAATGTAACTCAATTTATCTTAGTATTTAGATATCCTCAACAGAAGGAATTTAAATGCACATGGTTGAGCCAATCACATAAGGCATCTCTGTGCATCCACCAATCTTCATCTACTGAGCCTATCTCGATATGCTTTTCAAGCAAAGTATGTCAAGATAAGAAGAGAAGTAAATACACTCTTTAAATCTCTTAAAGGGACACTGTCCAAACAAATTTAGCGTTCGTGATTCAGATTGAGCATGAAATGTTAAGCAACTTTATAATTTAATCCGATTCTCAAATGTTAAGAATTATCTTGTTATCTTTCTTTGCAAATCAATAATGATATTTTAGATTACGGACAATTTTTGGAAAAAACCTGGGTTGTCCTTGATGATTGTTGGATCAATTAATCCAACCAAAAAAAACAAGTTCTGTCCAGAGTACTGAAGCAAATAAATTATCTATTTAATGCCTTATTTTTAAAGTAATGATAGCAACATCACGAGGAACATTGATAATATGAGACAATTTTTAAAGTTGCTTAAAATAGAATACTCATTCAGAATGTATAAATCATTAATTTTTTAACTGTCTCCCTTTAAGTATATTTTGAGTTCATGTCCCTTTAAAGAGACATTTCACAATAATGCTTGAAGAATCATAAACCTAGGCACCTTCCTTTTGCTAAATTAGTATAACATATGAGTAAAGCATATTTAGATTAACTTCTGGATTGTTTTACACACTGACTGAAATATATATTGTAATGGATGTATTTCGCAGTCTTCAGCTTAGAGGGACATTAAGCTGTATGTTATTTATGCATTTTGGATAAGATTATAATATTTGAACAACTTAATATGTTTTGGTATTCAATCATTAGATTGTAATTATATATATTCTTGGATTAAATACATATCTACATAGGCTATTTTGATGATGATTGTTGGTTGCACATAGATGCCTTATGTAATTGACTAAGATATGTGCATTGATGTATATTTTTCTAAGTATATTTAAAGACTGAATGTAATTCTATAGTACTTTCTAAATATGTTTAAATTCTTTTATAATTTTTTAAAAATCAAGACACAATATACTTTGTGAATGTCCCTTTAAGGACCAAAACATTTTGAATGTTGATTTAACATTGTCAAAAGAAACTAAAGGGGAATGAAAATTATATATAGATATGTGATGTCTAACCCAAGAGGTAAGATTTTAAAAAATACATAATATTAATAACTATAGTTAAATGTCCCTTTAAATGACTCCACTAGAAAATAAAATCTATTAACATGGCATCCAATAACTAGCTTGTGAAAAATATGAAGTTAAATGACCTACCATTTATAAATGTAAACATTTATAAATTTAATAAAATAATGTTTTGAGATACCTAAGGAAGATACAAGATCTTATAAAATTAATTTTACATTCAACAGCACTGTCACTTTAATGTAAGTGAACCACTTCCCCTTCTTAAAAGTGAAACAAAATAATTTATGTAAAATTTTGACTACATATCCGAAATTTTAACATCTAAGAATTTCAAAAGAAAAGCATCGATGGATCTCACTCCCCAATTAATTTAAAAAAGATAGTTTAATTTAATATTCTCTGAATCAGTGGATTTTCTAAAATTAATGCATTATTTGATGTTATGCATGTGCTTGTCAAATAGACAACTACCAGTCATGGGAGTCAAATTGTTTTTTATTGACAGATTATATGGATATTTATTATAATCTGTTCAAAAGAGTGTATTTAATAATAAAATGTTGATTATTACCATTTAAAAAATAAAAAGTTTTTGAAACAAAAAAAAAAAAATATTCCTGGAAGTCATCAGATGACAATCTGAAATTAAAAAACAAAATTTTACAAAGTTAATACACACGTTGTCAAATATTCATAAAATACATTTACAATCATCTTGTGTCTATGCTCTAACTTTGTTCAACATTTTATCAAGATATTTATGATTTAAATTAAAAAATAAATAAAATAAACATACACAATTATATTGTGTAATAAAAATTAAATTTAAATATCAGAATTTCGAATTATACATAATAATGTATATCACATTCCAATAATAAATATATATGTATGCTGAACATAAATGTAATATTTCATGTCCATTCAAATACCTCTATATCAACTATAATATGTATTCCTTTTTCTGATTGTGATCCCTAAATATCTAATTATGAACTAAATATGACTAATGTATGTAAGCTACTAATATTCAACATTCTTCCTGTGATTCTTAACTAGCATGCATTGGTACACCAACCTGGATAATGCATGGTCTTTGAAAGTCAATCCAGGGGTAAACAGTTGATCTTCAATAGGTGTCTTATTCATCAGTTCATAAAATAGAGGACTGAAATACCATCTAAAAAAGTAAAATCATCTAAGTGTCTGATTGTGATCCCTAAATATCTAATTATGAACTAAATATGACTAATGTATGTAAGCTACTAATATTCAACATTCTTCACTAGCATGCATTGGTACACCAACCTGGATAATGCATGGTCTTTGAAAGTCAATTCAGGGGTAAACAGTTGATCTTCAATAGGTGTCTTATTCATCAGTTCATAAAATAGAGGACTGAAATACCATCTAAAAAAGTAAAATCATCTAAGTGTCTGATTGTGATCCCTAAATATCTAATTATGAACTAAATATGACTAATGTATGTAAGCTACTAATATTCAACATTCTTCACTAGCATGCATTGGTACACCAACCTGGATAATGCATGGTCTTTGAAAGTCAATTCAGGGGTAAACAGTTGATCTTCAATAGGTGTCTTATTCATCAGTTCATAAAATAGAGGACTGAAATACCATCTAAAAAAGTAAAATCATCTAAGTGTCTGATTGTGATCCCTAAATATCTAATTATGAACTAAATATGACTAATGTATGTAAGCTACTAATATTCAACATTCTTCACTAGCATGCATTGGTACACCAACCTGGATAATGCATGGTCTTTGAAAGTCAATTCAGGGGTAAACAGTTGATCTTCAATAGGTGTCTTATTCATCAGTTCATAAAATAGAGGACTGAAATACCATCTAAAAAAGTAAAATCATCTAAGTGTCTGATTGTGATCCCTAAATATCTAATTATGAACTAAATATGACTAATGTATGTAAGCTACTAATATTCAACATTCTTCACTAGCATGCATTGGTACACCAACCTGGATAATGCATGGTCTTTGAAAGTCAATTCAGGGGTAAACAGTTGATCTTCAATAGGTGTCTTATTCATCAGTTCATAAAATAGAGGACTGAAATACCATCTAAAAAAGTAAAATCATCTAAGTGTCTGATTGTGATCCCTAAATATCTAATTATGAACTAAATATGACTAATGTATGTAAGCTACTAATATTCAACATTCTTCACTAGCATGCATTGGTACACCAACCTGGATAATGCATGGTCTTTGAAAGTCAATTCAGGGGTAAACAGTTGATCTTCAATAGGTGCCTTATTCATCATTTCAAAAATGATGAATAATGAGGACTGTGAAATACCATCTAAAAATTAGAAAATAATCTAAGTGTCTCCAATAGGATGCCTCCACAGCCTTATTCTATCAAATAGTTGGCACTTACCATGTGAACATGTCTTTGTATGTTTTTCAAGGTCAGCAGATTGGAAAGATAATGCCAGACATGATCCCATTGGTATACTTCAATTTCAATCTTGGCTTTTTCCACTGTCAGTCTAGGCAATCGTCACTGTCAGGCTTCTAATTCTTCCCTTTCAGTCTTTAGATTAAGTCAGCTCCCTAATGGCCGAAAAAGTTTAATAAAAATTACTACAAGTGTGTGAATCAGTTCTGTACCCCTCTCCCACCCCCCATTTCAGAATAAATTTCTGTCACTAGCTTACTAAGCGTGTGTAGCATCTTGTGTTCTGTTCTATCAAGTGTGAAGATGAGTCATATTGAGCAGAACGAACCTCTAATGTGTGACATTGAACCATAGTCATGCTAGAGGATAGTTATGCTAGAGGATCCCTTTCTGAGTATGTACATTTTAAGTAATGTGTAAACTAAATACTAGTTTTGAAAATGTATGCCATATGATGTATTTGTATACAATTCATGCCAGCAACAGTCCATACATTTATACTTACCAGCTGATGTCCTCTTTAAAAACCAGGTGGCAAAGACTCGCTACAGGACCCAATGACCAGAGCATCACCTATATTAATAAATCAAACACATTTTTAGCATTTGATGAACAATCCTAACATGTTTGCACAATTCTCTACTTGTCATTTCCCTAGAGTTCACATCTATTGACAATACTCCAGTCTAACTTCTATTATTTACCGTCTAAAGTGGCGGTTGATGATGTCTGCCCTGACATTGAGCCCCTCGTCCCGGAATGGCCCCTCTAGAACAGGATTATCCTCCTCATCTCTGAGGAGGTTTCGGTGCGCCTGGACGCCCTGCAGCATCCCAGCCCGCTGTGCAATATTATGCAGGACACTACAGGCTACAACGATCTTAGCCACCTTCTTTGGGTTGTACTGGAGGGCTCCTCCCGACCGGTCCAGGCACCTGAACCTCATCTTCAGGAGCCCGAACATCCGTTCAACCACCGCCCTGGTTCTCTTATGAGCCCTATTGTAGCGCTCCTCAGACACATCAGTCGGGCTACGCAAGGGGGTAATAAGCCAAGGCCGGCTCATGTACCCAGAATCACCTATAAATTATGAACAGAACATAATTCAAACTGAATCCTCAAAATAGTATTTTGATTCCAATAAAAGTTTTTGTACACGATAATCCACTAACAAATGTTTATTTTTTTAAAGAATAATCTAGTTCAATCTTATTCTCTATCATCCCATTTCAGCTAAGACATGCTACATATGCGTATTTCTCCTAAACCAAACCTTGTGTAAAATGCAAACTAAATGGTTACATTGCATTCTCTATCTGAGCATTTAAGGTAAGACATGCTACACATCTGCATTGAACTAAAAGTAGACATTAGCGGAAAGAGACAATGACATGGTTAAATTGCATTAGCTAATATCTTCCCATTTCAGCTAAGACATGCTACATATGCGTATTTCTCCTAAACCAAACCTTGTGTAAAATGCAAACTAAATGGTTACATTGCATTCTCTATATGAGCATTTAAGGTAAGACATGCTACATATCTGCATTGAACTAAAAGTAGACATTAGCGGAAAGAGACAATGACATTGTTAAATTGCATTAGCTAATATCTTCCCATTTCAGCTAAGACATGCTACATATGCGTATTTCTCCTAAACCAAACCTTGTGTAAAATGCAAACTAAATGGTTACATTGCATTCTCTATCTGAGCATTTAAGGTAAGACATGCTACATATCTGCATTGAACTAAAAGTAGACATTAGCGGTAAGAGACAATGACATGGTTAAATTGCATTAGCTAATATCTTCCCATTTCAGCTAAGACATGCTACATATGCGTATTTCTCCTAAACCAAACTTTGTGTAAAATGCAAACTAAATGGTTACATTGCATTCTCTATCTGAGCATTTAAGGTAAGACATGCTACATATCTGCATTGAACTAAAAGTAGACATTAGCGGAAAGAGACAATGACATGGTTAAATTGCATTAGCTAATATCTTCCCATTTCAGCTAAGACATGCTACATATGCGTATTTCTCCTAAACCAAACCTTGTGTAAAATGCAAACTAAATGGTTACATTGCATTCTCTATCTGAGCATTTAAGGTAAGACATGCTACATATCTGCATTGAACTAAAAGTAGACATTAGCGGAAAGAGACAATGACATGGTTAAATTGCATTAGCTAATATCTTCCCATTTCAGCTAAGACATGCTACATATGCGTATTTCTCCTAAACCAAACCTTGTGTAAAATGCAAACTAAATGGTTACATTGCATTCTCTATCTGAGCATTTAAGGTAAGACATGCTACATATCTGCATTGAGCTAAAACTAGACATTTGCGGGAAAAAAAATGGTTAAATTGCATCCTATAGCTGAACATTACGCTAACATTTTAAAACTACAGTGGCAATTGTCTAACTAATTAACCATGTTGTGCACAAATACTCACCAACGAGATAACCAGGGGGCATTCGTCTTTCCTCAAACGGTCTCCACAGGGACGACTGAGCGAGGATGCGGGCATCATGACAAGCTCCTCCAAAATTCGCACACACATGCATAATCCTCATCTGTGCGTCACAAACATACTGCACGTTGAGGCTATAAAAATGTTTGCGATTTCTGAAGGGCAAGTCATCAATTGGAGCACGCAGCGCAATGTGGGTACAATCTATGGCTCCCAAGACATTGGGCAATTGAGCAATATCAAAGAATTCCCGCTTCAGGCGCCTCCAATCACCATCATTTTGTGGGAATCCTATGTAATGCTTACTGATCCGTACCATGGCGTCCAGAAAGTTATCAAACACCACAGAGAATGTACCTTGAGCCAGGCCATGCATGTACATTTCTCCGGATTGAAAACTCCCGGAGGCCAGGACGTAAAGACAACTTAGCATCTTACTCATGCCGGGAACAGCAGTCCTTATTCTTATACGTGGCTCCAAATGAGGTTTAAGAAGATCGTAAAGGCCAATGAGCTGTTCGCGATTGAGCTGATACTTATCATAAACCTCAAAGTCGCTCATGTTTTCCAAGGTGGGTCTCACCCTGTAGACACGAGGACCTCGAACCAGATGACCCCTTCGTCTCAGTCTGAGCTGCCGAGGCTGCCTGATTCGATCAACAGCTAGTTCGCCAATAGCAGCACCAGCAGTGTCTACCATGTCATCGTCATCCATCTTTCAAAACAGCGTAACAAGGTATGCACTTGATCTGATGTGGATCACAAGTGATGCTTTGGCCATGTTGTTTGGGGGATTTATAGTACAATTAGTCCAATGGTAGTGAGTTTGTAATGATTGCTGATTGTATTCACTTGTTTGTATGTGAGCGGCGCGAATGCTTTCAAAGTGGGCATTTTTGTTTTTTGGCTGAAATGTTGTTTTCCCCCAATGAATCTCAATGTGAAAGTGTCAAATATCACACATACAGTGCATGTTTGTAATGTTTGATCATATGTGTAATCAATATTTCTTAAACGCAATCTTATAGTAACAAGCACACGTCCAGGCTAACATGAATGAAAGTGCATAGTTGTGTATAATGTGCATCGAATGTGATCGATCAATGTTGCTGCAACATTGTTTGAAAACGATAAAGTAACATCTGCCATCTGTAGTATTGTATATATAAGTGATTGTCGAGATGTCAATATTGTACGAGTCCCTTTCAAATCGCAATAATAATTCAGAACTTCCCGTCTGCCATCTGTAGTATTGTATATATAAGTGATTGCCGAGATGTCAATATTGTACGCGTCCCTTTCAAATCGCAATAATAATTCCGAACTTCCCGTCTGCCATCTGTAGTATTGTATATATAAGTGATTGCCGAGATGTCAATATTGTACGCGTCCCTTTCAAATCGCAATAATAATTCCGAACTTCCCGTCTGCCATCTGTAGTATTGTATATATAAGTGATTGCCGAGCTGTCAATATTGTATGCGTCCCTTTAAAATCGCACTAATGCTGAATAACTTCCGGCTGTCATCTGTAGTATTGTATATATAAGTGATTGCCGAGCTGTCAATATTGTATGCGTCCCTTTCAAATCGCAATAATAATTCCGAACTTCCCGTCTGCCATCTGTAGTATTGTATATATAAGTGATTGCCGAGCTGTCAATATTGTATGCGTCCCATTAAAATGGCACTAATACTGAATAACTTCCGGCTGTCATCTGTAGTATTATATATATAAGTGATTTGCGATCTGACAATATTTATTAATTGTCCCATTCAAATCTCCCTAATAATGCTGTTCCAAACTGTTATTTACGTATATGTTGTATTGTAGTATTGAGTGTTAAAGTTCAGAAAGGGGCGGTACAGTCGTGAATCTGTGATGTGTATGGTTGAATCTTCTAATGACGTCATCATATTATTAACCTGCCTATGTAGTTCTGAAATCCTCATTGTGTTGTTGTATTGTGCTACATTGTTATTGTGTGCTGAATAAAATATAAATGTGTGCTTTGTGGTTGCGTGATGGGTGATGCGTGTTATGTACATCTACGTATATATTGTGATTGTGTCCCACATATGCTGACTTCTATATAGCGGTCTGGCATTGTTGTTCCTTCCCATAAAGTGACATCTGTAATCTGGTGTAATGATGTTCTTCTTGTACGTAATTCCTAATGGTATATTGTGAGTGAATCATGATGTTAAAAGTACATTAAAATCCATATGTTCTGTTTTGTGATTCCTATAGAGAATGTAATGTGTTTTTCCCCCATCATTTGAATGCACATGTATGAGTGAATGGTAAAAGTAATGTATGTGCATCCATGACTGATCATGTGTTAAGCCTATGTAGATATGCAGTTGCTGCAAGCATATGAGTTGAATAAATGAAATGCAATAATAAAGGTAAATGAGAGGTGTTTCCCATTGTGTACTGTTTGTGAATCCTGAAAAGTTTAAATTATTTTTGTGTCCGTTTAAATGTAATATTTTTTTTTAAAAAGTTTGTTACTAGTGATGTTCATTTGTAGTTGATGTAATATAAAAGTCTGAAACAATTTAATGGTGTTGTGAATATTCAATAAGTAAAATCCCTAAGTCCACCATAGGGAAATAGTCATTTCTCTATCTATTTATCATAGCTGGGTGTAACGCAGAAAAGCATGTATTTTTTTCCTATTTCTAGCGCTGGTATTTGGAGTTTTTTTGTCTACGCTATTTGCGTTAGGGAAATCTGTCTGTCGCGTGCACAAGCACGTCTTCCCCATAGAAGTCAATGGAGGCTCCAAATTTTGGTCAATTTTTTTTTCTAAGACTGGTTTTCCTCGTAAAGTGAGTGACGTCATGAGCTTGTGTGAAAAAGTAGCTAAATCGTGTTAATTTTGTAATAAATAACTTGTTTGTGTATGTAATGTGGTGTATATTGTTTGTATGCATCGATGAGTGTATGTTTGTGATAATCTTATTAGTTAGATGTAGCTATATGAGGGTCTTTTCCCGTGTGTCAATGTAAGTCAATGGGAAAATGGATTTGTGTTGTTTTTTTTCTAACACCCGAGATCTCGCAACTTTGATCCTTTGTATTTGGATGAAAAATTATTAAATCTGAAAAATAAATATAGTGTTGTGTTTCTATGAGTGTAAGTGTAGTTTGTGTAATATTTGTTTTGTGATTCGTGGATGTTTATTTTGTCGGTATATGTTAACTACTGGGTTTGAGCTGTCGGTAGAGATTTGTGCGTTGGGTGATTTTTGAGTGTCGGTAAATGAACTCTAAATACCGGAGTCCGTAAGAAACCAGCGTTAGGAGCCTCTAACGCTGGTTTTCACGGCTAACGCCAAACTCCAAATCTAGACCTATGTGTGCACAATGTAACTGTATGATGAGAGCCTCAGTCTCTGACTCCAATAGGTGTGTAGGGTTTTGTGTGCCAAAATATTCATACACAACTACTGCCTGCTTCTGCACTTTGTGTACTTTTTCCCTACTTTTTCACAAAGGCAGGGCATAATACCCGCATCTGCCCCCGAAGTTCTCTCTTGCGTGTAATGTATTACAAATAATAAGATTACTCATGATTCCCAATACTGTTACTAGGGTCTATGTCGTAAATATAATAAGGTGCATGATCAGGTCAGGAAATTATTAATGTTCATCTTGTCTAGATATCCCTGCTGTCTGGTCTTACCTTGGGCGGATATAAATTTGCAATGCCACACCACACCTAAGCGAGGAGAAGACTGGGATCCTTATTATACACTTACATTGTGCACACCAAATAGCTCATTTGTGCGCACAATGTAACTGCATTGTTTGGAACACATTTAGTGTGCACTCCTTACTGATTGTTGCGTGCACACAAAATAGTTAAATAGTGTACACACTTTAATATTTCTTGCTCACAGTGTAATACATTGGGGCCTAGTTATCAACGTGTCTCCTTACCTGCCTTCGCCGGTTCAATATGCCCGCCTAAGCTCGCCTACCATCGCCGCCGCAGACCTGAAAAATTTCACCTAAGTTATCAATAAAGCTGTCAAAAAGCCGCGCACCAAGTACGGGGCGATGAGCAGCGGACTGTGATAGTTATCACTCATCCGATCTCGCTGCTCTTTGGCTTTTTTACAGCTTTATTGCTAGCCTGTCACTAAGCACCCACACTAAACTACACTGTTCTACCCCCTATACCGGCAACCCCGGAGCCCCCCGCAACTCAATAAAGTTATTAACCCCTAAACCGCCGCTCCTAGACCCCGCCGCAACTATAATAAATGTATTAACCCCTAAACCGCCGCTCCTGGACACCGCCGCCACCTACATTATACCTAGTAACCCCTATCCTGCCTCCCCTATACCGTCGCCACCTATAATAAAGTTATTAACCCCTATCCTGACGATCCCGGACCTCGCTGCAACTAAATAAATAGTTTAACCCCTAAATTGCCACTCCCGGACCCCGCGGCAACCTATATTAAACTTATTAACCCCTAATCTGCCCCCCTACACCGCCGCCACCTATAATAAATTTATTAACCCCTATCCTGCCCCCACTACACCGCCGCCACTGTAATAAAATTATTAACCCCTAAACCTAAGTCTAACCCTAACCCTAACACCCCCCTAACTAAAATATTAATTAAATAAATCTAAATAATATTTCTCTTATTAAATAAATTAATCCTATTTAAAACTTAATACTTACCTTTAAAATAAACCCTAATATAGCTACAATATTACTAATAATATATATATTATTACTAACAATATTATATTGTAGCTATCTTAGGATTTATTTTTATTTTACAGGCATCTTTCAATTTATTTTAACTAGGTACAATAGCTATTAAATAGTTATTAACTATTTAATAGCTACCTAGATAAAATAAAGAGAAATTTACCTGTAAAATAAAAACTAACCTAAGTTACAATTACACCTAACACTACACTATACTTTAATAAATTATTCCTATTTAAAACTAAATACTTACCTGTAAAATAAACCCTAAGATAGCTACAATATAATTAATAATTACATTGTAGCTATTTTAGGATTTATATATATTTTACAGGTAACTTGGTATTTATTTTCGCTAGTTAGAATAGTTATTAAATAGTTATTAACTATTTAATAACTACCTAGCTAAAAGAAATACAAAATTACCTGTAAAATAAATCCTAACCTAAGTTACAATTAAACCTAACACTACACTATCATTAAATTAATTAAATAAATTAACTACAAATAACTACAATTAAATACAATTACCTAAACTAACTAAAGTACAAAAAATAAAAAAGCTAAGTTACAAAAAATAAAAAAATAACTTACAAACATTTAAAAAATATTACAGCAATTTTAAGCTACTTACACCTAATCTAAGCCCCCTAATAAAATAACAAAGCCCCCCAAAACAAAAAAATTCCCTACCCTATTCTAAATTAAAAAGTTCAAAGCTCTTTTACCTTACCAGCCCTTAAAAGGGCCTTTTGCGGGGCATGTCCCAAATAATTCAGCTCTTTTGCCTGTAAAAGAAAAATACAACCCCCCCAACATTAAAACCCACCACCCACATACCCCTAATCTAACCCAAACCCCCCTTAAAACAACCTAACACTACCCCCCTTAAGATCATCCTACCTTTAGTCGTCTTCAGCCAGCCGACCATTGATGGAACCAAAGAGGAGATCCGGAGCGGCAGAAGTCATCATCCAAGGGGCGCTGAAGAAATCTTCCATCCGATGAAGTCATCATCCAGGC
Source organism: Bombina bombina (assembly GCF_027579735.1). Classification (NCBI taxonomy): domain Eukaryota; kingdom Metazoa; phylum Chordata; class Amphibia; order Anura; family Bombinatoridae; genus Bombina; species Bombina bombina. The sequence goes on along the minus strand of NC_069506.1, from coordinate 225,450,923 downwards.
GGCGCTGAAGAATTCTTCCATCCGGGCGATGTCATCTTCCAAGCGGCGTCTTCAATCTTCATCCATCCGGAGCGGAGCCATCTTCAGACGAGCCGACGCGGAGCCATCCTCTTCTTCCCGACGACTACCAACGAATGGATATTCCTTTAAGGCAGTGGTTGCCAACCGTGGTCCTCGAGGACCCCCAACAGTCCTGGTTTTCATTATAGCTGAACCAGTGCACAGGTGAAATAATCAGCTGATGGATTAGAGCAGGTTGGTTACAGATCAGCTGATTACTTCACCTGTGCACTGGTTTAGCTATAATGGAAACCAGGACTGTTGGGGTCCTTGAGGACCGCGGTTGGCAACCACTGCTTTAAGGGACGTCATCCAAGATGGCGTCCCTTCAATTCCGATTGGCTGATAGGATTCTATCAGCCAATCGGAATTAAGGTAGGAAAAATCTGATTGGCTGATTGAATCAGCCAATTAGATTGAACTTCAATCTGATTGGCTGATTCAATCAGCCAATCAGATTTTTCCTACCTTAATTCCGATTGGCTGATAGAATCCTATCAGCCAATCGGAATTGAAGGGACGCCATCTTGGATGACGTCCCTTAAAGGAATATCCATTCATCGGTAGTCGTCGGGAAGAAGAGGATGGCTCCGCGTCGGCTCGTCTGAAGATGGCTCCGCTTCGCTCCGGATGGATGAAGATTGAAGACGCCACTTGGAAGATGACATCGCCCGGATGGAAGAATTCTTCAGCGCCGCCTGGATGATGACTTCATCGGATGGAATATTTCTTCAGCGCCCCTTGGATGATGACTTCTGCCGCTCCGGATCTCCTCTTCGGTTCCATCGATGGTGGGCTGGCTGAAGACGACTAAAGGTAGGATGATCTTCAGGGGGGTAGTGTTAGGTTTTTTTTAAGGGGGGTTTGGGTTAGATTAGGGGTATGTGGGTGGTGGGTTTTAATGTTGGGGGGGTTGTATTTTTCTTTTACAGGCAAAAGAGCTGAATTCTTTGGGGCATGCCCCGCAAAAGGACCTTTTAAGGGCTGGTAAGGTAAAAGAGCTTTGAACTTTTTAATTTAGAATAGGGTAGGGAATTTTTTTATTTTGGGGGGCTTTGTTATTTTATTAGGGGGCTTAGATTAGGTGTAAGTAGCTTAAAATTGTTGTAATATTTTTTAAAATGTTTGTAAGTTATTTTTTTTATTTTTTGTAACTTAGCTTTTTTTATTTTTTGTACTTTAGTTAGTTTATGTAATTGTATTTAATTGTAGTTATTTGTAGGTAATTTATTTAATTAATTTAATGATAGTGTAGTGTTAGGTTTAATTGTAACTTAGGTTAGGATTTATTTTACAGGTAATTTTGTATTTCTTTTAGCTAGGTAGTTATTAAATAGTTAATAACTATTTAATAACTATTCTAACTAGCTAAAATAAATACCAAGTTACCTGTAAAATAAATATAAATCCTAAAATAGCTACAATGTAATTATTAATTATATTGTAGCTATCTTAGGGTTTTTTTTACAGGTAAGTATTTAGTTTTAAATAGGAATAATTTATTAAAGTATAGTGTAGTGTTAGGTGTAATTGTAACTTAGGTTAGTTTTTATGTTACAGGTAAATTTCTCTTTATTTTAGCTAGGTAGCTATTAAATAGTTAATAACTATTTAATAGCTATTGTACCTAGTTAAAATAAATTGAAAGATGCCTGTAAAATAAAAATCCTAAGATAGCTACAATATAATTATTATTTATATTGTAGCTATATTAGGGTTTATTTTAAAGGTAAGTATTTAGTTTTAAATAGGATTAATTTATTTAATAAGATAAATATTATTTAGATTTATTTAATTAATATTTAAGTTAGGGGGGTGTTAGGGTTAGGGTTAGACTTAGATTTAGGGGTTAATAATTTTATTACAGTGGCGGCGATATAGTGGGGGGCAGGATAGGGGTTAATAGGTATCATGTAGGTGGCGGCGGGGTCTGGGAGCGGCGGTTTAGGGGTTAATACATATATTATAGTTGCGGCGGGGACCGGGAGCGGCGGTTTCGGGGTTAACATATTTAGTATAGCTTGCGGTGGGCTCCGGGAGTGACGGTTTAGGGGTTAATACATTTATTTAGTGGCGGTGGGCTCCGGGAGCGGCGGTTTAGGGGTTATCATATTTATTATAGTTGTGGTGGGCTCCGGGAGCGGCGGTTTAGGGGTTAATGCATTTATTTAGTGGCGGTGGGCTCCGGAAGCGGCGGTTTAGGGGTTAACATATTTATTATAGTTGCGGTGGGCTCCGGGAGTTGCGGTTTAGGGGTTAATACATTTATTTAGTGGCGGTGGGCTCCGGGAGCGGCGGTTTAGGGGTTAATACATTTATTATAGTTGCGGTGGGCTCCGGGAGCGGCGGTTTAGGGGGTAATAACTTTATTTAGTTGCGGCGGTGTAGGGGGGGCAGATTAGGGGTGTTTAGACTCGGGGTACATGTTAGGGTGTTAGGTGTAGACATCTCCCATAGGAATCAATGGGATGTCTGGCAGCGAACATGAACTTTTGCTATGGTCAGACTCCCATTGATTCCCATCGATTGAAAACCAGGTACGCTGGGCCGGAAAAGTGCAGAGCTTACCTGCTAGTTTTTTGATAACTAGCAAAAGTAGTCAGATTGTGCCGCACATGTGTGCGGAACATCTGGAATGACGTAAGAATCGATCTGTGTCGGACTGAGTCCGGCGGATCGAAGCTTACGTCACTAAATTCTACTTTTGCCGGTATCTAGGGCTTGATAACTAAGGCGAATCAGCCTCGCCACAAATACGCTGCGGAATTCCAGCGTATTTGAGGTTGACGGCTTGATAACTAGGCCCCATTGTGTGAATGGTGTATTAATGCATGGTATTAAATTTCCCTTTTTTTTCTTTCTAAATCTGGCTGAGCTGTGTGAAGTTGGCACCCCATGTAATTAAATTATGAATACAAATATACCATTCGTTAGTGCTACGTTAGTGCTGATTTGTGCTGTGAAAACGAACATTAGTGCCGGTTTCGTTTCTGAGATATTTCACATTATATTTTATCCCATGTGACTTCAATCTCCGCCCACTTTCTACCCCATGTAATTAAATCAAGGAAAAAAATACACAGTTCGTTAGTGCTACATTAGTGCTGATTTGTATTACAAATCACTAACGTAGCACTAACAAATGGTATATTTGTATTCATAATTTAATTACATGGGGTGCCAACTTCACACAGCTCAGCCAGATTTAGAAAGAAAAAAAAAAGGGAAAAACTGTTAATTGAAGGTACAACTGCACAAATATGCAGGTAAATGTGTCTAAGTGCACATATTTGAAGAGACAGCTGAAAGGGAGGCAAGTGTGATGGTTAAAAATGATAATTGGCATCATAAGAGAAGCTTTTCAAGAAGTGAAAAAAATAAGAAGTGAGAACATGCAGCAAACAAGATCAAAAACAATCAGCTAGATTACGAGTTTTGTCGGTAAAGCCGTGCGGTGCTAACGCTCCTTTTTTTTCTAGCACTGACTCTAAACAACGCTGGTATTACAAGTTTTCTGTATGGCTGCGTTAGACTCAGAAAAGTGAGCGTTGAGCAAATTTAACGCCACTTCTCCCTGTAATACCAGCGTTGCTTACGGTAGCGGTAAGCTGGCTAAAACGTGCTCGTGCACGATTTCCCCATAGGAAACAATGGGGCTGAGCCGGCTGAAAAAAAACCTAACACCTGCCAAAAAAAGCAGCGTTCAGCTCCTAACGCAGCCCCATTGTTTCCTATGGGGAAATACTTTTATGTCTACATCTAACACCCTAACATGAACCCCGAGTCTAAACACCCCTAACCTTACACTTATTAACCCCTAATCTTCTGCCCCCAACATCCTCGCCACCTGCATTATAATATTAACCCCTAATCTGCTGCTCCCGACACCGCCGCCACCTACGTTATACCTTTCAACCCCTAATCTGCTGCCCCTAACATCGCCGAACCCTACATTATATTTATTAACCCCTAATCTGCCCCCCCCCAACGTCGCCGCTACCTACCTACACCTCTTAACCCCTAATCTGCTGCCCCCAACGTCGCCACCACTATACTAAATGTATTAACCCCTAAACCTAAGTCTAACCCTAACCCTAACACCCCCCTAACAAATCTATTTTTAATAAATCTAAATAAAATTACTATCATTAAATAAATTATTCATATTTAAAACTAAATACTTACCTATAAAATAAACCCTAATAAGCTACAATATAACTAATAGTTACATTATAGCTATTTTAGGATTTATTTTTATTTTACAGGCAACTTTTATTTATTTTAACTAGGTACAATAGCTATTAAATAGTTAATAACTATTTAATAGCTACCTAGTTAAAATAATTACAAAATTACCTGTAAAATAAATCCTAACCTAAGTTACAAATACACCTAACACTACACTATCAATAAATTAATTACATGAATTAACTACAATTATCTAAAATAAAATACAATTAAATAAACTAAACTATATTACAAAAAAAAACAAAACACTAAATTACAAAAAATGAAAAAAAATTACAAGAAATTTAATCTAATTACACCTAATCTAAGCCCCCTAATAAAATAAAAAAGCCCCCCAAAATAATAAAATTCCCTATCCTAAACTAAATTACAAATAGCCCTTAAAAGGGCCTTTTGCAGGGCATTGCCCCAAAGTAATCAGCTCTTTTACCAGCCCTTAAAAGGGCTTTTTGCGGGGCATTGCCCCAAAGTAATCAGCTCTTTTACCTGTAAAAAAAAGAAATACAATACCCCCCAACATTACAACCCACCACCCACTGTAATAACTCTCACTGTTATTCTCAAAGAGTGAGAATGCAAAGGGAAGGTATTGGAGCACAACTGCAGAATTCCAGAAATTGTAACTTGTAATGAGTAGTATGTATCAGCTCCTTACATATAGCACTATTGAGCACGTTCAATAGTAAGCAAGGAAGTGAATTTTAGTCTTGTGGTAAACCTCAAGGTAAACAGAGGTGCTTACCTGGACTCAAGTAAATAAGTTCACAGATGAGAAACATTAATTCCAGTTAGGAGAAATGTGTAGGTTATTTGCATCACAGAAATACACACTAGAACAGTAATGAGATCTTGAATAGAGATCAGCAGAAGTAATAGTCAATTCAAATAGTATGCTCAAGATATTATAGGATTCTCCAAGTGATATAAGTTAAATATGTAAACAGTCTTACTTTGTAACCGGATTCACCTAAAGCTGATGTCAGTGGTAGGAGATGAGCCAAGGATTCTCTTACAGCCTGAGTTGCAGAGTGGGTTATGCTGCAGCCACAGAGCTGCTGGATCACAGAAGCTATAGTGGAAGGAAGGGCTCTGAGCGTGTCTGTGTATCACGCTGAAGCATTAGATGTTCCGGTGAATCTCTGACAGTGAGTTGGTTCCGGTGTAGCGCTGCGCAGCGTGGAGGGTCGGAGCTTGGTATGCTGCAATCAGCAGAGCAGAGGTGTTGCGGTAAGGAGTGATAGGAGACAGCCGCGGCTGGAATTGAGACAGGTAGTTGGTGCCAGCGCCTGATAGAAACACAACTGCAAATAGTTTATAGGCAGACCGGTAATGGAGATATCAGCAAGTGTTCAGGTTTGATTAGTATAGACTTATGTATTCTATATTTGTAATCCAAAAATTAGGAAAGAGCTCAGAGAACAGTAGCTTGCATGCTACAAACAAAATACTAAGCGCCGAGCGCTGTGAGGCCAGGTGTTTTATTAGTTAGGTAGGTTTAGGTAACTGTGAGCTGCTGGGTCCTAAAAGGTATAGACTCTGACACCCACACATCCCTACTCTAAAACCCACCCGATCTCCCCTTAAAAAAACTTAACACTACCCCATTGAAGATCACCCTACCTTGAGTCGTTTTCACCCAGCTGGGCACCAGTGGTCATCTGATGGGACAGAAGAGGACATCCGGACCGGCAGAAGTCTTCATCCTATCCGGGCAGAAGAGGACATCCGGACCGGCAGACATCTTCATCCAAGCGGCATCTTCTATCTTCATCCATCCGACGAGGAACGGCTCCATCTTGAAGACCTCCGGTGCAGAACATCCTTCTAGGCCAACGACTACCCGACGAATGAATATTCCTTTAAGTGACGTCATCCAAGATGGCGTCCCTCAAATTCTGATTGGCTGATAGGATTCTTTGGCATAGCGTAAAAGTATAGTCATAGAGAGCTAGACAACAGGGGCACTCTTCTGCATCTCTTTGCGGATCATCTCAGACTTTAGTGTAAACAGTAATGATTTGAGCACAGGGAGAGCTGCAGTATGAGGCATTGAATCATTTATCTCAATTAACTGCTCTTCAGTACTGGTCCCAACAATTAACCCCTGATGTAGAAAAACCGACTCAAATGTTTAGCTCTTGTTGGGTCAATGTCTCCATCGGTAGGGAGTTAATGTGTATAATAGTGTAAAACTCTGAGTATGTCTCCATCTTGAGCCAAGAGGAAAGCGTCTGCGTGAGCAATATCAGCAGCCACATTAATGGCAGGAGAGTACTTTTTACTAGTACATGTGGCGCGGTCAGATGTGGGCAGCAAACCTCTATCTGAGGGAGACCTTAGAAGCGGAAGTAGCAGTGTCTGACTGCACAACGGCATCGGCACAGAGTGAGGTTGCCAGTAAATATTTTTATGCATGGTGTGGGTACGACACTACGCACTTACTGACCAAGGTGGCAGGTCCCGTTAGGTTCCACAGTTGGCATTCATCCGAATCCAAGCCACTAGTCGCCGGCTCTGGAAATCACTGCCCGATCAGTCCAGGGAAGTGGTCTCTTGTCGCGGTGTGTGCCGCTTGGCCATCAAGCCGTTGTTGCCACACGGAAATCAGAGGCCTCTCGGGCGGTTGATCCTTTTTCTACCGCTGGTGGCCAATTCAATAAGGTGTGTATCATCCGATCCTCGGTCAGACCTCGCCTTTCTGCTGACGTGCCTTATGATCAGCTAGGAGTACATCTCTGGACTGTTTGCAGCGTTAGTTTACTGTTGTAGTCCACACTGCGAGAGCCGCATGAAAGTGCAAAAAATGGCTCAGGTCAGTATAAGCGCCGCTACAGCCCTGTCCCTTTTCTTCATTCCATATAGCCTCTCCGATGTAGTTACAACCTCTCCCCCGACAGAAACAACTTCCCCAAGTTAGCTCTGGGGGATATAGATGTTTAAATTTAAGTTACATGGCAATTACCACCACTTCTGCTAAAACACTTCACGGAGCTCAACTCTGATGCTGCCATCTTGGAGCGTTGCTGGCTCCGCCCCCCCGCTTTTTTATTTTATTAGGGGGCTTAGATTAGGTGTAATTAGATTAAACTTGTAATATTTTTTTATTTTTTGTAATTTAGTGTTTTGTTTTTTTGTAATATAGTTTAGTTTATTTAATTGTATATTATTTTAGATAATTGTAGTTAATTTATGTAATTAATTTAATTTATTGATAGTGTAGTGTTAGGTGTATTTGTAACTTAGGTTAGGATTTATTTTACAGGTAATTTTGTAATTATTTTAACTAGGTAGCTATTAAATAGTTATTAACTATTTAATAGCTATTGTACCTAGTTAAAATCAATACAAAGTTGCCTGTAAAATAAACATAAATCCTAAAATAGCTACAATGTAACTATTAGTTATATTGTAGGTATATTAGGGTTAATTTTTTAGGTAAGTATTTAGTTTTAAATAGGAATAATTTATTTAATTATAGTAATTTTATTTTGATTTATTAAAAATAGATTTAAGTTAGGGGGTGATAGAGTTAGACTTAGGTTTAGGGGTTAATACATTTAATATAGTAGCGACGACGTTGTGGGCGGCAGATTAGGGGTTAATAATTGTAGGTAGGTGGCGGCGATGTTAGGGACGGCAGATTAGGGGTTAATAACAAATTTTATAGTGTTTGTGAGGCGTGAGTGCGGCGGTTTAGGGGTTAATACATTTATTATAGTGGCGGCGATGTCCGGTCGGCAGATTAGGGGTTAATAACTACAATGTAGGTGTCGTTGATGTTAGGGGCGGCATATTAGGGGTTCATAGGTATAATGTAGGTGGCGGCGATGTCAGGTTGGCAGATTAGGGTTAAATAATTTTATTTTAGTGTTTGCGATGTGGGGGGCCTCGTTTTAGGGGTACATAGGTAGTTTATGGGTGTTAGTGTACTTTGTAGCACTTTAGTTAAGAGCTTTATGTTCCGGCGTTAGCCCATAAAGCTCTTAACTACTGACTTTTAAATGGGGTAGGAGTCTTGGCGGTAGAGGCTGTACCGCTCACTTCTTCCAAGACTCGTAATAACAGCGTTAGGCAAATCCCATTAAAAAGATAGGATACGCAATTAGCGTAAGGGGATTTGCGGTAGCCAAAAGACGCAGAAGAAAAGTGAGCGGTACACCTTTACCTGCCATACTCGTAATACCAGCGGGCGTTAAAAAGCAGCGTTAGGACCCCTTAACGCTGCTTTTTAACCCTAACGCAGAACTCGTAATCTAGGCGAATGAAAGCTACTTAATAAAGGTAGGTGAAACATATTACTTGAAATTATCATTGTTTACTCTCCCTTTTAGAGCTTTTGTGAGCATGCACATGAACATAATTAAAGGGACATGAAACCAAAATGTTTTTCTTCATGATTCAGAGCATGTGATTTTAAACAACTTTCCAATTTACTTCTATTAGCTATTTTGTTTTGTTCTCTTGGTTTCCTCTGTTATAAATGATACCTTTATAACAGATTGGTGGCTGCACATATATGCCAGTCGTCATTGGCTCACCCAATGTGTTCACCTATCTCCCAGTTGTGTATTGCTACCTCTTCAACAAAAGATACCAAGAGAATGAAGCAAAATAGATAATAGAAGTAAAATAGATTGTTGTTTAAAATGGCATCTTATCTGAATCATGAAAAAAAAAATTGGGCTTCATGTCCCTTTAAGTACACAACATAAACAGTGTGCATGTGAAACATACATAAAAAGATATGAAACCTTTTTTTTATGATTCAGATTTAGCATACAGTTTTTAACAACTTTCCAGTTTACTTCAAATATCAAATTTGCTCCTTTTTCTTGGTATCCTTTGTTAAACGGCAAACCTAGACTCAGGAACAGTAGTGCACTAGGAGCTAGATGAACACATTGGGTGAGCCAAAGACAAGAGGTATATATGTGCAGCCACCAATCAACAACTATAGCTCCCAGTAGTGCATTGTTGCTCATGAGCCTATCTCTATGCTTTTCAACAAAGGATACTGAGAAAATGAAGCAAAAGTATTTAAAGTGCCCCACAATGCGAACACAATCTTGCGTTCACATTGCTAAGAAGCTATGTGCTCAATAGAGCGCACTTCCATAGGCTCCTATGGGAGCCTCATTCTCATGCTGTGAGACACTGCATAAGAACTAGCGCAGCGATGGCCGTAAATTGTAAATATATATGCATATGATTATAGCTGAACACAAAACTGGCACTCTCTGGTCTTTCCAAAAAATCTTTTACTGTGAAAGTAGTGACGTTTCGGGGACAAAGTATCCCCTTCCTCAGACCTCAGACGTCTGAGGAAGGGGATAGTTTGTCCCCGAAACATCACTACTTTCACAGTAAAAGATTTTTTGGAAAGACCAGAGAGTGCCAGTTTTGTGTTCAGCTATATTCAACTACACTAGCACCCTGGCAGTTGATATAGAGAGTGAGAGTGCTCTCCCTTGTTACCATGTATATGATTTTATATTTATATATATATATATATATATATATATATATATATATATATATATATATATATATATTTATATATATATATATATATATATATATATATATATATATATATATATATATATATAGTTCAAGAAAGAAAAAAGGCACCCACCGGGTCTTGAATTCTTTTTCTATTTATTCAAGTGACGTTTTGTATTTTATCCCGTACTCAAACCAACAACAGACATATACTACTTACCGGACTTAAATACAAGCCTAATGCCCACCCACAGAGCTATCCGCGGCGAACCGGAAATCACAGCAATCACGTGGTACACCTCCACGTCATGTGTTGCTATGGAGACTGGATGCCACTCGGTAGCCTTTGTGAAAAGAAAACACCATTAAAAATAAGAAGGAAACAGATACAATAAATAATTAACTACACAATATGTTATAGTATGTCGGCCTGTGGAGGTTCATGCCGCAAATCCACTAATTCCGTTGACATTGTACATGCTGCACTGTAACTTCATTGGCCAAGGCTTAATCAATCACGGTATAGTATATAGCCGATGCCCAAAAACGAAAAACAGCTGTGTGTCAGAGAGAGCATCGCTGATACGGATACAATTGTTGCTATTGCCGGATATTGATGCAAAATTGCATTCAAGTATATTCGTGCTAGTCGCAACATAAGTACCCACAAGTTTATCTATATAGTAATAAAACATAAACATGTAAAGCAACAATGTAACTAAAGAAGAAAATAAAATATAGCAAAAGAACAAGAGGACATGTAGAAGGATGCATTCCAAATACCTAATTTAAATACAACAACTAAATAGGCAGTAGTTAACATTATATTATATGACTATACCATCATATAAATGGACTACAAGAATATTGCCAGTTATTAGCTAGATATACAAAACATTACAAAAATTATCATATAGGGATAAAGACATGTTTTTACATATTGCTAGTTGGCACAAAGTAGTGTTCTAGATCAAAAGCCCATGAAAACAACACAAAAAATATTTTTTAAAAATTGATGAAAAAAAGTGAAAATAATTTTTGAATAAACTATTTTCTGAACGAAATTCAGAAAGGTTACCTATGTAAAAATTATGGTATTAACAAATTATGAAAAAATGTTTATGAAAAAATTCCTTTTAGATAAACTTGTGGGTACTTAGGATTACGTGTTGTAACTAGCACGAATATACTTGAATGCAATTTTGCATCAATATCCAGCAACAGCAACAATTGTATCCGTATCAGCGATGCTCTCTCTGACACACAGCTGTTTTTTGTTTTTGGGCGTCGGCTATACACTATACCGTGATTGATTAAGCCTTGGCCAATGAAGTTACAGTGCAGCATGTACGCTGTCAACGGAAGTAGTGGATTTGCGGCATGAACCTCCACAGGCCGACATACTATAACATATTGTGTAGTTAATTATTTATTGTATCTGTCTCCTTCTTATATTTAATGGTGTTTTCTTTTCACAAAGGCTTGTATTTAAGTCTGGTAAGTAGTGTATGTCTGTTTGTTGTTGGTTTGAGCACAGGATAAAACCCGAAAGGTCACTTTAATAAATAGAAAAAGAATTCAAGACCCGGTGAGTGTCTTTTTTTCTGTCTTGAACTGTATACACATATTTAAAGTGCACCCTGGGCAGAAGATACTTTAATTTGTTACTGGGAGTGCTGTACCACCAATGACTGTTTTATATATATATATATATATATATATATATATATATATATATATATATATATTTGTGTTAATATGTGTATATACATATATTAACACATAAATATATATGTATATAAGAATATACATATATATTTACTGGGAACACACTGTTCCCATAGACCGCAATGTAAATGCACTTTCAGTGCCGTTTTTTTATTCTAACATCCCTCACCTTCCCACTTTAGTCCCCGAAAACTGCCTGCTGCAGTTATTTTATTAAAAAATAAAATGCTACAATTTTTATTTTTTAATAAAACACACACCACAGTATTTTGGGGGCATTTGGGGCACATTTATAAAATTAACCAGAAATCTGATCTCTGGTTAATTTTATAAGCGCTAATTGCTACCACCAGCTACTTGTAATGGCTGATTATTTATCGGCGTGTGATAAATTAGCGTTCCACTTGTATTCTAGCCCATTGTGTGCAATGTGGTCATACCACCACAGAGGGTGCTGTGGCATTTGATTGCACTGTATTATCAGTCTCACAGCTCGCTATAGAGAAAGCTTTCTGTGATTGTCCTTGCAGACATTTGTGCTGTTCTTTCTACTTGCAGTTTAAGTTTGTAGCCATTTTAAATCAGGTAAGAATAAGCCATTAGATTCCATATAAAAAATATGAAAGGGTAAAAGACAAATGGAAAGCAAGTTATAATGGAACATTTGAATTCTTTGTTTAGCAGGGGATAAAACATTAGTCTCACCATGTGCATTTTCAGTAAAACTCCTCAGATTTACTGGAGAATTTCTTTACCTCATACTTTCCTACTTGTGAATATTTCAGTTATGTCTACTTACATTCGCCTAGATTTAGAGTTTGGCATTAGTCGTCAAAATCAGCATTAGGGGCTATTAACGCTGGTTTTGAGCTACCGCTGGTATTTAGAGTCAGTCAGGAAAGGGTCTAACGCTCACTTTCCAGCCGCGACTTTTCCATACCGCAGATCCCCTTACGCCATTTGCGTATCCTATCTTTTCAATGGGATCTTTCTAACGCCGGTATTTAGAGTCTTGGCTGAAGTGAGCGTTAGAAATCTAACAACAAGACTCCAGCCGCAGAGAAAAGTCAGGAGTTAAGAGCTTTCTGGGCTAACGCTGGTTCATAAAGCTCTTAACTGCTGTGCTCTAAAGTACACTAACACCCATAAACTACCTATGTACCCCTAAACTGAGGACCCCCCACATCGCCGCCACTCTAATAATTTTTTTTAACCCCTAATCTGCCGACCCCACTACGCCGCAACCTACATTATCCCTATGCACCCCTAATCTGCTTCCCCTAACACCGCCGACCCCTATATTATATTTATTAACCCCTAATCTGCCGCTCCGTACTCCGCCTCAACCTACGTTATCCCTATGTACCCCTAATCTGCTGCCCCTAACACCGCCGACCCCTATATTATATTTATTAACCCCTAATCTGCCGCCCCCAACCTACACTTATTAACCCCTAATCTGCCGACCGGACCTCACCGCTACTCTATTAAATTTATTAACCCCTAAAGCTAAGTCTAACCCTAACACTAACACCCCCTAAGTTAAATATAATTTTTATCTAACAAAATAAATTATTTCTTATTAAATAAATTATTCATATTTAAAGCTAAATACTTACCTGTAAAATAAACCCTAATATAGCTACAATATAAATAATAATTATATTGTAGCTATTTTAGGATTAATATTTATTTTACAGGCAACTTTGCATTTATTTTAACTAGGTACAAAAGCTATTAAATAGTTAAGAACTATTTAATAGCTACCTAGTTAAAATAATTACAAAATTACCTGTAAAATAAATCCTAACCTAAGTTACAATTAAACCTAACACTACACTAACAATAAATTAATTAAATAAAATACCTACAAATAAATACAATTAAATAAACTAACTAAAGTACAAAAAATAAAAAAAGAACTGTTACAAAAAATAAAAAAATAATTTGCAAACATTAGAAAAAGATTACAACAATTTTAAGCTAATTACACCTACTCCAAGCCCCCTAATAAAATAACAAAGCCCCCCAAAATAAAAAAAATGCCCTACCCTATTCTAAAATACAAATAGAAAAGCTCTTTTACCTTACCAGCCCTTAAAAGGGCCTTTTGCGGGGCATGCCCCAAATAATTCAGCTCTTTTGCCTGTAAAAAAAAGCATACGTTACCCCCCCAACATTACAACCCACCACCCACATACCCCTAATCTAACCCAAACCCCCCTTAAATAAACCTAACACTAAGCCCCTGAAGATCTCCCTACCTTATCTTCACCACACCGGGTATCACCGATCTGTCCAGAGGAGCCTCCGAAGTCTTCATCCAAGCCCAAGCGGGGGCTGAAGAAGTCCATCATCGGGCTGAAGAGGTCCATCATCGGGCTGAAGTCTTCTATCAAGCGGCATCTTCAATCTTCATCCATCCGGAGCAGAGCAGAACCATCTTCTTCCAGCCACGCGGATCCATCCTCTTCTATCGACGCCTACTCGCCGAATGACGGTTCCTTTAAATGACGTCATCCAAGATGGCGTCCCTTGAATTCCGATTGGCTGATAGGATTCTATCAGCCAATCAGAATTAAGGTAGGAAAATTCTGATTGGCTGATGGAATCAGCCAATCAGATTCAAGTTCAATCCGATTGGCTGATCCAATCAGCCAATCAGATTGAGCTTGCATTCTATTGGCTGTTCCGATCAGCCAATAGAATGCAAGCTCAATCTGATTGGCTGATTGGATCAGCCAATCAGATTTTTCCTACCTTAATTCCGATTGGCTGATAGAATCCTATCAGCCAATCAGAATTCGAGGGACGCCATCTTGGATGACGTCATTTAAAGGAACCGTCATTCGGCGAGTAGGCGTCGGTAGAAGAGGATGGATCCGCGTCGGCTGGAAGAAGATGGCTCCGCTCCGGATGGATGAAGATTGAAGATGCCTCTTGATAGAAGACTTCAGCCCGATGATGGACCTCTTCAGCGCCCGCTTGGATCAAGACTTCAGCCCGATGATTGGCCTCTTCAGCCCGATGATGGACTTCTTCAGCGCCCGCTTGGATCAAGACTTCAGCCCGATGATGGACCTCTTCAGTGCCCGCTTGGATCAAGACTTCAGCCCGATGATGGACCTCTTCAGCTCGATGATGGACTTCTTCAGCCCCCGCTTGGGCTCTGGACGGATCGGTGATACCCGGCGTGGTGAAGATAAGGTAGGGAGATCTTCAGGGGCTTAGTGTTAGGTTTATTTAAGGGGGGTTTGGGTTAGATTAGGGGTGTGTGGGTGGTGGGTTGTAATGTTGGGGGGGTATTGTATGTTTTTTTTTACAGGCAAAAGAGCAGAATTCTTTGGGGCATGCCCCGCAAAAGGCCCTTTTAAGGGCTGGTAAGGTAAAAGAGCTTTTCTATTTGTATTTTAGAATAGGGTAGGGCATTTTTTATTTTGGGGGGCTTTGTTATTTTATTAGGGAGCTTAGAGTAGGTGTAATTAGCTTAAAATTGTTGTAATATTTTTATAATGTTTGTAAATTATTTTTTTATTTTTTGTAACAGTTCTTTTTTTATTTTTTGTACTTTAGTTAGTTTATTTAATTGTATTTATTTGTAGGTATTTTATGTAATTAATTTATTGATAGTGTAGTGTTAGTTTTAATTGTAACTTAGGTTAGGATTTATTTTACAGGTAATTTTGTAATTATTTTAACTAGGTAGCTATTAAATAGTTCTTAACTATTTAATAGCTATTGTACCTGGTTAAAATAAATACAAAGTTGCCTGTAAAATAAATATTAATCCTAAAATAGCTACAATATAATTATTATTTATATTGTAGCTATATTAGGGTCTATTTTACAGGTAAGTATTTAGCTTTAAATAGGAATAATTTATTTAATAAGAAATAATTTATTTCGTTAGATAAAAATTATATTTAACTTAGGGGGTGTTAGTGTTAGGGTTAGACTTAGCTTTAGGGGTTAATAAATTTAATAGAGTAGCGGTGAGGTCCGGTCGGCAGATTAGGGGTTAATAAGTGTAGGTAGGTGGCGGCGACATTGGGGGTGGCAGATTAGGGGTTAATAAATATAATATAGGGGTCGGCGGTGTTAGGGGCAGCAGGGGTTAATAAGTGTAAGGCTAGGGGTGTTTAGACTCGGGGTTCATGTTAGGGTGTTAGGTGCAGACTTAGGAAGTGTTTCCCCATAGGAAACAATGGGGCTGCGTTAGGAGCTGAACGCTGCTTTTTTGCAGGTGTTAGGTTTTTTTCAGCTCAAACTGCCCCATTGTTTCCTATGGGGGAATCGTGCACAAGCATGTTTTTTAAGCTGGCCGCGTCCGTAAGCACCGCTGGTATTGAGAGTTGCAGTGGCGGTAAATTATGCTCTACGCTCCCTTTTTGGAGCCTAACACAGCCCTTCTGTGAACTCTAAATACCAGCGGTATTTAAAAGGTGCGGGAGAAAAAAAGCATGCGTAGCTAACGCACCCCTTTGGCCGCAGAACTCTAAATCTAGCCGATTGTTATCCATTACAACAGCTACAAAAGTGCTTATCCATTCTTAAATGTTAAGGGTATAATCCAACTAAAAGTAAACTCTGCATATTTACATTTCAGTTTGCAAACACATATTTATATAATATACAGACATAAGCAAAAAAATGCTTATAGAAAATTATACTGTTTTAAATGAGAGTTTTTACTGTAAGTGCATGTGATGCATTTGTAAGTACTCATTAAAAATCCTCAGTGTCTGTGCAGAGAGCTGCTTCAGAGTGATTTTAATCTCATTTTCTTGCTGCAAATGTTTTCATTTACTTTTTTAACGTTTCCACTGTGATACAAATCAAAGTGCCAGATTACAAGTGGAGCGCAAACATTTCCGCAAGTTCTAAGGGTTTTATCGCGGGGGTTTGCTCTCATCAGGCTTACCGCTCGTATTATGAGTTGAAAGTAAGCTTGATCGCAATCGCAATTTACGCAAGTGATTACCGTGACTTCAGAACTCTGGTTAACTCTTTTGCAAAACTAAAAAGTTGCACAAAACACATGAAAAATACATTACAAAGTATAGTTACACTCATAATAACATATCTAATAAAAATAATTAAAAAAAATATTGCAAAAGTTATAAGGGCTCAAAGACAGGAGGTCTCAGGTGTTAGAAAAAAAAGGCTGCAAAGGGCTTTATTGAGATAGATACATATACATGTCTAAAGATGTATATGTATGTATGTGTGTATATATATAGCTATATATATATATATATGTGCGTGTGTGTGTGTAGTTATATAAGTGTACATATGCATTTATATGTGTATATATATATATATATATATATATATATATGTATATACCTATATATAATCGTGTGTGTGTGTATATATATATATATATATATATATATATATATATATATATATATTATATATATATATACCAAAAAAATCAGCTATATCTAGAAATATTTATGAATAAATAGAACATACTGTACTGTAACGTGAAGAGCACTGGAATGTGAAATATTTATATTTTCATGTCAGGTTAGCACATATGGGAATATGCTATCAGTTTTGCACAAGAGTTGGTTGTTAGTTAATTTTTTCATTTTTTTTTCTCCATTGTATTCTATGGGGGAATAAGTGAACACGCACGCAATATTTTAACTTCTGCTTTTGGTGCTCGTTGACTTAGTGCTCAAATTAAACAGTTTACTGTCAACTAGTAATATGAGTGCAACCCAAAGAGCGCAAAAAGCTTACTCCTAGCAAAATTAACGCTTGAGTGTTAATTAGCGCTCCACTTGTAATCTGGCCCAAAGTTTCTAAATTATATTTTAACACTTGCAGCAAGAAAATTTGATTTTTAACCTACAAAATCTACAAAATAAAGGAAATTAAACCTATGACCTAAAAGTCTTATTTTTGCTGTTTTTTTAATTTATTTTTTAATTTAAAAATTTCCATATCCACCTAAACCAAGATCAGATCTAAATGGACCTGTAAGCCATTTCTGAGCCCTTTACTCACATCTGACCTAAGATCAGATTAATCTCTGGTCTAAAAGCTATTTTTCAGAGGCTATTGCATAGAATATAAGTTAAAGGGACAGTTAAAGGGACAGTTTACTCAAAAATTTTCTCCCCTTTAATTTGTTCCCGATGATCCACTTTACCTGCTGGAGTGTATTAAATTGTTTACAAGTAGCTCCTTTACCCTTATAGTGGCATTTGAAATTGTTAATTTAGCATGTGGTATCCCCACCTATTCTGAAAGTTTGTGGCCGCGCGTACCAGCTATAGATAAGCTTTGTAAACACAGCCAGCAGAAGAAATTACACTCCCAGTGTGATAAAGCAGAGAGAAGGTAATAAAATGTTGATTTTCCATTGTTCTCTCAAAGTATTGGTGATTGTTTTAAGGACAGATATAAGATAAAGAAGCAGGTATATTTGCACAATGTGATACAGTAATGAGATCTGATTATACCTACAAGCTCAACCTATTTTATTAGGCTGTGGCTTCAAAACACAAAATCAGAGCTTTAATATACAGAAATAAACCTTAAAAAGCTAATTTTCATAAATTTTTTACTCTGCAGTTGGTAAAAAAAGCAATTGTAAACACATTAAGGGAAAAACTATTTTACAGTATACTGTCCCTTTAAGTCTCAAAATAATCTTTAATCAATAGGTTACTTGCCACATGATTATGGGGCACATCGTTCTCCCTGTGCTGCAGTCCTCAGTGTTTATCCATTTTTTTAAAAAAAACCAACTGCCGTTCACACCAAAACATGGAAGCCTAACTCCTCCTAACTTGACGTCATTTGGAAGCTGATTCTAACAGCAAACGACATGAGTGTCGGCCACGACGCTCACGCCCATTTGCGCATGCGCACTTGTTCATTTTAGTCACTAGCAGTCTCATTATAAAAGGAACTGAAAGAAGGTTCCTATTTCCGAGAGACGGACCGCTGTTTATATAGGTAAGAGTGATTTCCCCTTGTAATATGACGCGCACACTCTACTCATGACAGGTTTTAAAATCTGTGTAGCTGCTCTGGCGATGATATCACAGGGGTTTAACTCTTTGCTATAGTACTGTATCGGTTTCCCTCCTGCTGTGGTTTTCTTCAGCTCCACAAAAGTGTTTACATTTTTTTTCGTATAGATGATCGAAAGTTTTTTAATACTATGTGTTTTTAACATGACAGAAGAAAATGTGAATCCTAGTACAATATTTTTGATGTGTTACCTTAGCTTAGCTTTTTCATAACCAAGCAAGTCTTTGACGTGCAAATTTAGCCCAGGTGAAGAAAAAAACAGAGACCAGACCAAAATATTTGAAGTTTTGTTCTTTTGCTCACTCATCGGTTGGTATATGTAGGATGGGGCATTTGCAGTTTTGTTCTTTGCTAAAACAGTTGTAGGTTTTACTATGACCAGTGCACAATGTCTGTGCTCCAAATAAACTGATGTTTTGTTGCTATAACTCGGCTACGATGTGCTGGAGCCAGAATATTTATAGAATCTACAGCGTTACCGGTTTATTGAATACTGAGAGTGTCGGGGATAAACAATGAAGGAGCCTTCTCAATAGGTCAGATTTTTGAAAAAGTATGCTTTGCATATATATCTTAGTTCACATTTCAATTGTGTTTGATGGATTCTTTTTTTGTTCACTCATTATATACCAATCCTCAGCTGCAACTTCATGCACTCTTCCCTCTAGATCAAATCATCTCTGCTATTTTTGCCTTGCTGATTTATCATGGCATTTCTAGCTTTCCCCACTTTTTGCAATAATGCACCTATTCAATTTTACCAAACACTCATTTGCCGGGGTGTCTCTGATCCTATCACATTTGTGTCACTGCAACTTCTAGGCTTCCTGATGAGATTTCTTTGCTTTCGTTCCTATCTTAGTATGAAATCCTCCTCCATGTATAATACGTCATGAAACTAGACAGTGTTCTTAGTCCTTTAGTTTGCTCATTGCTATGGCATTTCCTCTGTGTTTTCCCTCCCCCCTCAGGAACTTTCCTCAGACTTGATAAAGTATGCATATCTTTTCTGTATGTGTTTGCATAGGTATATATGTAGCTGATTTTAATAAAACATATATAGGTTATTGTTGTTGGTCGTTGCATGCTTGGGAACACCTTTTTGTTGAAAGCCTGTTGTACGATCCTGCAGCATTACAATGCATTGTATATTCACAATGTGCCATTCTACTACAGATCATAAGGGGTTAAATATACAGCTAAGGGGTGCACATACACATACATACAAACATGCATACAACACACACATAAACATACATACAAACACACACATACAAGCAGATACACCCTGCGCACATACATACAGGGAGTGCAGAATTATTAGGCAAATGAGTATTTTGACCACATCATCCTCTTTATGCATGTTGTCTTACTCCAAGCTGTATAGGCTCGAAAGCCTACTACCAATTAAGCATATTAGGTGATGTGCATCTCTGTAATGAGAAGGGGTGTGGTCTAATGACATCAACACCTTATATCAGGTGTGCATAATTATTAGGCAACTTCCTTTCCTTTGGCAAAATGGGTCAAAAGAAGGACTTGACAGGCTCAGAAAAGTCAAAAATAGTGAGATATCTTGCAGAGGGATGCAGCACTCTTAAAATTGCAAAGCTTCTGAAGCGTGATCATCGAACAATCAAGCGTTTCATTCAAAATAGTCAACAGGGTCGCAAGAAGCGTGTGGAAAAACCAAGGCGCAAAATAACTGCCCATGAACTGAGAAAAGTCAAGCGTGCAGCTGCCAAGATGCCACTTGCCACCAGTTTGGCCATATTTCAGAGCTGCAACATCACTGGAATGCCCAAAAGCACAAGGTGTGCAATACTCAGAGACATGGCCAAGGTAAGAAAGGCTGAAAGACGACCACCACTGAACAAGACACACAAGCTGAAACGTCAAGACTGGGCCAAGAAATATCTCAAGACTGATTTTTCTAAGGTTTTATGGACTGATGAAATGAGAGTGAGTCTTGATGGGCCAGATGGATGGGCCCGTGGCTGGATTGGTAAAGGTCAGAGAGCTCCAGTCCGACTCAGACGCCAGCAAGGTGGAGGTGGAGTACTGGTTTGGGCTGGTATCATCAAAGATGAGCTTGTGGGGCCTTTTCGGTTTGAGGATGGAGTCAAGCTCAACTCCCAGTCCTACTGCCAGTTTCTGGAAGACACCTTCTTCAAGCAGTGGTACAGGAAGAAGTCTGCATCCTTCAAGAAAAACATGATTTTCATGCAGGACAATGCTCCATCACACGCGTCCAAGTACTCCACAGCGTGGCTGGCAAGAAAGGGTATAAAAGAAGAAAATCTAATGACATGGCCTCCTTGTTCACCTGATCTGAACCCCATTGAGAACCTGTGGTCCATCATCAAATGTGAGATTTACAAGGAGGGAAAACAGTACACCTCTCTGAACAGTGTCTGGGAGGCTGTGGTTGCTGCTGCACGCAATGTTGATGGTGAACAGATCAAAACACTGACAGAATCCATGGATGGCAGGCTTTTGAGTGTCCTTTCAAAGAAAGGTGGCTATATTGGTCACTGATTTGTTTTTGTTTTGTTTTTGAATGTCAGAAATGTATATTTGTGAATGTTGAGATGTTATATTGGTTTCCCTGGTAAAAATAAATAATTGAAATGGGTATATATTTGTTTTTTGTTAAGTTGCCTAATAATTATGCACAGTAATAGTCACCTGCACACACAGATATCCCCCTAAAATAGCTATAACTAAAAACAAACTAAAAACTACTTCCAAAACTATTCAGCTTTGATATTAATGAGTTTTTTGGGTTCATTGAGAACATGGTTGTTGTTCAATAATAAAATTAATCCTCAAAAATACAACTTGCCTAATAATTCTGCACTCCCTGTACATACAATACACACATAAACATACATACCCACATGCACAATGTCTGTGCTACAAATAAACTGACGTTTTGTTGCTATAACTCGGCTACGATGTGCTGGAGCCAGAATATTTATAGAATCTATATGTTTTTTTTTTTTTTAAATAACCAATATCAATAGTAATAACAAAACCGTTTGCACAACTTCTTTACAACCATACAAACACAGAATTGTATAATAACTTTTTAAAACAATACCATATTTCCTATGTTGCATGACGAGCACCTGTGCGCTCACAGGCTAAATGTCATTATGTGCCATAGTTTCGATGTCGGAGTAGATGTTTTGGATATTTGTTGAAGATAACACTGAGTAGATTTTTAAAGAAAAGTCTGAAACTATTGAAACAGATAGACAGTGAGTACTGTATAGGGATTACATATAAGTGGGGAGAGATGTGAAGTAACCTGAGAGGGAGAAAACATGTACTGCATCCAATAAAATGCTAGCATAGTCCTGGATATTCATGTATGCTGTTCGCTAAACCCCCGCACAGATGATATAAAACACGGTACAATGCAAAAGTTGTATGGGAATTAACAGCATCCTTTGCACAATAGGCTGTAGCATAAAGTCCAGAGGGTTATAACCAATGAATACTGCTACAATCCAATAACTTGCCTGCAGTTTCATCAATAGCACCTATCAACTATAAAAAAAACCTGCTTTACCCACCGCAAACATAAAAATCCCACCTTGACCCTCAAAAACACCAGTCCAAAGTAGTTTGTTTTTTTAACCTGCTAAAAAAGCATGACCCCAAAGGTTTCTTGTAATAATCCTCCTTTGTGTTATGACGCTAGACAGAATACTTTTCATTGTTATCACATAAATATTTATTTATTCAATATCAAAATTACAGCTGCTCACTAAATAACTCAATCTCTAGGTTTCAATAACAAACACGAATTTTACAAGAATACTTTTCATTGTTATGACATAAATAAGCTTAAAAATAAGACAGGGAATACTCATTACAGTTTATTGGGCATTTTCCATAAAACGTTCTATTCATGCTAAAACAGTTGTAGGTTTTACTATGACCAGTGCACAATGTCTGTGCTACAAATAAACTGACGTTTTGTTGCTATAACTCGGCTACGATGTGCTGGAGCCAGAATATTTATACAATCTATAGCGTTACCGGTTTATTGAAGACTGAGAGTGTCAGATTCTGGAAAAAAATTAACAGGTAGAAAAAGGATATCTGTGTGTCAAATTAACTTATAAATGTAAATATATTGGGGAGATCAAGAGCCTCAAAAATACAACATTTTGTAAAACATTGTGTGTCCTGTGCTCAGTTTTACAGATGATATCAGTGAGGTCATATTCTGCATCATATAACAATAGTTTATTTAGAGGTAAATGAGCTAGATGGGGATAATAATGTTCAGCTTTACCAAGTAGTCAGGTGGCCAATGGGTGATGTGAGGGAAACTGCAGATTTTAGTATAAATTCTATACAAAATAACATGTAGATGCTGCCTGTGTTATTATAACAATATGACGGTGGTGCATGTGCTAATCACAAATGAGAGAACAGGTGTAACTTACAGTATAAACAGAAGCTCATTATGTCCTTGTGAAAAATATTTATTGAATATCAAAATTACAGCTGCTCACTAAATGACTCAATCTCTATGTTTCAATAACAAACACAAATTTTACAAGAATACTTTTCATTGTTATGACATAAATAAGCTTAAAAATAAGACATCCAATAAAATGCTAGCATAGTCCTGGATATTCATGTATGCTGTTCGCTAAACCACCGCACAGATGATATAAAACCCGGTACAATGCAAAAGTTGTATGGGAATTAACAGCATCCTTTGCACAATAGGCTGTAGCATAAAGTCCAGAGGGTTATTTTTAAATGTTGGTATCCTCTATTCATAACCAATGAATACTGCTTCAATCCAATAACTTGCCTGCAGTTTCATCAATAGGACCTATCAACTATAAAAAAAAAAAAAACTGCTTTACCCACCGCAAACATAAAAATCCCACCTTGACCCTCAAAAACACCAGTCCAAAGTAGTTTGTTTTTTTAACCTACTAATAAAGCATGACCCCAAAGGTTTCTTGTAATAATCCTCCCTTGTGTTATGACGCTAGACAGGCCTCTAATGTTTTACATTGTCAGTTTGTCATTGTTGCTCAGTAAATAAGAAAATACTAAAAATGCATTTTATGAGCTTGTGCAGTTATAGTCACCATCTCCAGAAACATTGTCATGCTGCTCTATTCAAGGGCGCGATCCGATATAGATCGTAGTTTGCGGCGCAAGCGAGGGAACCCCCGCCGCCCGTAGTTTCAGCTCACAATGTGAGCTATCACATATACGGCGACGTCAGATGCTATAGTGCCGTAAGTCAGATAAACCAGCGATGTCCAGAAATCTGCGTAAGTACAAATTTCTGGAGTCGCCAGTGATTTACGGCACTTTAGAAACTGCCTGCAAACCTAAGTTATAAAATATCCCGTACTGTCTAACACGCCTCCCAAACATAGCCCGACACGTATACCCCTCTATCCGCTATCCCCCCTCACTCTCCTAATAATAAAAAATGTATTAACCCCTAAAACGCTGCTCCCGGATTAAATTAATTAACCCCTATTCTAAATCCCCCTACAACGCCGCCACCTATATTACATTTATTAACTCTAATCTAATCCCCCTATACCTCAAATAAGGGTCTGGAGATATCTGCAAACATAGCTCACTCATAAACCTTTACCTGTTTGTTTATTTGTTTCCACTGTATTATTTCAAAATGGAAAACTGCTAGAGAATCACTAAGTGGCTAAATAGGTCAGGGAATAAAGCAAGACAGATGGGACCTTATATTATCATCCCCCAGGCCCTTACACTGTATGAAGATGTGTGTGTGTGTGTGTGTGTGTATATATATATATATATATATATATATTATTTCTATTTAAAACTAATGAAATTATGTTTCACAGCAAGCCTCTCATATTGTCTTCTCATGCACTTGGATAGTCTACATAAGGCCCTTACACTGTATGCATGTATATATGTGTGTGTGTATATATTTATATATATATATTATAATGTAAAATAAAAATGAAATTTGCATATTGTCTTCTCATGCATATACCAAATAAATACCAAATAAAAATGAAATTTTTATCTAAAACTTGTTTGCATAAGGGCAAAAATTAAACCCCCTTTCTTTGTAACTACAACTTGATTGCGTTCATACACTATGACAGGTGTGGGGGGTGGGTCATTCAGAACAGGGGTTTGTGGAGGGGATTACATAAGTGTCAGATCCTTCACCAAACCGGTTATTTCTTCTGCAACAGACATCTTGTCTGAGACATCCCCTTTATATTGTCTACCTATTTGCAGAATGCCAGTGAATACTATTATTAGAAATTTTAATTGTATTGGGAGAGACTGAATGAAAACACGTGTAATGCAAGACAGGGGTCTGTGGAGTGGATTACATAAGTATAATGATATAAATATATATCTTGAAGCGCCAAGATATCAACCATACAAGCTATACTCCAAAATGCGGAATCTCCCAACCAGATCCCCAAATGTCAATATTATAAAGTGCTGGGTGAGTACAGCGCTACATTACCCTAAGGAAGGGTATGTGGCTTGACATGGTGTCCACGATTGGTTATACTATCTATAATGTGTTAACCAAATGGGCCTAACTAGATGTATGTTACATAAAATCAAAAATCGAGGATGTAATATATCAAATATGCCTATATACTTAGATCATAGCATTTAATAAGCATAAAGCATTTTAAAATCCTTAACAATTATAACAGCATAAAATAGAATTTATTCATAAAGAAACTTTAAAAACAAACTAATGGTACCATTGTGTATCCATGAAAAAAATGTGTCCAATTATGGTATAGTTCTTAGTCCTGAGAGTCCAGAAAAAAGAGTTAATGATCCTATATGTGTCGAACTGATTCCAATGATGTTGTATTCAAATTGTATGTATTAAAGTGATCACTCTGTGAATGTGAAAAAATGTGAAAAAATATATATATTCCTTTGCAAAATCAAAATTTAAATTCCCAAAATGTGCTATTTCAGCTGTGTGCAAAAGACTGAAAAAATAAAAAATGAAAAAATGAAAAATTGAAAAATTAAAAATGAAATGAAATTTCAAAAAGGTGGAGAAAAAAAAAAATGTGAAAAAAGGTTAAAAAATATTAAAAAATATATAGATTATGTTGGGGTGTACGCCAAAAATGCCCTAGTGAATGTTTAGTGTGTCCTTTGGATATAAAAATGAATCAAAATTTCCCAAAATAAATTCTCCCAAAATAAATTAGTGGTGCTTGAAGAACATCCAAACAAGTATAGTTCCTAAATGTTGATCTTCTTCTTAGGAAATGTATTAGAAATTTGGTGATGTATTAAAACTTTAGTGGTGCCATCTTGACCTATAGAGTGGTACAAAAACAAAAACAAACATAGTGCAATAAAGCTACTATATAGTGGAAATAAAGGTGTTAAACTCACCAACTGAGATCCTGAGCCGTAATACCAGTATCTACGCGTTTCGGTCTACAAAAGACCTTTCTCAAGACTGGTCCTGGCTCTAGTGTTTGCCCACCTTAAATGTGTTGGTTATCCAATAGAAATGGATCAGTTTGGCGCCTAAAGTTCGCGCCGAAAATCCGCGCAGAAAATTGCGCTCTTATTTGTATATACAATCCTAACTATTAGTGGCTGTATATCTCCCTTCTAATTATATATCTATCAGCTCCATGATATCCCTTACATTAAGGACCGTTGATGTAAGTTCGTCTCCCGATATCCGGATGTTTACACCGGAAGTGGGAAATGACCGGATGTGACGTTATGGCTTGTATACGTACTTCCGGTTGGCTCTAATTTGCCGCAAGCATGCCTTTGTCTCTGGGAGCTGGGTCTTTGATGACCTAAGGGGTATATGGGTATATGGATGGTGTAATTTGTGATGTAATATATTCGGTGGTATTAGGCTCAGGATCTATCTAGTATGCCAATATACATTTGCATATATGATGACCATTATCGGAAACTTAGTCTAACAGAATTCAAAATCTATGCGACATATGGAAATGCATAGACATATAAAAATACACAAAGGAAAACATAATAGCATAAAAAATCCATACAGTTATCTATAACAGATTTCTATACATCTTAAAAAATAGGAGCATAAAAAATGTTATAAAAGTTGTTATAAAAAATATAAACAATTTTTATAAAAATTCCATACATTATGCAGGTTTATATATATTATATTTATTATATATATTATAAAGGTTTATATATTATATTTATAAATAAATCAGTTCGACACATATAGGATCATTAACTCTTTTTTCTGGACTCTCAGGACTAAGAACTATACCATAATTGGACACATTTTTTTCATGGATACACAATGGTACCATTAGTTTGTTTTTAAAGTTTCTTTATGAATAAATTCTATTTTATGCTGTTATAATTGTTAAGGATTTTAAAATGCTTTATGCTTATTAAATGCTATGATCTAAGTATATAGGCATATTTGATATATTACATCCTCGATTTTTGATTTTATGTAACATACATCTAGTTAGGCCCATTTGGTTAACAAATTATAGATAGTATAACCAATCGTGGACACCATATCAAGCCACATACCCTTCCTTAGGGTAATGTAGCGCTGTACTCACCCAGCACTTTATAATATGGATTACATAAGTGTCAGATCCTTCACCAAACCGGTTATTTCTTCTGCAACAGACATCTTGTCTGAGACATCACCTTTATATTGTCTACCTATTTGCAGAATGCCAGTGAATACTATTAGAAATTTTAATTGTATTGGGAGAGACTGAATGGAAGCACGTGTAATGCAAGACAGATGGGACCTTCTATTATCAGCTCCCAGGCCCTTACACTATGTGCAGATGTCTGTGAACACGCTGCGTGTGTGTGTGTGTATGTGTATATACACATATATATACACACACACACATATATATATATATAATATATATACACATATATATATATATATATATACACACATATATATGTATATACACATATATATATATATATACACATATATATATATACACATATATATATACACACATATATATATATATATATATATATATACACATATATATATACACACACATATATATATATATATACATATATATATATACACACATATATATATATATCACACACATA